>NW_008340850.1:1034424-1036819 GCF_000622305.1 Nannospalax galili
TGCATGTATGTGAGTGCACCCGTGTCATGCAATGCCACGGAGGTCAGAAGAGGGCTTTGGATTCCCCTGGAACTGGAGTTAAGGAAGTTCATAGCCACCATGTGGGTGCTGGGAATCGAACAGGGGTCCTCTGCAAGAGCAGTCAGTGCTATTAACCTCTGAGCCATCACTTCAGCCTCCGTATTTCCTTTTTCAATAGTAGCTTGTCCTTGTGGGTTGTAAGGGGTGCCTGTAATGTTTAATTTTCCACCTACAAAAAACAAAAAAACCTTGCATTTTCTGAGACACACAAGCAGGTGCATTATCTATCTTTATTTTCATGGCACACCCACAGTATTAAAGGCTTCCATTAAATGCAAGATTACAGCATCTGCCTTTTCTTTGGTTAATGGTATTTCCCATTGAAAATCTGGGAATGTATCTATGGAATGATGAACATATTGAAATCGCCCAAAATTGGATATACTACATCCATCTGCCAAATTTCATTAGGTCACTCCCCAAGGGGATTTGTTTCTCCAGATAATGGTAAATTATGAATTTTTGAGCAAGCAGGTTAATTTTTATGATTTGTTTTGCTTGAGGTCTGGTAATATTAAAGTTCTTGTATAAAAATCTCCAATTAGAATGATTATCTGTATGAAAATCATATGCCTCATGTAAGAAATTCATAACACCCACTAAGAATTTATCTATTTTATCATTCGTTGAAGTCATAGGCCCTGGTAAATTTGTAAGATCCTTAATATGCACTATATAATAAAAACATCACAATCTGGGTTTGGAGAATTTTTTCCTCAGGCTGTCACAAGGACTATGGGAGGAGGGGATTGGATGCCACGTGTACCTCCCAGCAGTGAATTTGCCTTACAGTCTCCAACAGAAAATGAGTGTATTTTATTGGGAAAGGAAGAGGGAAGGATAAGGAAAGATCCATGAGGGTAAATGGGAAGAAAGAGCTCATGAGAGGAGGGAAAATACAAGACAGGTAAATTATCAAGGGAAGAATAAGGAAATGGGGGTACTATAACTGGGGAGGGAGAAATGAGGGTTAGACAAGGAGAGAGGAGAGAGAGAGAGAGACAGAGAGAGGAGAAATTATGCTTAGGTTGTGTTAAAAACTGTAGGTTATGCATTTGTTCAAAAGCCTATAGAAAAATATACATACAATATCTGAACTTGCACATAGCTGAATGTTGTTGAAAAACCTAGGCGCCATGAGGCCACCTGATAGGAATGCCTGACAAGAGGTCAAGCATTGAGAAACTAGCTTATCAGAAAAACAGGACGTAGTGGTCAAGCCATCTGCATCTGGCAATCCCCGGGGCTCGATACCAGGAAATCAGGAAATAACATCTGTACCATAAGCCACCCACCCAGAATTTAGCAACTTAACTTCCTCATGCTTTATACTCGTTTGAATGGGCCAATAACCATGCTTCTGCTTCTGTACCCCGCTTCTGCTCTATAAAAGTGCCAAAACCCAGCATGGGGGCACGCAAGTCCTCCGAGGAGACTTTGTGCCCACAGGTACCTGTGTACTAAATAAACCTCTTGCTGTTGCAACCCGAAGGCTGACTTGTCCTCAGTGGTTTCACTCTTACAAAAAGCTGGTTGGTCTAGGCTTCAGGTCTCTTTTGATTTTATACTGGAGGGACCAGATGGCTTTAGTCCTGATGCTCAGGAGTTCCCACAGAGGCCCAAGTCGGATGAGGATCAGATGCTCTCAGGCTTTCTCCTAAGGTCTGGATCCCTCTAGAAGTCTGTTATTCATTGTTGATCGTTGTTTGAACCAAAGCTTTGAAATGGGATAAGGATTAACTACCCCTTTGAGTTTGACTTTAGATCATTGGAAGGAGGTGAAAACTCGTGCCCACAACCAGTTTGTGGAGATCAAGAAGCATAGATGGATTACTTTTTGTTCCTCAGAATGGCCAACCTTTAACTTAGGTTGGCCCCACGATGGGACATTCGATTCTGATGTTATTTTACAGATCAAAGCAAAAATCTTCTCTCCTGGACCGATGGGACACCCGGACCAAGTGGCCTATATAGTCACTTGGGAAAATCTCTCCCTTGACCCACCACCGTGGGTGACTCCTTTTCTCAGTCCTTCACGAAGAATCCCCCTCCCCTCTGCCCCTAACCCGGACCCTTCGACCGTCTCCCTGTATCCTGTTGTGGTGAAACCAAAGCCTGTTTTACCCCCTGATGAGAGTGTTCCTGCTGATCTGCTGAGTGAGAATCCCCCTCCCTACCACCCTCCTCCGCAGGCCGCTGTGGCTGTTCCAGACGACGCCCAAGCAGAGGGACCGGAGGTCGCTCCCTCCCCCATCGCGGGGCGACTCAGAGACAGGAGAGGACAAGGAGATTCCTCACACATCCTGCCCCTCTG
>NW_008340850.1:1041329-1043572 GCF_000622305.1 Nannospalax galili
TTATCTGCAGCCCTAAAGGAAGAATGCTGCTTTTATGCAGACCAAACAGGAGTGGTAACACAGACTCTAGACAAGCTGAAAGAAAGACTAGAAGAAAGAAAATATAACTTCAAGTCAAAAAAGAGTTGGTTTGAAGGACTGTACGATAAGTCTCCCTGGTTCACCACTCTGATATCCTCTCTAGCAGACCCTCTAGTCCTCTTGTCTTCTGATAAGTCTTCCTGGTTCACCACTCTGATATCCTCTCTAGCAGGCCCTCTAGTCCTCTTGTTTTTAATCTTGACTTTAGGGCCCTGTATACTTAATCGGCTGGTCCGTCCAATTCGTAAAAGATCAGCTATCTGTAGTTCAGGCACTAGTCCTCACCAGTCAATACCAGGCATTAAGAACCCAGGACCCCGATATGTTATGATGAGTGAAAGATTTCCCTCATATGTCAAAGAAAAAGGGAGGAATGAAAAACCTAGGCGCCATGAGGCCACCTGATAGGAATGCCTGACAAGAGGCCAAGCATTGAGAAACTAGCTTATCAGAAAAACAGGACGTAGTGGTCAAGCCATCTGCATCTGGCAATCCCCGGGGCTCGATACCAGGAAATCAGGAAATAACATCTGTACCATAAGTCACCCACCCAGAATTTAGCAACTTAACTTCCTCATGCTTTATACTCGTTTGAATGGGCCAATAACCATGCTTCTGCTTCTGTACCCCGCTTCTGCTCTATAAAAGTGCCAAAACCCAGCATGGAGGCGCGCAAGTCCTCCGAGGAGACTTTGTGCCCACAGGTACCTGTGTACTAAATAAACCTCTTGCTGTTGCAACCCGAAGGCTGACTTGTCCTCAGTGGTTTCACTCTTACATTGTATAACAAGAAACACAGTACAGGAAGGATAAACCTATCTTTGAATTATTGATCAGAGTAGTCCATGAGACTCTCCAAATTACACAGGCTATTGCCACAGTCCTTGATTGCTTTCCCAGACTTGAAGGTAAGACAGTATTGCTGAAGACAGGACACTTCTTGGGACACAGGACTTGGAGCATTGGAGCTAGAATTGACATGGAAGCCTCCTCATTGAAGAATAGCTCTCATAGTTCTAGAGGGTATTATGCAAGCTGCTGAGGGAGAAAAATCAACTGATGATACAACCTCAATTTTAAAGCCGAATAACCATAGCAATGACCAGTAAAGCAAACTATCTCTTTCAGTAGATTAGTGGCCCTTTTATCTTGAGGGCAATCAACAGTTATCTAACTGAACTTAAACGCCCTCAATGAGAGGGAACTTATATGTGCTACTGTAAATATAGCCAAATACATATGACTGGAAAGTCATAGATCCTACAGAAAAAACTACATTTGTGCCTGTCACATCCCTTGATAAATGTAGTTCCTATGGCATGCTAAATATCGATCCCTGTATTTACAGCCAATTATACCTGTCATTGCTCATCAAAGCAGCTTTTTTTTTGCAACAGCTGGAAACTATCATAGAGTACCATAAGTAGTCACACCTGGAGAATAAGTGCCTGTGAGATGCGTAGCCCTGAGTGACACATCTGCAATGGAACCTCTACACCTAAGGCTCACATAACATAGAACAGGGGGAAGATAGAATACTAATGCATCTCTCCAACTCTTACCAGCAATGCTCCCTCCACGGAAGATGTGTTCCTCGTGGAAGACAGATGATTACAACTCACTGAAGTGCAGAGATTGAAAGCCTGCAGAGTGTGTTCCTGGATAGGACTCGTAAATTCAGCCTCACCCACCAGGGTTCAGGCACTATTGTAGAAAAGGGGGCAGAAAGATTTTCAGAGCCAGAGGGGGTGAATAACCATAAGAAAACAGAGTTTTCTAGGCTTCTGAGAACTGCTTCATATGGAACATACAGCAACGGTGACAACAAGCACAATTTCCATGCAAACTCAAACCGGGCAAAAACTCAGCATAGTACTTGAGAAATGAGCAGGGGGCCCCAACTTTAGCCAAGGAATTATTGGCAACTAATCACTACTGAGTGAGGAAGAAGTGATCTCCTTTAAGGAAGTGATGTTAGATGGGCTGATGAAGCTCCACTGGATGAAGTCACACCAAGGGATATCGGAGGACACAAACTTGACACTGTAGGCCTTAATATATTTGATAGAATACACGGCATCTGGTAGGGGATTTTGGGTGGTAAAGATAGAGGAGGGGGTCTAAATATGTTTAAGATGCATGAAATTCACTAAAATTATATA
>NW_008340850.1:1043659-1059534 GCF_000622305.1 Nannospalax galili
AACTACCTATGTGATTCATAATAGCTGAATAATTTTGAGAATGACAGGTGACCATAAACAAATTATGACACATCATTCATACATCACAAAAATCAGAAAAATAGATGTGTGTTCAGGCAGCCTAGAGCAGATGACACCGTAGTGCAATTTCTGTTCATAATGATATTGGGTATTGTGATGAAGATGAAACATGTTTTACAAGAGAATTTGAAGAAGAATGTGGAGTTGGGAGGCAGAGTTGACAACTAGGATGTGACCTGGTTCCCAAGCATTCTCAAGATTGTGGACAGGAGCATGGCACAGAGTAGAAAATGCAATTCTCAATCCTTGAGAGTCCTACACAATGAAGTTCTGAGCTATGTGTTAGTGTATTAGTCAGGGTTCTCCAAAGAAACAGAACCAATAGAATGAATATGTATAGAGATTTATCAGCTTAGTTCACAGGATAGAGTCCCAGTAGTCCAACAATGGCTGCACCACACTGGAGAGGCTGAGAATCTGTAGTCTCTCAGTCCACAAAGCTGGATATCTCAGTAGTCCCAATCCAGTCCTGAAGGTCTGACAAATTCCAAAATATCAGCTAGTCTTCAGTCTACAGCAGCAAGATGAACTCACCAGTGAGAGAGAAGGCAAGCCGCAAAAAGCCCCGTTCTCCTCTGCCTTGGTCAGAAGGTAACACCCACATTTAGGGTGTGTCTTCCGGCTTTAGATGATCCAATCAAGAAGATCTCTTTCATTTCAGTTAATCTCAGATCCAATCAAGTTGACACCCAGGATTAGCCATCACAGTTAGCTTTGTAAAAACATATTGTTCAGAGAACATTTTTAAAAATCATGTTAGAAAAAAGAACAGATACCAAATAATCTGCATACATTATTAGTCCAAATATTTTTAAGTAAAATATTCTCATATTCTCAATTTGTATCCACATACATCTAAATACATTTCTTAGATAGAAAAAATCAATCTTGATAAAATCTTTACACTACTGTTTCCTGAATTATTTACTTCCCTCCACACACACCTGCTTTAGAGAAGCTCAAATGATCAATGTTAGAGGACAAATAATACTGAAATCATGTATCTATGATCACACCAAAAGAGTGATAAGTGCTGAGGTTAATATATATTTCTATCTTTAAGAGTAGACAGTTCCTTGAAGTTTTATAGGTGGTTGAGCTGGAACTATTGGAAATCAATGACTCCAGAGATGAAGAGTCTTCTTAAGGGAATGATTCTAAATAGGTTGACAAGGCTCCAGTGGATGGACTTACATCAAGGATCATTTGGGGACACAAATGGCTAGATATACCTTAACATATATGGCAAAAATGTATGAAATCTGGTGGAGAGACTAAAGGGAAGGTTTTACGTAGGGGAGGGAATCTAAATATGATCAAGACGTATTGTGTAAAATTCACAAAAAGTCAGTTAAAAACTTGAAGAGAACAACCAAACAAACAAAAAATGAAAACAAAAAGAATAGACTTTCTGAAATGGGTAAGAAATTCCAACTGTACCTGAGGAACTGACGGCTGCTTGGCGGGGGGAGAAGCAGTTTCTTTCAAGGATATGACTCTTGGCATCAGTGGATAAACCCACACTGAAGGACATTTGGGGATAGGCAGACAAACACACACAGAAGACACAGACACAGACACATACACACACACACACACACACAAACACACACACAGGTAATTGTCCACTGTGAAAAGATTCACCAAGGTTGAGAGAAGCACAGATCTATAGGCATAAACATAAATGCTTAGAAGAGAATTTTGCAACATAACCATTTAAAAACTTGAAAATAGCAGATTCTATCATAAGATGTATGACCTCCTGAGCTGTGGGATCCTGACAAAGATTATAATACCATGCGTGAAATTCCCGCTGATGAAACAGGCCTCACATCTAATCAGAAACTGGCTAGTCATCATTTAACATATTACCTTGTTATTTTTTCTTTGTTTGTTTTGTGTTGTTTTTTGAGGTGAGTGTGTTCTTACTATATGACCTAAGCATCTGCAGTTGAGTGTGTTGGGCTTTTTGTTTTTTTGTTTGTTTGTTTGTTTTTTAATGTGATGCAGATCATGTGTGGTCTTATCTGACATTTAGCTGTATTTCTGGAGGTTTCTGGGTAGGTAGTGGGGAGGGATCTGGTGAGTCTTCTGTGGTGATTGGGAAGGAATATGAGACATAGAGATCCCTGAAAGTTGGTGGGCAAGACTCTGCAGAGTCCTGAGTATAGTTGAGAGGACCCAGGATACTGAGATGTGAGGTCACTCTCCAGTGTTTCTTAGGTCTCCTAGCGGGTTCCTGTTAGTCAGCAGGTAGGATTTGGTTAAGTCCTCAGTGGGAAGGTGGTGATAATAGATGTAGGCCACTGCCTTAAGTGAAAGAAGACCTAGCAGGCTGAGTGACTGGGTTTACTCTGGTTTGCTCTATGAAGCTGCTGAAGGATCACTGATGAATAGGAACAGAGAAAAGAGGGTTCTGGAGAAGAGGAGAAGTTCCCAGAAATGCAGTAATTTGTGTTTGGGAAGTAGCTATTAGGGTGGGACTGAGTTTGTGTGGGGTCCACAGCAGGAGTATCTTTAGGCATTCTTAACAGAAAATGATTGGGAGAAGAGGTTCAAATTTCTGATTCTCCGGGCCATGCTAGACTTCTAGAGGGTGGAAAAATTTGTTTTTGTAAAATCACAAAAGAGAGAAGCTAGAAGAGGTACAGGATCCTAGAGAGCCAGGAGGCAGGAATTTTGAGAATACTAACTGGAAAAGCACTGGGAAAAAAGAGGCAATGCCACACAGATAATAGGTGGGCCTTGAGTATCCCCTAGAAGAAAGGGGCAAGAAGATGTGGTCTCTGAATGGATCTTGAGTGCATGTGAGGCAGCGACAGCACCCAAAGAGTAAAGTGAGCAAATTTTGAGGGGATGCTCAAACAGAGAATTCCTGGGATTGTGGGAAACACTTTATGAATCTCAGAGTGGACGGGGCCAGAAACAGAGTCAGGAGGTTAACGGGTGGTCTCTCCTGAGGTTTTTTGTTGTTGTTGTATTCTCTGTGTGAATGTGTGTGCACAATGTTTGTGTTTGTGTGGATGTATGCATACCACAAGGCACACTTGGAGATCAGAGGACAGCTGTCTAGAAACTGTTCTCTCTTTTCAACTTTATGAGGGTCCTGAGGATGGACAGGTTGCCAGGCTTGTAAAGCAAGCATCTTAACTAATTAGACTTCTCCTTGGCCCTCATGTTACAGTATTACAAACATAACACATTCCATCCATGTCATGAGATGGTGAATTCAAAAGCATGGGGCTAATTTGTGCTGCAGAGGAAATTTAACAACAGAATCACATTTAGGCAAATAAATGTCACTGCTCACTCTTCTGATTCAGGAATAAAGTGGGGATGAAAACCACAAATGGAAATAAAGTGTACTAAAGATGAGATTTGGTGAGAAAAGAAAGGTGATAAAATTTGAAGTGTAGACCATGTTGCTGACAAAGTATATGTAAATGGAAAAGAGTTTAACACCTTCAAAAAGAAGAATCATGTTCTGTTTTGGGACAATAGCAAAGGTTCCCCTAATGACTGGATATCACCAATAGGATGCTCAAGAATTTTACAGTACAGTTTATTAGAAAGAAGAGAGCCTAAACTGAGAATATTTTCAAAGGTAACAACTAATAATAGAAGGTATAAAGTTGGCTTAGGGGAGTAATAAGAGTAACAAGATAGGGTACAGAGGGTAGATAAGGTTTGAATATTATCAGAATTAATTGTATGGAATTCTTGAATTAATAAAACTACTTTTAAAAATGTTTGTGTTAGAAAAAATTGGATTAGAGGAAACATTTCTTTTGTTCATCACAGAGAAGATATTACCCAAAAGGCCAGGCTACAGCCTGAGCAGGCAACAGAACTTAGCAGTTTTCCACATTGTACTGGATAGCAAGTATAAAAGATATCACAATGAGGAGAACATAGAAGTTTATACAAAGATTTCAGAAAGCCCTTGCTGTGAGCCAGAGTATGGCAGACTCAGACTCTTTGCAAGGAGACCCTGAGAGGACAAAGCATGTTCAATTTCTAAAGCTGAAGATGGCTGCATCTATGGAGTAGAGATTGACCATAATAGAAGTAACATGTACTATAATAATAATATGTGGAGGAATAGGCTGTCTCAATAAAGCCTACTTGATCTGAACTTAACTCATAGATGCTAGGTATAGAGCAGCAGTGTTTGTTGTTTGCCACGATAGATGTTGCTATACCTTCTGTAAGACCAATTCACTGCTGGGAGGTGCACATGGCATCTGGTCCCCTCTGCCCACTGCCTTATGACAACCTGAGGCAAGAGTTCTCCAAACCCCTGTTTGAAGAATCTTAATGAGTTTATTTGACTTGGTAACTGAGCTTGGGGTGCCCGTTTACTTACAGAGGAGTGCCCCCCCATTCATGGCTGTGCTTGAAAGTCCACACCCAAACTTAAATCCTTTGGGCTCCTGACAGCCACACAAAGTGGCTAGAGAGTGGCCTCGTGGTTTTCCCAGCTTTTAAACCCTTAGTCCCTCCCCTTCACGCAGCTAAGGTCAACTGATTGGTTGGAAGAGATAATGGGCTTGACTCCTTTGCAGACCATGGGAAGGAGGCAGGACCATGGCTTGCTGTCACAGGGTCAGAGGAACATCTAGGTCACACTCCACCCCTTCCTCGGCTCTTACGAGACTTTCCACCCACCTCTTCCATGAATTCCCCTGAGCCTTGGAGGGGGTGATAGGTGTGAGATGACCTTCCTCCCCTGTGGTGGGGCCACTGGACTCTTCAGGTCTCTGGATCATCTGTTTGTCCTGGGCTGATGGCTCAGTTTAGTGGTATTCCATCTACTACAAAAACACAAACAGCAAGAAGCAAGAACATGTAAAGAGTAACTGCTATAATAGCTTATGAGTGAAAACATAAATGCTTGGATGGTACTTTAGTAAGTTCATTAAATCCATCTAACAACACAGTTGCAGTGGCTTCTACACTGGGGCCTATCACATTTTCTGATACAGGGGGGTGGCCTGGTCTACAATACCAGATGTATGTTCCAGTCTTAGGAGTGGGCATTAGGTCCAATCTAGAATTAGCTGGTTGCACAGACACTAGACGAGCCACTATTGCACTAGCAGGAACATATCACTTTGCATGTTGATAGTGCAACACGTGGGGCCCCTCATTGTATAGGACAATAGGGGACAATTCTTCCCCAGCCATCTGCATAGTACCTTCTAGCACTATGAAAGCCATCCATCCAATGGCATGGAGTTTCTAACTTAGTTCAAGCTTGATTTCTGCCTCTCCAACTTTCACATCATGCACTGTCTTCAGCAATAAGGTCTTACCATCCACTTCAGGTGTACAACCAACATTATTGGCAATCGCCTTTATAGTTTTGGGCACCTCTAGAGCCCCATTGGCCAACTGCTCATAGGAAGGCAACCCACCCCGGTACCAGGATTCTCATTTAATAACCATATGGCTTCTGGAAGGGCCTTTTCCAATCCCCATAGAGTTCCTTGTGCACATAAGGCTTTTAACTGTTCCTTTAGCAACCTGTTTTTTCTTTCAATTAACCCTGCTCCAGTAGGATTGTAGGGAAGGTGGAAATACTATTGAAACTGATTATTTTCAGCCCAAGCTTATATATTGGTACTTGTGAAATAAGTGCCTCTGTTGTTATCAGTCCACTGTGGGCACCCATACATGACACTGAGTTGGGTAAGTCCCTTAATAGTAGCCTTGCCCATCACTCTCATGCAAGGAAAGGCCTGTGTGGCCTGGGCAGTGTCCAAACAAGTGAGAGTTTACTTGTACTTGTACCTTTCACTGACTGCCAGGGTCCTATATAATCTACTTGCCAGTCTCTCACAGGGGAAGCTGACTTGTGCACGTATCCCATCATAGCATCCATCCTCCAGGGCCATAACCTGGAACACACATCACTGGCCTAAATAACCTGTTGGATGTCAGTGCATTTTACTGGAATTCTGGCAGCTTTGGCTACTCTCCATCCTGTGTTGGCTCCCCTGTGGCCAGACGTCATATGAATCCAGTGAGGTGCTTCTAGGGGAACCTGAGGGCAGATAGCCCTCACCTTGGTAAGGGCATCAGCTTCCTGATTCCCGGGGGACTCACCAGGAAGTGGGCGGCCACATAGTAAACCACCAGGGGCACTAGCTCCTGCTGCATTTTATTATATATGTTGTTCCACATTTGTTGTCCCCTAGTGGCCCTCCCATCACCTTCCAGTTTTCTTTCTCCCCCTTAGCCATCCATAAGGTTAAGCCTTTGAATACAGCCCACTGTAAGCACAAATTGTTACTGGCCAAGGCTCCCTCATTATTACTCTCCACACATCTCTTAATTCAGTTCATTGACTGCTTTCTCTTTCTCCCCTTTCTAACCATATAGTGTCAGTGTTCATCTATATTGCCACTGCTACCCATTCTTGTCTGGCACCTCTGTTGGTGCCAACAGTACACCAGGCATCAGCTGGAATTGGGGGAGCCCCTCCTAGCACTCGTTCAGGTCTCGCTGGAGGGCCAACTATAGGAGATGAAGGAAGAGGCTCTGTGCCTTGAAATGACACTGGTCCTAATACTGCTTGCATGACATTGGTGATCGGGCTTGCTGACACCACCCCTCACTGTTGCAAATATGCATGCCATCTTTGCAGCAT
Organism: Nannospalax galili; assembly: GCF_000622305.1. NCBI lineage: Eukaryota > Metazoa > Chordata > Mammalia > Rodentia > Spalacidae > Nannospalax > Nannospalax galili. The sequence goes on from NW_008340850.1 coordinate 1,050,393, forward strand.
TTTGGTTTTGTTCCACCCCTGACAGGGGCTTGGCTAACAGGCCCTCCATCTATCCTTTTATGGTATGTGATGTTTTTACAGTAGTGGGGGTGGAGCCTGTAATGGATTCCACCTGTTGCAATGCTTTATCCACAGCCAGCAGCTGCTGTTCTACAGCTGTGTACTTGGACTCTACCCCTTTCCATGGTTGGGACCAGAACCCAATTGGAACTGTCTGTTCAGATTGTTGTTGCCACAAGCCCCACTCATAACCCCCAGGGCTCCTGCTGACTTCCAAGGTGAAGGGACACCAAGATATTGGGGCACACAGCTGTTTAGCTTGCCCAACCAGTACCCTGGCCTGCTCAAAAAATCTCTTGGGTCTTTACATCCCAATCACATGTAAAACCTCTCTTTATTAGATTATACAGGGACAGATGACCAGAGCAAGGTGAGGTGTAAAAATTTGCCAATATCTTAGAAGTCCCTAAAATACCTGTAACTGCTTAACAGTTATTGATCAGGTTGTTATAAGATTTTTTTCAATCGCCACTCTAGGTATCATGCAAGTTCTGCCGGACCATAAAACTCCTAAAAATTTTAACACTGTACCAGGCCCCTGTTCCTTATGGGGGTTGATTTCCCATCCCTGCTCCTTCAGGTGCACTTGCATGTTACCCAAAAGAGCTTCCAAATCTGTGAGGCACTCAGAATTTAGCATTATGTCATCTATGTAGTGGAACCTCCTTACATAAGGAGAGCAAGGTAACAGGGCAAGGTCCTGGGCCACCATCCAGTGAGAAACCATGGGGCTGTGCAGTTAACCTTGGGGAAGTACTCTGAAAGTCCACTGTTGTCCATTCCATGTGAATGCGAATTGATCTTGGGATTCAGAAGCTAGGGGAATACTAAAGAATGCATTAGCAAGGTCCACTGCAGCATGGAAGGACCCCATTTCCTGCACCATCTGTTCAGTTAGCAGTGCAATGTTGGGCACCACTAAATGAATGAGAGGCACCACCTTATTTAACTCCCAGTAATCTACAGTCATTCTCCAGAAGCCATCTGACTTCCTGATAGGCCAAATGGGGCTATTGAAAGGGCTCTGGACTAGATGGATAACTTCTAAACACTCAAGTTCCTGGATGGTTTCTGTAATTTTGTGACTGCCAGGTAGCCAGTACTGTTTGATATTCACCAACTTCCATGGGGTTTGGAATTATACTGGCTCCCACCTTGCCCCCTGAGTAATCGCCTTTACTGTTAACAACCTCAGCTGATACTCTCCCATAGTAGTATATACGGTGTGACCCAGTAGGGCATCCACCCCTAAAATGTTCTCTCACATGGGAGAGATGCACACCTTGTACTCCTGGGGTGGGTGGGGGATAATTACCCATTCCCAGAATGAGTCTAGTCTGCTTTACTCTTACAGTTTTATCCTCATACATATCCACTGCTATCCATTGGTTCTGGTTTTGCAGGGGCTTTCCATAAATTCACTCTGCTCCAGTATCTACTAGGGCCCATGTGTTTTGTACATTAGTGAGGGACCAATAAATCCTCAATTTGATGTGTGGCCTCCAATCAGCCAGTATGGCCCTCACCTGTGGGCAACCTTGGTCACTCCTTCAAGGAAGTGGTTGGGGGGGTTCCCATATAATGAGGCTGCCTTCCTCTGGAACAGGGGGCACAGTGGGAGTTGCCTGCGCCTCCTGGTCTCCAGTTTCTCTTGCTTTTGTGGTGAATTGCTGGTCAGGTCTTAAAGCTCTCCATTGACTCACCAGCACAGTGTTTGGTTGCCCATTAGTTTCACCCCTAGCAACTCCTGCTCTGTGCAGATCCCCACATCTGTGCTTGGGAGACACCAAGGAGCCCCTTTGCCAAGTTCTGGCCCTTTTCCCTTGTGTCTACTTCCTTTAGCACCTTTCAAACCCTGTTTACATGTTGGTCTAAATCATTTAAAACCACCAGAGCCTCACCAGCCTCATACAGGTCATGCTTAGCACTGCCACCAAAGCTCCAGTCTTGTGGACTTTGCTGAATCATTTTCTTTCTTAAGTCTCCTGTAAAAAACAGTCCTGTCTGGGCCTGTGAACTGGGCATCAAATATAGCTTCCCTCATACCCAGTTCTCTCAAAAGGGCCTGTCCTTCCTCTATGGTTTTCCAATTTCTAGTATTCATGGGAAGTTCAGCTGGAGATACCCACATGTCCTTAATGACTCATGTGAGCCAATCCATCATGGACCAATTTCCCTCATATTGCCTTAAATTGTGAAGTCTTTGTCTCAAGGAGGGTTGAGTGGTTATGGTGCTTAACTTCTCTGCTTCTGTAAAACTTAAAATGATCCCATTTGTCCCCATGTCCCATAGCCTCACAATCCAGGTGGCCAAAGGCTCCTTCATACCTTGCTTAAATGGCTTTTGTAGTTCTAACAGCTCTGGTGCTGAGTATTCTCTGATTACCATGGTCTCCCGCACTGGGCTATTGTTAAGACACCCATCAGCATGTTGGACCATGGATTTTCCATTTCTTTGAATTAAACGTTGAACGCATAAAGCATCTCCCACTATCTCTAGGTCACTCTCTTCTTCCTCACTACCTGACTCTTCCCAGGGGTTCCAGGTTTTAGGAGTCCAAGGTGGGCCTTGGATTATCATTCTGATCTGGGATTTTTTCTCTTTTGACCTCCTAAACATAAAAAAATGGCATGCCAACACCTCCATCTCCTTTTCTCTCTTATCTAATTTACTGGAAAAATCAGAGGCCAGTATCAATGAGGCCAGCTTCATATCCCTCTCCTGATCTAATTCCTCTCTAACACCTTCAGTTTCCCTTTGGGCTAGGGCCTCCATTTGGGACAGATTTCTTATTACCAGTAGCAGCAGGCAAGCAGCCTCTGCAGCCACTTGCTGACATTTCTGTCCCTGGTTTGCTACCCCCACAACTTGAAAAAGGGAAGGTATCTCCATACTCACATGGCAGCCTCCACAAGTCAAGCAGGCATGCCACCCAATACCATCTACAAGAGGGCTGCCACCCTGAGATTTCTCCCACTGACCTCTACTGCTTAGATGGTCTCACCCTACTTACAGATCTCACTGTCCACTGAATTAACCATGCCACTGAAGCCACCCTCACCAAGCCTATGGGCATGGCCCACCAGTTTAACATTTCCTCTGCCCACACTCTTCCTTTACCCCACTTTACTTTGGTTGTTGGTCTTTTCTTTCATATCAGGGACATCATTATCGCACTTCCAAAACATATTCTCAGTTTTGTCATATCTTGCCAGACTATGCCAATTGTAAGTCAAATTCACTGGGATGTACATGTGACATACTCCTCCCACTGTCCTTACCTGAGGCAAGAATTCTCCAAACCCCCATTTGAAGATTCTTAACCAGTTTATTGGACTTGCTAACTGAACATGGGGTGCTGGTTTACTTACAGAAGAGTGGGCACCTCCCCTCCATTCATGCTGTGCTCAAAAGTCCACACCTAAACATAAATCCTGTGGGGTCCAGACAGCCACACAAAATGGTGAGAGAGCAGCCTCATGGTTTTCCCAGCTTTTATACCCTTAGTCCCTCCCCTTCAAGCAGCTAATGTCAACCGATTGAATGGAAGAGGTAAAGGGCTTGACTCCTTTGCAGAACATGGGAAGGAGGCGGAACTATGGCTTGTTGTCATGAGGTTAGAGGAACATCTGGGTCACACCTTCATTTCAATCTTTAATGATTCTCCACTTATATTATGATATATTTAAGACAGTATGAAAGTTATGGAACTTTTGAGAAGTTCTACACTCCTACGCATCCTCTAGTAGGTATCATGACAATCGTCTAAAAGAGGCAGAGATAACGACAGAGCTAGGGACCACATAATTATAATGCAACAATAGAACAAAGAGAGAGTAGAGACATATGCTAGGACCTACCTCTTAAATTTCCAAAGCCTTATGAGGTGTGATTACACCTCATAAGTGACCAAGTCTCAAACTCAAAAACCTGTAAAAGAATAAACATGTTCAAATTACATCAACTAATTACTCAGAGCTATGATATTTATGGTACTATTAGGAAAAGAATCTTTAACATTGCCTCTTTTCATAAATTCGCATGTAGAAGTTATGAGTTTCTTTCCAGGGAGATTAAATAAATAAGTACATTTTCCATGAGCACAAACATTAAACTTCAGAGACACTTCCTGAGATTTGTATGTTTAAATTCCAATCTCTGTGTTGTCAACGGCCCTTGTCTTCCACTACATTAAGAATTAAGTTCAATGAAATTTTGACCAATCTGAGTCCTGTTTAGTTTTCCCCTATCGTATATCCTCTATAGCTTTAAGTAACTCTGTTGGTTTTAAGGCCTATTGAAAAACTGAGCTCAAACTGTGTGCTTGTTTGCTGCATATTGTGCTGGTAATAGTCTATTTATGATCTTAGGCATTCACTTCCTGGGTGTAAGTCCCAATTTTCTAACCAACCACAAGTTATTCATCAGGTATCTGTTGTAGTTTCACACTGAATAAAGATTCTTTTTCTCTCATCTATGAAAAGAGTATGAGAATATTGAAGGGAGCTTCTGTTCTCATTCTGCATCATGTTAATTATTTAAGAACATAACTGGAAGTTGTGATCTGCCAAAATGGTTTCTGAAGATTTACTCTCCTTTCACCACTTTCCATTTTACACGGTAGAAGATTATAAAAAATCCCTTCTATACTGTAATTTGAAAATACACATCCTGGGTAATAGAAGTAAAAGAGATTACTAGGATAAAAGGTGAACTGTATTAAGGATCATATTTTTTTTCACACATTAAATTTAGCAGAAATAAATTGGTAGTATTAATAAACTGCATCTTTTCATGGAATAATAAGTTTTAGGCAAATAAGTAGTAATAAAATTGAAGGCTTCATTCAACATATAATTCAAATTGAAGGGATATATACCAATTTAACAAAAAGTAATCAGTTATGATAAAATGACTAGATAAAACCTGTTCATATGTTTACAGTCAAAGAGAAGTGGCTACAGATTCAATTGCACTCTACAATCTGGCCATGTGACACATCTCATCGTATTTTGAAGAATGAGAGCTTATAATTAACTCTAAGTGAATTATTCCTATTAACTGACACTTGATTTGGGGTTTTAGTAAAGTTCTAAGTTACTTTACTTATTAACTTAGGGTGCAACTATTATGCAATGGTTTGGTACAATACTATCTTCATGAAAAATTACATGGAATTTCAAAAATAAGTTTTTATTCAGAATAAGCACATAAACCAAAAGAAAGCATTGCAAATTATTGAGATGTACTGAAGGCTTAAGAAACACATTGATACCTATGTGCTAATATGTCTTAACAACAAATGTAAAATGATAAAAATTAAAAGCTACAAGTTTGACTCCTGAAGTTTTATCACAAATGATTAAAGGAGGAGTCCATTTTCCAAATTAAGAAATTATATGAGTGGCTGGAGAGATAGTTCAGTGGTTAAGAACACTGACTACTCTTTCAGAGGACCTGGGTTCAACTCCCAGCACTCACATGGCAGCTAACAACTCTCCTTAACTCCATGTCTGGGGGAATCCAAGGCCTTCTTCTGACTTTGACAGGCATTGAACAACACGGGTGCACTTATACACATGCAGGCAATACACTCATACGTATTAAAAAAGAAACTATCTGAATAATACAAGAAAATAAAAGAATAAATGTGGCTTTTGTTAAAAATGAATCAATCACAGGAAAATTAATAGTCTGAAAAGACACAAAATGGAAGCATGGACTGGGCATAATGGTATGTAACTCTAACCTCAGCACTAGTAGGTAGAAACAGGCGAATCTCTGTGAATTTGAGGCCAGCTCGGTCTATGTAGTAAGTTCTAAACCAGCTACAAAATGCGAGTCTATTAAAAATGTGAAATGGATTTCAAATATGAAAAAACATAAAAATAAAATTATATTATTGTACAATATAATTAGATGAAGAAACAATAGCCCCAGGGAATCAAATCCCATATAACTTCATAACTGACTTTAGACTAGGGCAAGGCAGGCCTCAAGCCTCATATCTAATTTAGAAACACATGAACTACATTTATTTATTTATTTGCTTATTTATTTAATTAATACTTTAAAAACCTTTTGGTGTTTTTGAGACAGGGTCTCCCTGTAGCTCCAGATGTCCTGAAACTCACCATGTAGACCAGGCTGGCCTTGAACGCACAGAGATGTGCCTCCCTCTGCCTCCCAAATGCTGGGATTAAAGGTGTATGCCAGCATGCCTGGCTATGAACTAAATTTATTTTTGAACTAAGTTTTAAGAAATTGATTTATTTGAGAAGGTGTTGTGCCCCTGATAGAACAAAGTGAGTTCCTATCTCTCCTTAACAAAATAATGTAACACTTGGAAGGAACGTTGAAAACTAAGATTTCTGCAGCAGCAGTTAAGACAGAGAAGACTTCCACAGCCACCATGACCTTCCCACTTGTGCTGTGGTAGACAGGGAGGAATGTGACCCAGATGCTAAGGAATACCAGCATGATGAATGTTAGGAAGTTGGTTTCGTTGAACATGTCAAGCAGATTTAAGAAGGCCAACACATAGCTCTCAAGTGCCGGGGTGCATAAGTATCCTAGGAAAAAGTGGAAGGCAATGACTGAACCCTCATTGCACACAATGATGATGTGGCCAAGCTCAATGTGAGGACCACAGTGAACACAACTCCAAACATGGTCTGCTGCAGGATACAGGTGGCTGGATTTGGATGGCCAATGAAGGGCAGGGATCAGAGGAAACAGATGATGAGTGTGATGACCAGTGTGTACTGAGAGTCCAATTATTGGCCTCAACAATGGGAGTGCCACAGTGCTTCACAAAGACCCCCAAAACAGCAGCTGTTAAGTACAGAGAAACACAGGGCTATACTGATCAGTGCCATCCCCAAAGGGTCTTCATAGGACAGAAAGCCACAGCTTTATGGAGGTAGTGATTCCTTTCTGTGTTTGTATAATGACTTTCTGAACATTTCACACATTGATCCACATCTGGTTAGAAAAGGTTATAGTGAAACTATGCTGAGGTGTTCCCTTTTTGCCCAAGTCACATCTCATCATTAGCTCATTGGACTGTTATTTAAATGACCTTCCTCTGGTGTTTCAGACATATACAAGCAACCACTCTATGGTGAATAATTCAAAATTCATATGGTCCATGCTTTTTTATAGTAACATAATCAAATCAGCTTAGAGCTTTTACTTTGTCTTCACTTTATGCTTTTTCCCACAATTCATGAAATTGTTCTATCACTTTCGGAAGTCATCAAGTAACTGAATTATATTAAATAACCCTATTTGGATCTCATATCAAAATATATCTCACTTGAAATTGAATATATAAAGGGCTGGAGTGATGGTTCAGCAGTTAAGAATACTGGTAGTTCTTGCAGAAGACCTGGCTTGGAATCCCAGCACTCACATGCAGCTAACAACTGTCCATAAATCCAGTTCCAGGGAATCCAACAGCCTCTTCTGTCCTCCTCAGGCATTGCATGACATGGTGCACTTACTTACACACAGGCAATACACTCATACACATAAAATAAAAATAATAAATAAAAATATATTAAAAAATAAATTGAATATTTAAATTCTGTACAAGAGGCAGTATGTGCTTTGAATTTCTTTTCTTATGATGGTGTTCTTGGATAAGGATCTCAAATAAACATATTCATGTACCTAATATATACTTAAGATCTAGAAACAATATACATGAAAGGAGAGACACCTTTCCTAGGACTGTGAACCTGCTTAAAATTCAAGGATGGGGACAGGTCATAGGTCCTACCTCGGAACACAATTCTGTTGTTTAGTCAAGTTTGCATAAAGTCAAATGGCACTTATTCAAGATTCTAATACTGTGGCATGACCAGGACAGTCAGTGGCAGATGTGGAGCTGTGCTCCTTTGAGCCTACTAATTAAACTGTGGATTATATAGGTGGCAAAGCTGTAGAAGTGGTGATGGTCAAGCTCTTCTGAGGAGCCACACTCAGGACAGATTTTATTCTGGATTAGGTCTATAGCTGTCCAAGGTATTCTAGATTTTCCAGTAGCTCCAGAAGTGACTGTAACTGACCTGGAAACTTCCTCCCTGAACACTCTCTCTCTTGGTATCTGAGAAGACTATATCAAGCCACCAAGGGAGAAAACCAATCGTCTTACCCAGATGTAATGCCTAAAAAACAACCATGACTGGCCTAGCAAATTATTACTATTGATGCAGTAGTGGCATCTTTATCTTGGGTGTAATCAGCAGCTGTTTAATTGGAATTAAGGCCTACCCAATGGAAGGGAACTCATGTGTGGTACTATAAATATAGGCAAATACACATGGCTGGAGAAGTCATAGACCTAGAGAAAAAATTTTGCTGCATCCCTAGATCAGTGTAATTTCTTACATTATTCTAAATATGCATCCTCATATTTACAGACATGTGTACCTTTCATCCCCTCATTAGAGAAGGATCTTTTGGCAACAGATGCAGACTATTGCAGAGTTCCAGAACTGGAGAATAAATTTGGTGACATGCCTAACCCTAAGTGACACATCAATGCAATCTCTCTACATAGAATGAAATATCTAATTCTTACTAGAGAAGTTCCTTATACATCAGATGGTGATTAATACAGAAACTCACATTTGACCAATGTGCAGAGAACATGAGGCTACAGCACACTTATCCCTGAATAGGATATGTATTTTAAATCTGTGCTTTCCAAGGCTCAGGGACCATTCCATTAAAGGAGGAGGAAACATTTTTAAGAACCATAGGAGGTCGATGACTATGGGGAAACAGTCTTCCAGGCAGCTAGTAAGTTATTCATATGAATTCACAACCATTGTTGAGGCATGCACAAGTCGTATGAAAGCTCAAACCAGACAAAATCCCAGCATAGACATGGAGAAGTGGGCAAGAAACTTTTTGCAATTGAAGGCTGCTAGAAGAGATACAGTGTCTTATTGGGACAGGACTATTGGTGTGCCCACTGGATGAAAGATACACTGAAACACATTTAGGGACGCAAGTCATACTTTATAGGCCTGCACACACACACACACACACACACACACACACATATATATG
>NW_008340850.1:1059560-1063238 GCF_000622305.1 Nannospalax galili
AGAGAGAGAGAACATTAAAATGGGCAGGGGGCAGTAGTGGGGAAGAAGTGTGGATAGGGCAGGGGATCTAAATACCATCAAACCATATTGTATGAAAAGTCACAAAAATTCAATCATTAAATTAAATGTTAAGAAAACCTCCCAAGGAATAAATAATCATGAAGACTTAAGTGAGTCCTAAGTGTGGTTGAAATATGGTTTGGAAAACAGTAGTGTTAGTATTGAAAATAATGTGGATTAAATGACATAGTGAAATGAAGTCTTGTATTCTTAAACAATATTTGTCATGGATCAACAGTGTAAATCAAGTATGAATTTCAGTACCAAGAGTGTGTTATCTCACACAAAAAAGAAATGAACTGAAAATTTTAACTTTCTAAATAGAAGGGAAAAATTTGCCTCTGCAGTTGTCTTACATGCTATTTTTATTGTTTTAGGTTTTGAGGAATTCTTTGGGGGAAATGTGAATTTTTCTCTGTAAGACTTGTTGTGCTGGATAGCTGTAGTGTCAACTTGACATACCTGGGGTGAGGGAGCCTCAATTGGGGAATTGCCTTCATTCGACTGGACTGTGGCCATGTCCACATGACATCTTGATTGTTGAGTCATGTGGAAGGGCCCAGCCCACTGTAGGTGGTGCCACCCCAGGGCAGGTGGGCCTGAGTTGCATAAGAAAGCAGGCTGAGCATGGCCAGGGGAACAAGTCAGTAAGCAGTGATCCTCCATGGCTTATGCTTGAGCTCCTGTCTCCAGATTCCTGCCCTGAGTTCCTACCTTGAGCTCCCTGATGAAATGTGACCTGAGAAATGTAAGCTGAAAAAACCCTTTCCTCCCCAAGTTGGTATTGGTCAGAGTGTTTTGTCACAGCAATGGAGAAGCAAACTAGAACACTTGCATTTACCTATCTCATTGGAAATCTCATCTGGACAAGAAATGCAGTCAAAACAGCAGACAGACTTGCCCTCCTAGTCAGTTTTCCTGAATCCAGGATGACAACTCTTAAGGCATATGGAATGAGGGATCTAGAAAAATGAAAGATGCATTATAAAATATTCAGGGTTTTATGAAAAAAACCTCATAAATAGACTTTTTTGTGAATATGAAAAAATCTAATTTTCAAATTCTTACATTTACCAATGAATATAATGTTTTTTTATTCTGCTGAGTTGGATGCAGTGTGCTCAGCACAGGCCCATGTATCTAAAGCTTAGTATGAAAACCATGAATATTTGGTAACTTTGGAAACTTCAAGAAGTAGGGTCAAGAAAGAAACAAAGTTTGCAGACAGCTGATCAGTTATTCATATGAACCCACAGCAAAAAGTGGCCACATGCACAAGTCCTGTGCAAGTTCAAACTACACAAAATGCCAGCTGGAGACATTGGGAAGCCTGTAAGAAATCCTACCCCAACCTAAGGCACTTTGAGCTACTGATGGCTGTTGGATACAATCAACCTTCTGATAAATGGCAGCCCAGTGGCAATGAGAAAATGTGTGGAAAAGACATACTCATATAGTAAAGTATATTTAATTACATTTAATTGGGGGGCAATAAAAGGAGTTTGGGATAGGAACAGGGATCTAAACACCATCAAATTATAATACATGAAAACTGCAAAAATTCAGTAAAAATGATGTAAGACCAAGAAGGATGAATTTAAGTCAGTAGGGACAGTTCCCAGAAGAGCATATTATGAATCCAGATGTATACAGTCTGTGTACACAAGTGGACACTTGGGTGATAAGCCTTTATTTTCAATGTGATTGTTATTCTTAATTGTCAATTTGACAGGATTTACAATCACTATGGAAACAAATATTTGGGTATTTCTGGGAGGGATTTCTGGGTAAATCTACATGTGGTGGAAAGAGCCATGCTACAGTATATTGCTCCATTTCATTGGTTGGTTCAAATAAAATGAAAAGGAGAAAAGAGCTGAGCAACAGCATTCTTCACTCCCTGATGTCTGACTTAGACATCATGTGATCAGTTGAGTTGTGTTCTTACAGTTGTCTTACACAGAATAATATAAATCTACTCAGCTAGTGAACCAAAAGAAAACCTTCATTACAGTAGTTATATTACATATTTATTTTCAACAACAGCAAGAAAATTAACAATTATATAAATATGTACCTGTGATGATATCCGGCCTTTCAACAGCCTAAAAGTGAAATTCCTGTTTAGCGTGCACTGAAATTTCTTAAGCTGTGAGTCAGAATATACTTCTTATCAAGTATTTTGGGGCAGAGATGAATTGTAACAAAAATGTCTTGAAATTGTGATATGAAATGAGTGACTATTAATAGACACATAAAAGTAATATGCATACTGTCTCAACCCAACCTAAGGAACTTCTGGAAACTAATGGCCTCTGTGAGGAGGAGAGACAAAATCTTATAGGGATGGAACTCTTGCTAGGATGTATCCACACTGAAGGACATTTGGGGACACAAATCAAACTATAATTCAAATATATATATATATATGCATGTGTGTGTATGTGTGTACATTAAATTGGGTTGGGTAGGGGAAGTGGGGGAAGGTGTGGATAGGGGAGGGGAATCTAAATATCATCAAACTGTATTGTAGAAAAATCACAAAAATTCAATAAAAATAAAATAATTTTTAAAAAGAAATGTGTTCCATTGATCAGAATCAGGGATTTTAAAAATTCCTATATTGGTATTTTTATGTGAATTCCATATTTTTAGGTGTATATTGATTAACCCTGGTAGGGTAATAGGACCATTTTACCCAGAAACATATTTATATTGTTTATGAAAAGTCAAAGCATTAAAATAAGATACAACCCACCTCTGTAAATTTTGTGGGGCATTGAATCAAATGTTCAGATAAAGGTAGTTGTTTACCCTGGAGAAAACATTCCCATTTTCACCTGTAGTCCCAGACCCTTTGGAAAATTCTAAAAGTTGAGAATGTCAAATTTCACATGTAATTTCCTTTTGTAATTCATTGTCATGTATCTTCCATTGCTTTTCACATGGATGTTCTTTAAGAAAGGATGGAGCTGAAAGGCATGCATGAATGTATGAATGAATCAGTTCCCAGAGAGGTACAGCAAAAGCAAAATTATGGAAATTTCTTACTGTTTGGTTCGTCATGTGAAATACAACTATAGTGTAGGCAAAAGTGAGGTTAAATAAATGAAAGCCTAGTTGAAGACAACTACCATTACCTTTCAAAAATGCCAGTCTCTTTTATATGAAAGCATTAAACCAAGCACACCTTAGTAATCAGTGCATGTGGATTCAGGCAAATTTCAACTTCCTTGGAAAGCTAGCCACACCCACACATTTTCTGAGTATATTCAGAACTTCAGTGCATAAAGTGGAGGTACTGGTACCTAAAGGGTAAGTCAATTTGATTATTTATGTATATAATCATTGTCATAGTGCTCAGTAGCATTTTAAAACTTAAGAACCTATGTGTCCTACTTCTTTTGTAAGAAATACATAGGGAAAATCTCAATTTTATTTTGAAATAATTGGAAAGATGACTGTGAGGCTATATGTCACACTAAGTTGAAACTGACTTTTTTCATTTTTTATTGAAATTTTATGAATTTAATATTTTATAATTTGATCATAATTAGATTCCCTCCCCATCTGCACCCCTCTTAATATCCTCCTACTGATTTTATGTTTATGTATATA
>NW_008340850.1:1063290-1070412 GCF_000622305.1 Nannospalax galili
CTAGAGCCTGGTTAATCTATCAAAAGTCACTGACTTTCCTCTCCCAGCAGTTATTGGGTACACATAGTCCCTTAAACAGGGTTGGGGCAGTGATATTGACTTAATACATTTTCTCATTGCCACTGGGCTGCCATTTATCAGAACAAATGAGTCTTCATTGAAGTCTAAGCAGAGAAACAAGTTCATGTGGTCTTTTTGACAGTACAATAAAAACTACAATACCATATGTGTATGTCAATGAAAATGTTCAAAATGTCACATTGTTTATGTTACAACACAGTGAAAGAGTTACTATCTTCCAGGGAAAGAATACCATTCCTTCAGAATGTGCAGATTGTTGAATTTTTAATTACTTATTTAATTATTTTTGAGTCAGCTCATGGCAATTGTAGGCCACAGCATACACAGCATTGTATACATTATAACTTTCCTCACTCATGGCCATGTCAAAAATGTGTCTAGACAATAATTCCAAGGAAGCATTGGGTTGGCAGTTCTCTGGAAGTTTACAATCAGCCTCCAAAAGTGAACATTTGAAGAACAAATACCACAACTTTGGGAGATAAGTGTCATCTGCGTATTTGGAAGGATTAACTGTTTGGATAAAATTTGAAAATTCAACCATCTCCTCACAGTGATGTGAAAACATGAGACTCCCATGGAAGGAGTCAAGCATGACGTAATCAGCCTGGTTGGTAAATCCCATTGTGAGGTTATGATCCAGACTTTCCATGTAATTAGATTTTGTCCTATAATTAGCATTAAACCTTGCAGATAATCAGTGTCACCATAAATGATAATCGCATTTGCTGATCTTCCCATATTTTTCCAGAATTGCTTAGAAAATGAGGCCCAAGTGCCTGAGATAATTTTCACGAAAGTGAAACAGACTCAATTTCTTTCCATCTCCCCTCTCAAGTTTGTTAGAATCTGACTCCCATTGTAGTCATCAGTGAGGAGCAGACCCACGCAGGTTCAACTGAAATGAAGCATCAAAAATGCAATGCCAATTAACAGGGATGTGTCATTTGGGGCCATCTGGTAGACAGACTAAAACTAGCTTTCATCACTCAAGAGAGTATGAAGAGGCCCAAAAGTAAGCTGAAAGGAGAACAGAACTGAAATCAAGAGGAAGAACATTGACATCAAACATAATCTCAGTCCCGAAGCAACAGTTGGAAATAGCTAGGCTGAAGATCTGCTCATCCTGTTTGCAAAGGCATTTTCTCACTTAAAGTTTTCCAGAAAATTATTGATGAGATTCCCAGTTTTAAGACCACTTCTGATCTGGTACACCCTCATTTTACTTTTTATTCCAAGAATACCACAGTATCATTTTGTGGATATATGACAACATGTCTGGGTACTTGCCCTTTGACAGATGATTAATTCTATTGTCTCTCACTTACGTTTTTCAACACCTGAAATGTCACCAAAGGAGTTATGGGTTTGTGTTCCTACACATCACCCTCCCTCACCTGTGGGGATTTGTAGAGTCGCAGCAGTGTTCCAATGTGGGCAGATGTTGCCCAAGTTGTTCATGTAAATGCAGCATCTGACTTAGTCTCCCTTTGGTATCTCTAGTTAACATAGGGGTTGCTCAGCCCTGTGAGCCAATTAGAATTTCATAACAGTAACCTTTTCAGTCTATGGGACATTATAGAAATAAAATCCAAGAGATTTATTGAGTAAAAGATGAGGATTCTTGTTGATATTCTCAATGGCAAAAACCTGGGCCAGAACAAATTGGTAGTTCTTAAGCCTATACCTGCATAGATGGTATGAAAATATATATAGAAGGACAACCTTTACTCCATATATCTGCAATTTCACTACAATGACTTTTATGGTTCAAGTATTACTGTTAATAAAAAAACACAATTTCATCTTATCCCATAAATTACTAAATTTAGAATGGGAGAATTATATATCTAGGATTACATATAAAAGTCGTCAATTAGAGCCTCAAAAGAGCTTGCTTTATCTATGTTCCATGTGCAGATACACTAAAAATTCTGCACATGAATAAGGATTCAGGTTCTAACAAAGTATCTTCTCTCCTGGTACCTGATTCTTATTTCTTCAGCCTCTATAATCTGAAAAAGCAGTATTTCTTGACTAGGCCACCCAATATTTAAATAAAATATCTCAATTAAAGAATAGCACCAAATTAATTCATATCTGTGGCAAAAACTGTTTTTTTTTCTATTACTTTTTTATTCTCTTTGGGCATTTGATATTTGTGTGTATGATGTCGTATGTTACTGTGTTTGTGTGGTTGTATTGGTGTAAATGAGTCTGAGTGTAAGAGACTACTCTCAAGGGTCAACCCTAATGTTCCTCCTTCTTTCAGACAGGGTCTCTTTATCATTTCCAATGAATATGTCTGGCCATCTGGCCAGAGGATTTATAGGGAATCTCCTGTCTATATTGCCCATCCTCCATCTGATCAAGGATTACAATGCACATTTTTTGTGTGTTTTGAGGGTCTGAAATAAGGTTCTCACCCTTGCACTCCAAACATTTTACCCTCTGATCCAACTAACAAATAACATATGCCTTACAATGCTCAAAATTCCACACACATGAAGAAACATCATTTCAATTTAGAATCAAAACTTAATTTTCAAAAAGGCAACTTTCATTAAGGTTCTGTTTTGTAAATTTCTCTTTAATATCAAAATACTTCATATAAAACTATCACAATCTTCATAGAAAAGCACTGCCATTTCATTTATGTTGAAGGGATCCCTGGGGAGAGAAATTAATTCTACTCTAAACACATTTGAAAAAAGACATGGCATCTGTGGGATAAGAAGGGTTCAGGAAAATCCTGACCATTTACACATAAGATATTGTTCCAACTAATGTTTGTGATACTTTGGCCTTCCTTATCCTTTCTCTAAAACCTCTCCCACCATTTATCTTCTTGTCTGCCATGTCTCAGACATCTGTGCTGATTCAAGGGCTTTGATTTTTTTTCCATGGTTACTATGTTTTCCTTCTCTGTGTAGCTGTTGACATTATACAGCTTGCCTGCCTTGAGATCCTTTTCTTTAAATTATAATGAAAGTGTTCTCAAGGATTTTTTAAAAGATTATATCAAGAGCTGGAGATATGGCTTAGTGGTTAAGAGCACTGGCTGTTCTTGAAGAGGACCCAAGTTCGATTCCTAGTACCTGCATGGTGGCTAGTACCCATCCATAATTCCAGTTCCAGGGGACTCTGATGCCTTCTTCTGACCTCTGTGCACATTGCACTGCATGAGTGCATTTACACACATGCAGGCAATACAATCATATACACATAAAATAAAAATAATAAATAAGATTAAAATATATATCAAATACCATAAAAAATCAAGAACTAAGAGCTACATAATTTTAAGAAAGACGGAATCATGGAAACCAGGATATTTGGGATAAGTATGAAGAACCACAAAGTGTAAAATAGGAAAAAAATAGTCATGTTGAGGTGAAGCTTCTTGGAGGGGAGGTAGAATGCAGTGATCTAAAGAGTGAAAAGAGAATGACAGAGTAGGAAGAATTAAATGGGGTAGTAAATGAGAGGGAAAGGGAAGAGAGAGAGAGTATAGAGAGGGATAGACAACACTAAAAGCCTTTAGAAAAAGTCGTTTTGAAAACCAGCACTACAGAATCTACTTAAAGTGTATACATGTGCATTATAAAAAGAGATTGAAAGGACTTACATTCTAACAGGAGGAGATAACCCCTAGTAGACACTATAGGTCAACGAATAAAAGCCCAATACCAGGGATGGATGGCATCTTTTGAAGCTGTTGGTCAAGGATTCCATAGACCCTCAAATAATACTGGCCATTGCCTATGCTCTTGGATAGCCATCCGACTTTACGGTAAGATCCTACTGTTAAAGAAACTACATATGTGAGTGTAGAACAAACAAGGGGAAATCAAGCTGGTACTTTCTTCAAAGCTTCATCTCTACTGGCCACCTTTCATAATACTGGAAAGTACTGTGCAAGTTCATGAAGAGAAAATTTAGCATGAACTTTACTCAGCTGTGAATCCTGAGAGGTACAATGACAAGAAATGTCCACTAGTGCAATAGTGGCAGGAATATTATGGGAATAATCACATGTTTTCTAAGTAGATTCTAAATAGATTTAAGGTCTGTTTCATAAGATGGAGCACATATCTGACATTGATATCAGGTCTAGGAACCTGAGGCTAAACTGCTCACAGGATATAGGGAGAGCTTAACACTACTATTATGCTAAATAGATACAGGAGTAGCCTGAATGTTATTTTAATGACATTGTTATGCTCATAGATTAATGCATTTCTCCAAATCTCAGCAAAGAAGCATCCTTATATAGCAAATGGTGATTAACACAAAATCACAACTGGTCAATGGGCAGAGAATAAGAGACTGCAGAGTGTTTATCCCTGAAAAGGATACCTATGTCAAACCTCTGTCTCCCAAGGCTCAGGGATGGTTGCAGAAGATGGGCCAGAAAGATTATAAGAGCCAGAGAAGACGGATGATCACAGGAAAACAGATTTCCAGACAGGAGGTTAGCCATATGAATTCACAGCAAAGATGACCCCATGAATCCCACTTAAGCCAAGTCAGACAAAATTCCAGTATGGATATGGGGAGTTGGGTAAGAAATCCCAACACTACCTGAAGAAATACTTGAAACTGTTTGCTGCTGGGAGGAGGAAAGTCAGTCTCATTTGAGGGCAATACTCTTAGTAGGTTGACCAGGTATCTATCTATCTATCTATCTATCTATCTATCTATCTATCTATCATCTAGCTATCTAGCTATCTAGCTATCTAGCTCTCTAGCTATCTAGGTATCTCTCTCTCTCTCTCTCTCTCTATATATATATATATAGAGAGAGAGAGAGAGATAGGAGACTTCATGCATATATATATATATATATATATAGAGAGAGAGAGAGAGAGAGAGAGTGAGAGATAGGAGACTTCATGCAGCATGCAACTGGGCACAGGATAATAAGGGGAGTGCAGATGGAAGAGGGAACCTCAATTTGATCAAAAGATATTGTATGAAATTGCATAAATTCAGTTTTATAAAAGAGAAATACTAGGACCCAAACCCAGCAGAAGAGAAGTAATAATACAAATCAGAGCAGAAATTAATGAAATAGGAACAAAGAAAACAATACAAAGAATCAATAAATCTAAGAGCTGGTTCTTTGGAAAGCTAGACAAGATAGACAGACCCTTATCCCTCTTAACCAAAAGAAAGAAAGAGCAAATTCAAATCCAAAAAATCAGAGATGAAAGGGGAAGCATCACAACAGAAACCCAAAAGATCCTAACCATTATAAGGGAATACTTAGAAAACCTATATGCTACTAAACCTGAAAGTCTAAAAGAAATGGATGGCTATATGAAATCATGGGAACCTCCAAAGTTAAACCAAGAAGAGATCAACAATTTAAATAGACCCATAACATACAAGAAAATTGAAACAGTAATACAAAGCCTCCCAACTAAAAAAAGCCCAGACCCAGTTGGATTTAGAGCAGAATTCTATCAGACATTTAAAGAAGACCTCCAACCAATACTACTTAAATTATTCAAAATGAGAGAAACAGAGAGAGAACTCCCAAATTGCTTCTATGAACCCAGCATCACTCTAATACACAAACTGGGTAAAGACACAACCTAAGAAGAAAACTATAGACTGATATCCTTAATGAACATAGAGGCAAAAATTCTCAAGAAAATACTTGCAAACTGCATAGAGATACATATCAGAAAGATCATTCACCATAATCAAGTAGGCTTTATCCCAGAGATCCAGGGATCTTTCAATATATGCAATTCAATAAACATCATTAATCATATAAATGGACTGAAAGACAAAAAAACACATTGTCATCTCAATAGATGCAGAAAAAGCTTTTGACAAAATTCAGCATGCATTTATGTTCAAAGTCCTAGGGAGAATTGGACTGGAGGGAACATACCTCAACATAATTAAAGCCATATATAACAAACCCACAGCCAATATCATTCTAAATGGAGAAAAACTGGAAGCATTCCCATTAAAATCAGGAACCAGACAAGGATGTCCACTATCTCCACTCCTTTTCAACATAGTGCTTGAAACTCTTGCTAGAGCAATAAAATAGGAGAAGGAAATTAAAGGAGTACTAATTGGATAGTAATAGGTCAAACTATCACTTTTTGCAGATGATATGATACTATACCTAAGAGATCCCAAAAATTCCACCAGAAAACTCCTAGAACTGATCAACACTTTCAGTATAGTGGCAGGTTTTAAAATCAATCTACAAAAATCAGTAGCCTTTCTATGGACCAATAACAAGCAATTGGAGAAAGAATACAGGGAAATGCTCCCATTCACAATTACTGCAAAAAAATCTTGGAATAAATCTGACCAAAGACAGCAGAGATCTCTACAATGAATTTTTTAAATCGTTAAGGAGATTGAGAAAGACACCAGAAGATGGAAGGACCACCCATGTTCATGGGTTGAAAGAATTAATATTGTTAAAATGACCATCCTACCAAAAGTAACATATGGATTCAATTCAGTCCCAATCAAAATCCCTGTGACATACTTCACAGCTTTAGAAAAATTCATATGAAGGCACAAAAGACCTGGATAGCCAAATCAACCCTGAGTACAAACAGCAACGCTGGGGGGGGGGTTCCTATACCGGATCTCAAAGTATACTTCAGAGCCATAGTCATAAAAACAGCATGGTACTGGCACAAAAACAGACGCATAACTCAATGGAACATCATTGAAGATCCAAACATGAGTATATGAAATTTTAGCCACCTGATATTTGACAAAGGTGCCAAGAACACACAACGGAGGAAAGACAGCATCTTCAACAAACGGTGCTGGCAAAACTGGATCTCCACCTGTACAAGGATGAAACTAGACCCTTACCTATCACCTTGCACAAAAGTCAACTCCAGATGGATCAAAAACCTCAATGTGAAACTGGAAACCCTGAAACTATTAGAAGAAAACATTGGCAGTAACTTACATGATATAGGTGTAGGAAAGGATTTTCTAAATCAGACAGAAGTTGCTCAGGAATTAAGGTCAGCAATCAATAAGTGGGAC
>NW_008340850.1:1070652-1123702 GCF_000622305.1 Nannospalax galili
CAATCAGACTGGCTAGAGTCAAGAGAACAACTGATACCAAATGCTGGTGAAGATGTGGAGAAAGGGGAATGCTCATTCACTGCTAATGGGATTGCAAACTCATGCAGCCTCTTTGGAAAACAGTGTGGAGAACTGTTAAAAAACTAAAAATGAACCTACCATACAACCAGTTATAACACTCCTTGGCATATACCCAAAGGACTCATCCTATTGTAGAGACACTTGCACAAGCATGTTTATGGTGGCTCTTTTCACAATAGCTAAGAGGTGGAAGCAACCTAAATGTCCCTCAAGTGGCAAGTGATTAACAAAAGTGTGGTATATTTACACAATGGAGTTCTATTCAGCAGTAAAAGAAGATGAAATAATGAAATATGCAGGTAAATGGATAGATCTAGAAACTGTCATACTAAATGAAGTAACATAGACTCAGAAAAACAAAAATATATTCTCCCTCATTTGTGGATCCTAGCACCAAGTCCTTATAAGCGAATACACATCTTGAGGTAACTGCAGGAACCAGGAAAATGGAAAGGAACCAGGGTGGTAAAGAGAAAGAAGGAACCCAAGAGATAGGAATAGTAGGAGACAGGGGTTAGTGAGACAGAAATGTTTAAGGGGAAGGGAAGAAGGAGGCCTATAATGACTATGGAAATAAAGGGGAAGAAGGAGCCCAAAAGAGGTGGGACCATAGCAAACAGAAATTATCAAGGAAAATTGGGGAAGTTAGGAACACTTCAAATGGGGAGGGCTGGGACGGGGATAAGACAGGGAGAGAAAGAGGAGAGATAAATAGTGCCTAACTAGTATTAGTCCAAAAAAACCAATTGAAAAACTACAAATACAATAATGCTACATGAGTCCATGAGTATAGCTAAAGACTACATAACAAGAAACAGTGTCAGACAGGAAAAACCTTCCTTTGAGTTGTTGGCCAGGGTATTCCAGGAGACTCCCAAAATTACACAGCCTATTACCACAGTCCTTGATTGCCTTCCAGAACTTGAGTAAAACCCTATTGCTGAATATGGGACATAATTTGGACTCAGGATTTGGCGCAATGGCGCTGGAACTGACCTGGAAGCCACCTCCCCTGAAGGCTAGCTCTCATATCATTGGAGAGCACTATGCAAGGTGCTAAGGGAGAACATCAATCAGTGGTCCAACCCCAGATCCAAGGCCTAAAGACCACATCAGTGACCAGCATCACAAACAACATTGGTGCAGTAGTGGCACTTTTTTCTTGGGGATAATCAACAGCTACCTAATAGGACTTAAAGTCCACTCAATGGGATGAAACTCATGTGTGGTACTGTAAACCTAGCCAAATATACGTATCTGGAGAGGTCATAGATCTTAGAGAAAACTTGAAGACTGTCACATCCCTAGACAAATGTAATTCCTTATTATGTGCAAAATACGGATCCTTAAATTTACAAACAAGTGCTTATTTTTCAAGAGATAGAGACAATTACAGGGTTCCAAAACTGGTCACACACAGAGATTGTCTGTGAATTGCCCAAGTCTAAGTGGCACTTCTACAATGCAACCTCTACAACTATGGCTCATGGAACATAGAACAGAGGATGAAGAGAACACTAATGCATCTTTTACCTCTCATCAATGAAGCTCCCTCATGCAACAGAGGGCCAGGAATGCAAAAGGTCACAAATGGCCAAAGTACAGAAAATAAGAGTCTGCTGAGTGTGGATCCTTTGACAGGACTCCTATATTAAAATCCACCCACCCAGGGCTCAGGACCCATTTCAGAACAGAGGGTAGAAAGATTGTAAGGGCCAGGGAGGAAGTGCATGACCATACAGTAATAATTCTACAGGCACGTGTGACCCTTTTCATACAAACCTATAGCTATTGTGTCAGCATGCACAAGACCCATGTAAAATTAAGTGGACAAAAATCCAGCACAGAACTGTGGAAGTTAACAGCAGCCCCAATCTTGGTCAAAGAATTATTGGCATCTGATTACTGCTGGGCTGGGAAGAGCTGATCTTCCAGATAGGCTAACTAGATCCCAGTGGATGAACTTGCACTGAGAGACATCTGGGGACACTAATGTGTGTGTGTGGGGGGGATGCTATGGGAGCGTACCAAAGGGAAAGGGGTATGAAGATGATTTTCTGTATGAAATACACAAAAATTCAACAAAAACATTTTTAAATGTATTGTACAAGACAAACGTGGCAATCTTTGAAGGAAAACTAGTCTTCTCTAGTCATGAATTTACATTGACTGCATTCTGACTTCAGAAGGTCGATTGTTCTGATAGGCCACTATCTTCTTATGGTTATATATAGTGAACACATTAGCCTCTAAAAACTCATGTACTGAAAGTATGTTTTTGAGGGGTAGGCTTACTGCTGCACAAAATGGGGAGAAATAAATACTGATGCAAATTAGTGCCAGAGGTAGTAAGAACAGAAAGCAGAGGAAAAGCGAGTGACAAGGAGCATTGCCTATTATGAAGTTAGAGGAGTTTCCAGCCAGCGTCCAAGGCTCTGGAGACAGATCGACCACATGAGACAACTTTGCAGTAGAGATAAAATATGATCCATGAGAAAAATATATCCTGCATAAAATATTTTGTCTGCACATCAAATTTTGGGTTTCTGTGGTTATCTTTGCTATGTTAATTTCATATTAAATCTGTCAAGATATCCTTAATAGCAAATGATTTATCATGAGGACTGGAGTACTGACTCAGTGGTTAAGAGCTTTTTTTTCTTTCTTGTAGAGGCCCTGAATTCAGTTCCCAGCACCCACATGGTGGCTAAAAAATACCCTAACTCCAGTTCAAGGGGATCGAATGACATCTTCTGACATCCTGTGACATTCATTGCACAACATGGGTGTACATACATACATTCAGGCAATATACTCAAACACATAAAATAAAAACTATAAAATTAAATGAAAAAAAATGACATCATATCTGCACATTTTCTCTTCTCTACTGACTCCAGACTGATTTATTTCCCCCACTAACATTTTAGCGAAAACAGAGTAATGTAACATTAATGACAATCCACCTTCACTTCTGTGTTATCTTTTGTAATTTTCCGTTTATTGACTTCAAAACTGGCCTTGATTTTTGTATTTCCATTTTCCCACGTTGTGTTCAGAGTCTAGTTAAAGTTCTGTCCCTCTATTTAAGATAGTGTGGAAAAGTATCCTTAATCTTGAAAACTTGAGAAAAGCTAAGAAATAGCCCTAAACAGCCATGATCACAGTCAATGCATACACACACACACACACACACACACACACACACACACACACACATAATGATGGACCAAAACCTCTAGGAAACATTTGGAGCAAAAGCCAAAATGGAAAAATTGTCTGAGAAAAAGATTAGCATGACAGTACATGAAATCTATGAAATCCGGCAGGTGGGCTATGGGCATGCAGTTTGGGGAGAGGGTATAAATATGATTAAGGTGTACGAAATGCACAGAAATTCAAGAGAACTATATACCTGAAATTTTTTTAAAACCAAAGAGCAAATTTAAACAATGTTAACAATTTTCACTCTTTTTTTTCTGTTAAGATTTTATGATTAGTATTATGTCCCACTAGGAAAGACATAGGAACTGCATGCCTTCTCCAACACTGACTACATAAATATAATTGGAGGATGACTGTTTGAAAAATTTAGCAATATATTACAGGTTGAAGTGAAAACTTGTTTAAGAAAACTTGTGCACACACTCAATATAAGAATGTTTAGCTATAAATTGTTTGAAAGTGTTTACACAACCGGTCAGGCAAGAGGAAAATTATTAATAATGTAGGAACATCTGTGTTATAGTGTAGTATGCAACATTTATGGAGAAATATGGCAAGATTCTTTATATTAACTTGAAACTGTACAAGACATATTTGTTGGATTACTGCCAATTATTATGGACTGCCCATTTATACTAGAATGATAAATATTAAATGTTTAATACTTATAATCATGAAAATGGAAGGACTTTGGTGTAGAATAAATGAACCATGATGGAACTCTTTCCAAAGTATACATACTTTTATTTTTTAGGTGATTAAATAATAAGCATGCACTTTTTTCTGGGATAAAATAAAAGAGGTTGAATTAAAATATACAAAATCCTCCTCAAATAGTCAAAATTTAAAATATAGCCATGCCTTGCTAATTATTACAAATTAAGCGATTTGCCCACATGGATTGTTAAAACACCTTACATTTCCTGACTCTTCAAGAGTACCTCTTTTATAAAGATATAAATATTAATGCATAGAAGTATATCAATAAAATTAATACATAAGGCATAAGCAACAATATGCCATTATCGAAGTTTATTTCCTGAGGGAATTACGGGTGAAATAATTGCTTGCAGATAAGAACCTTCAACTTCAAAAGTCAAATGCTTTCTGTGGCTTTTATGACTGTTGTTTTATTTCTTTCCTTTTATTTCTATTGATATAATAGTGTTTCATTAAATACGGTTAAAAAAATCCTCAGCATAGAATTCTCATTTCATTCAAATTAATTGAAATAATTTTGGTCTGAATTCATTTTGCTTTAAGATATTCCACAGACTGAAAAAATAATTATTTTAAATGTAGCAGTAAATATCTTTGGCATTTCTGAATTACAGAGTCTATGCTAGTAAAATTTGGATTAATGGAGTTCACTAAAACTTGTAACATTCCTAATTAAAAGTTTTGATATTGTCATTTTAGCAGCTTGAATTATACACTAAATTTTGATTGACATAGCAATTCTTTGGATTCAAAATAGAAAATATTTACACTTAAAAATGTTTAGCACATAAGTTTTTAGGTACAAAAACATGAGACAGGTGATGTTATTTGCTCAGCAGATTAGTCTCAACTACTAATTCTGCCACTCCTCCTCTTAAATCAGAGGCATCTAACAAAGACAAGACTTGTCACTGCAGTATCATGAAAGGGATTCAGGAGTCACTGTATTCATTGATCCTATATCTTCTCACAGAAGCACAACTCGACTTCTTGTATGTTCTGAGTTACTATGACATTTTTTTAGATCATGTTTCTTCTGAAGGCCTAACATTAATAATATTCAAACCATGTGAATTTGCAGATATGGCAAAGTAAGTTCAAGAGATTTCAATGATCAAGTAATAAAAGTAAAATAAATAAAAGCAAAACTCTAACTTCCTCTTTGAGAGATTAAAAGCACTTTTTTTTTTTGTCTTTTTGAAGCAGGGTCTCCCTGTAGCCCCAGCTGTCCTGGAACTCACTATGTAGACCAGGCTGGCCTTGAACTCAAGAGATCCGCCTGCCTCTGCCTCCCAGGTGCTGGGACTACAGGCGTGTGCATGCATGTCCACCACGTCCGGCTTAAAAGAACTTAAAAGAACTTTTAAGAAAACAAGAAAATAAAGAAGAGATTCGAAGAACAGAATAGAAGAGAGCAATTGTCATAACTGATGTTTGCTCCACCAATTCCCTACCTCATATAAAATTCTGAATTCTGAAAATGAATAAATGAAAAAGGCACTTACTGAGGATGAAAGTCACTGTAATAGTTGGGCAGAGTTTCATCAGGAGTTTTGTTGCCTGTATAGAAAGTATAAAGAGGGAAAAATGCACCAATCATCACGTTTCCTTCACGGTGGAAATCTTTGATTCTGTAAAAGCACTCAGAGCGGTCAAAGGCACACACAAGATTGCAAGCCAGCAGAAGCCTGGGGACAAAAATCCAACACAACATCCTATTACTAGAAGTGTCTGAAAAGCAGTAAGTCTGCTGAATGAAAAAGTAGGAGTGTCCAGAAAATATATACTCAGATTATCTGTTTTATTACATGTGTGCTTTTAATTTTGTTGGAGTGAGTTTGTCATACTAATTGCACCAAGTTCTTTCTGACAAGCATCCTCTACTGTCCTTAAGAATTCTGGGACACTTTCTTCCTTTAGGCTCTGCATCTGAGGCTGTGCATTTAGGTGAAAAACAAGCTGTTAGAGAAGCCTGTTCTTTAGCTACAGGGAGCACAGTTTGGTAAAGAAAACAGGGAGACCTCAAGAATGAACTACTCGGGTGCATTTGAATACAAATATTCAGCAAAAAACTTTCCATGTGAAATCCATTGAGGACATTGCATAAATGTTACATCAGAGGATCTAATTTCAGGTGAAAGTTGAAGGGGGCATTGAAAGTCATTCTAGAATGTCCATTCAGTTTATGTGGGGCATCATTCTCTCTAAAACTGAAGATTATCAATGTGAGTCTTACTTGCAAAGGATTGGAAGAGTTTCATAATTTTCCTTCCATGAGGCAGGCATGTGTACATGCCAATATTTTGTCAGTATACCAACCTAAGCAGTTGTGTTATCATTTCTAGGGAAACTAATGATCCTGCTAAGTTCATAAATTCCAAATAAGCAACTTCATTTCAGAAATCAAGTTCCCTATTACATTTCGAACTTTAAGCTTCTACACTATTGCTGTTTTCTTTTATCCATGGTGGATTATTCTTCCCCTCTATAGGGGAAAGTGGTCCTATTTGACTTAGCACACGGCTTCAGGAAGGACACATGTGGAATATTGAAGAAGGAAGATGACACATGCCTACCAAACCAGATCAGATAAAATAACCTTGGAGATTAATGATATGACAGATGTTGCAGTCGGTAACCAGAGGGAAATGTATTAGTACAAAGTCCTACTCAAAAATACACATATAATAAATATATGAATACATGTGTAAAGATAGAGGAAATATAACCAAAAACACAGTGTCCCACAGGGGGAGCCTCACTTAGAGTTGTTGGCCCAGGTAGTTCAAGAGACTCCCAAAATAGCATAGGCTAATGCCATAGCCCTTGATTGCCTCTCAGAGCATAAAGGTAAGAAACTATTACTAAAGGCAGGCTGCACTTCAAACATAGGACCTCGAGCAATGGAGTTGTCCCTAGAAGCCTCACCCCCAAGGACTAACTCTCATCATATCAGAGGATTCTGTACAAGTTGCCAAGAGAGAAAATCAATCAATGGTCCTACCCAGCTGTAAAACCTAATAAACAACAATGACTGGCCCAGCAAACTATCACTATTCTTACAGTAGTGGCACTTTTATCTTGGTGGTAAACAACACCTGCCTAATTGGAGGGAATACATGTTTGGTACTGTAAATATAGCCCAATACACTTTACTGGAGAGGTCATAGATCCTAGAGAAAAAACTACTTTTGCTGTATCCCTAGATGGATGCAATATCTTACTTTATTCTACATATGCATCCTCATATTTACAGACAAGTGTACCTTTCACCACTCATGGAAGATTCCTTTTTTGCTACAGATGGAGACTATTACAGAATTCCAGATCTAGTAAAATCCAGAGCCCAAGTATATATGAGATGCTTAACCCTAAGTGACACATTTTCAATGTAACCTATGCACATAGAATGAATGTGAAATGACAAAATTGACTTCATTTTACTCTAGCTAACTTTTGCCCTCCTTGTGTTTCTACCAACCCCTGCTCTCATTAGCTGTAGTCATCCAGGGAGAACAACCATGGAGGTTACACCTGCATTTTATGAAGGACATTGTTTGTGCAATACTGGAAATCTTGCAACTAGAAATGCAGAACATTCCCTCTTCAAGCTACACCTGAAATGCTAGGAAGTCTATTGTTTCTGCAATTCTGAGAAACTTGCATTTTCTAACTGAAACTTAGAAACTTTTTGTTAACTGTAAACTTTGTTAACTGACCTGCCCTTGATATGCTGTAACTATGAATACTGTCTTTGCCCCTGGCCTGATGTATTTATAATTTTAAGTTTTATAAACCATGCCCTGCTTCTACTTTTCAAGAGTTGTTTCTGACAATAGACTCCTGGACTGTCAGTCTGTTATTAAAAGAATATTAATTCAAATATCAGTATGTGTGATTACTCCATGCCTCATACTCAGCATTACATTTTGGAGGCCCCAGCAAGATTGTTACTCAAGGAGCTAAGCTTTGCTCTGGGTCGCCTTACCTAGATGAATTGTTACAGGTGAGTGTCCCCTGAGACATTCCCAAGCCCCATGACAACTACACCAGGGCCAGGGTGGCCTACAATGTTTGCTCATGACCAAAACTTATCAAGGCCTTCTGGTCTGCCTAGGATGTAAGTTCTGATATTCCTGTTGTGGAGCTCCATGCTACTCTGGTCTGGTCTAGTCTAGTTTTTAATAATACTAGAGTGTGATCCTGACAAGCAACTTCCCTTGACATTCTCAAAAGTCAAGAAGTTGTCTAGAATGGTCTGGTAAGAACCTGGTGCATCTTTGGACACTGGTTACTCTGGTCCCTGTTCATGTACATTTTGTGTATATGAGTGACTGTATGACCAAATGATCAAGCAGTTGAATGAATTAGTTCTGCTCTGGACAGCACCTGTCCAGTGGGTCCTGTGTTTTCTCTTGTCTATCATTGAATGAGAGTACATCATTGTTTGATTCAATTGCTGCCCTGTGACTTTCCTCTTTTCCTTTCTCTTTGATTCTTGTTGATTACTGGGCAGTCAACACCTCGGAGACTGGCAGTCCTGGAAAACTTCATGTCTTTACTGCCTGCAACCACTTTACACCAACTGTCTGTTCTGACAGGCTTGATGCTGCTTTGCAGCTTTCTTCCTATCACAGATGACAGACACTCTATTAAGAAGCCTCCTCCCACATCTAGGATATTCCCTCTCCTCCTCTCCTGGGCCTGTATGTCCCTGTGACCAGTCCTATCTCTTGGCCACAAGTCCTTTCTCCAAGATTTTTCTCCATTATGCACAGTTCATAGGACATTTTTCGGGGCTCCAGTCAGCCACCTGCAGCAAAAAATCCCATAGCAAAAAATTTTCCAGTTAACCAATAGTCTTGTGTCACTGTCATCTTGCAATCATTTCTTTGTTTTGGACTTTGCCTTGGAAATACACGCTCTTAGCTTTGGGACTGATGGGACCTGATGGCCTGAGAATATATCCCAAAGGAAAACTAATGCTATGTTTTCCTTCTTTCCAACAAGCACCTTGCTTCTGAGTTCCTTCCCAATGTCTGCAGGAAAGGGAGAAGCAGGTGGAATGAAGATCTGGACTTGCAGTCAGCACACCGCCCACTGGAGTTCGTTATTTGCTCCTTCTTTGTTGGTAAGATGAAAAGAAAAAAGCAGAAGGGTTTCACTCAGACTAGACTGCTCCAGTATGGAACTCATTACACTCCTCTCTGAAAATAAGTGTTCCTAAATACTACAAAGGGTGATGAATTCTACCACCATCTTTTTTGTACTCCTTCTCCACAGCTCTGAGGGTGTGGGGTGGCATTTATCTCTAGATGACTGATCCTAAGGATAATCTTTTCTAATCTGCCTTTTTATAAACATTGAATGTCCCCCTCTACTCTCAAATATACTCTTCCAGAGCTTGAAGAAAAGTGGGAATAATAAGACTGGTGTATTTGGGCAAACATGGTATGATTTAAATATGGTATGGGTAAGGCCTCATGTTTTATTTATTTATTTTTTAATTAAGTTTTTATTTTTATATAAGTATTTTATGGAGCTTTTGTTATTTCATACCACAGTTCTTAACCAAATTTAGACCCCCTCCCCCATCCATGCCTCGCCATCCCCCACCAGACTTCATGTATTCCACCATACATATTAAGACCTATCCATGAAGGCATTTGTACCCAAATGTCCTTCAGTGTAAATTCATCCACTGGAATCTAGTCAGCCTATATAGAGATTGTATGTAAGGCATACTCTCTCTCACCAAGCAGCAATGAGTCTCCAATAGTTCTCAGTATAATGTCAGTCTACCATCTATTTCTCTCCTCCCCTTTGGGCCTTTGTTTAATCGAGTTGGCATGGGTCTTGTGCTCACAATTTCACATGTGTAAGCTTCCAGTGGCCTGAAAGCCTCTGCTTCCCTGTTCATGAACCAGTTATGACTCTTACAATCTTTCTGCCTCCTCTTCTGCAATTGTTTCTGAGCCATTTGTAGATGAGGGTCCATATGGGACTGCTATACTACACTATGCCATCTCTTATTCTTTTCTTTTTTTTTTTTGGTCTTTTTGAGATAGAGTCTCCCTGTAGCCCCAGCCAGCCTGGATTTGCTGTGTAGACCAGGCTGGCCTTGAACTCACAGAGATCCACCTGCCTCTGCCTCTGAAGTGCTGGGATTAAAGGCGTGTGCCACCATGCCTAGCCCACAGTCTCTTATTCTTTAAAACTTGGCCAGTTGTCTAAAAATCAAGAAAAAATTCTGTATCCTGTCTTTTTTATTGGGTCATTTATTTTCTTTTTTTCTGATTTTGAGTTCTTTGTATCTTCTATTAGTCGCCTGTCAGATGTGTAGCAGATGATGTTCTCCCACTCAGTAGGTTTGCTCTTCACTTTCTTGGCTGTTTCTTTTTCTGTATAGAAGCATTGTAGCTTAATGAGCTTAACTTGTTGGTTGTTGACTGTAATTCCTGAACAACTGAAATCTGGTGTAGAAAGCCCTTTCTTACACCTATGTCTTATAGGATACTGCTTATGTTTTCTTCTAGAAGTTTCAGAGTTTCAGGTTTTATATTGAGGTCTTTGATCCATTTGAAGTTGGCTTTTGTTCAGGGTAAAAGATAAAGGTCCACTTTCATTCTTTGACAGGTGGAGATTGAGTTTTGCCAGCACCAGTTGTTGAAGATGCTGTCTTTTCTCCATTTTGTGTTCTTGGGAACTTTGTCAAATATCAGGTGAATGAAATTCCATGCACTCACGTTTGGACCTTTTATTGTAAGGACTTCAACAAAGAGTTCTTAAAGAAATAAAAATGACTAAGAAACATCTTTAAAAGTGTTCAACATTTTTAGTAAATAGATCAAAACCACTTTACTATTTCATTTTACCCTAGTCAGACTGGCTAAGATTAAGAGAACAAAAGACACCAAATGTTGGCTAGAATGTGAAAAAGGGGACTGTTCATTCACTGTTGGTGGGAATGCAAACTTGTACACAACTGTAGAAAGCAGTGTGGAGACTTCTTTAAAAACTACATATGAATCTACCAGATGATCTGGTTATATCGCTCATTACCATGCATCCAAAGGGCTCATCTTACTGTCAAAATATCTGTACCTACATTTTTCTATCTAGTCTTTATTATTATTATTATTTTTATGTGTGTGAGTGTGTTGCCTGCATGTATGTGAGTGCACCCGTGTCGTGCAATGCCACGGAGGTCAGAAGAGGGCTTCAGATTCCCCTGGAGCTGGAGTTAAGGACAGTTTGTAGCTGCCATGTGGGTGCTGGGGATCGAAACCAAGTCCTTTGTAAGAGCAGTCAGTGCTCTTAACTGCTGAGCCATTTCTCCAGCCCCCTTATGTATTTTTAAGAAAAGCAGTTTATGGATTGATAAATCAATATGATCATCAAAATCATATTTAATTTTATGCTCATTAACAGTAGACATAACAGTCAAATGGAATTTTTATATGCAGAAACGAAAGAAGAAATTAAGCTCCCAAATGTCTTCCAAGTTAAGAGTGTCCAAAGATTAGTTTACACATTTATTTTCTTTCCCTCTAATTTCTCTGTTAATATGAGGAAGTCCTTAGGGATTAGAATAGCATGGACCAACTGAGACAATTAGGAGCTCTGTGCAACTGAGCTTCCAGCATCATATAATATAGCCAGTTGAGTTTTCTAGTGCAGTGATTTACACAGATGCATCTGCCTACATTAGTCCGTGTCGGGAACTCCTGCCTGACTGTATTCATATTTATCCCAAGGACAGAACCGGAGCATTCTTTTTGTCCCTTGCATGAGAAGCTTTTCACATCTGCACTCCTTGGTCATGAGCCAGCAGAGAAGCAGCATAACCCAGTAAGTGGAAAGAGAGCTTAAACAAGGGGAGGATACTTGAGGTATTATTTTCTCATCATAAGGACAGACATGGCAGTTTAAGTAGCTGCAAGGGTGAGATACCAAGATGGTTTTTGTCAGCTATAAGGATCCGATAACATATGCTCTTGTTCATGGTACAGATGTCAGAAATCTTATTCTGCTTTTTCCATATAAATGGGTTCTATTTCCCATGGAAATCTCATCTATGAAAGCAAAAATAAGTCCTTCTTAAGTATATATGAAGTACACCAAAAATGTAATGAAAGCAATATATAAGGTGATGAAAAAGAGGAAGTCTGTGATCAAAGATGTTCGGAACTGCTGCAGAGGGCTTCCTAAAGTCAGGCACTGGCCGGTGTCCTCTCTGTTGCTCTTAACTCTGTTTTCTCTTCTGTATCACCTCAATACAAATTTATATGCCTACATTATTCGTGTTTTATGCAAAACTAAAGAGCACATTTTCATTATGCAACCTGTACTTCTCTGTTAGGTATAGTGAATGCAGTCATGTTTGTATTGGCAATCCAAGTCAGACACAGGGATTGGTCAGGAGTGTTCTCGTATTTCCCCTAGGCAGTGCAGCTCTTCATTCTACTTCTCTCTCCAGCAAGAGACCTTGTGTTGCCTGTCCTCTTCAGATTTCTTGGTGATTGCAGGTCAGCAAAGTGTGCAGAAACATATGCCTCTGCTATAGAAGGACTGCTGGGCAGGCATGGGTCACAACATGAAACAGACACAATAATTCATCAGAATTCTGTGGCTCCCTCCACAGAATATTCGTATAGGTGGACATACATTCCTTCCTGTGTGGAATCATCCTACTCAATCTCAAAAGGAGACAACAGTGTCCAGTGCTGATAAAACTTTTGCTCAGGCACCATGAAAGACCTCAACAACACTCTAAGATTCACCTGTCATTATAATGGCTCAAACAGAGCTTAAAATAGCCTGTTGCCTACGAAATAATTTTTGTAGGAAATCACAACCCAACCTAAGTACCTTTTGAAAATTGACAGCTGCTAGGAGTGGGAAAGACAGTGTCTTTCAGGGATGGTACTCTTGGTGGGCCCAATGGATGTACCCACAAAAGACAGACATTTAGGGGCAGAAATCGGACTCAATAGGACATATTTATAAAGGACATATTTTATAAATATATATATATATATATAATGTAATTGGGTGGGAATGGTGGGGGAGGTGTGGCTAGGAAGGCAATCTAAATACCATCAAACTATACTATATGAAAATTACAATAATTTCAGTATAAAAATACATTCAGTGAAGCTGGGTGTGTTGACACATGCTTTTCATCCCAGCATTTGGGAGGCAGGGGCAGGCAGATCTCTGTGAAACTGAGGTCAATCTGGTCTACATAGCAAGTTCCAGGCCAGATGGGGCTAGAGGGAGACCCCATCTTAAACAAACAAACAAGCAAAAACTAGACATATATTAAATGAATTGTACTCTGTATCCTTTTAATATTTCTCTGAGAAATTGAACTTGATTTTAAACAATTTCAGAATATTTTTCTTCTTTACTGACATATAAGTCACAAAACATAAAATTCAGTTTTTATGTATACAATTCAAAGTTTTGTTTTTTACTATAGAAGTAAACCATGCACAATGATGGCCAAAATCTTATTCCAGAACATTTTTCTCACCTTAAAAAGAGATTGCATAATGATTATCACAGATTATAGCTGTTATACATTATGCTTCCTTTAATTTGCATATGGTGAAATTTCATATAAAAGTATCAATCCCTTACTGAAATTACTGTTTATAATTTAAATTTTCATACATGTGTACTGTACTTCAACTCTCCATCCTCCCTTTTCCACCTCCAAGCCTTCCGACATCCCCCATAATCCCTCTCAAGTTCATGAGATCTTTGTCATTAATCCATATATTATGTGGATTATACATACTACCTATTGAGTCCATTTTGTGTTGCTTATTTGTACATGTGTCTAGAGCTAAACACTTAGGATTGGATGCCCATAGTGGGGCCCGTATACAGGTAATCACTGGCTGCTGAGAGAGAGCAGCAGATTTCTGCATTATCTGGAATTTTATGCCCTCCTTGTTTCACTCCACGTATTAAAGATACTTTTTTATGATAGATATTCTTTGGCTCCTAAGTGGTTTCTGTATATTTAAATTGTTCTCATTATAGCCAAAGGATCATGCTGTTCTCTCCAGACCTCCTCATTAAGGGTATTCACAATGTCAGTTGTGACCTGAACATTCTGCCCATTTTAAGTGTTTTTCTCATACTGGGTCGAAAGTGTTGTCATAGTTTGTAAGCATATGTTCAAATGGTTCTGTCACTGTGTTTATATTTTATCTGCCTCAGTTCAGACATTTAATTAAATCATCAAAGAAGATTTCTAACTTGCCCTACAAAATATTCCAGCATTCAGATTAATAATCTAATCTTGAATGTGACTTATATTTTCTTTATTATAAAGACAAGTTAGTATTTCTGAGATTGTTCATTGCTTTCTTTCATGAGTTATAGTTGAGATGATGACTTGGCTAAGGTTAAAGAGAGAAAGGGTACTCCTTGTGGGATCAATTTGTGAACTACATATTAAAAAGCAGGAAATATAACATAGCTTTTATTATCATTTATTACTTAGAAGGTTACTCATCAAACTATGCATTCATATGTCCTGTGATGTGAAGTAAACTTTGTTCTACTTGTGGGTGGCACACCTTATTTCAGTGTTTATAGATATGTACTTGGAGAATATTATCTCACTATCCTTCAGTTCTTATTCACTTATACTGTGCTTTACTTTATACAGCAGAGGCATCTAAGAAGTCTGTTAAACCCAGAATCAAGCATTACTTATTTCATGCAAATTTCATCATTTTTTTAAAGAAAATTAGGGCCAAATCATCATTAGTGCCAGATATTCACTGGGGATTCAGACATCATGGTTATGGGTGTTATTCTGTCTGATCCATTATGGAAAAATGAACACATAGAAGTGCTTTAACACTCATTCTATGTATTATAGGAAGTCAATGATAACACAGTAAAATATTGACTTTCTGAATCTCATCCCAGGTCACCTGCATGAATCATATGGAAATGTACTCATAATACAAGATAACCTTTATCTTAATATTTACGTAGGGAGTGTTGCTAGACAGAACATGGCAATAATTTGCTGCTATGTCTCGGGTGCTAAAGCTTACAGGTGACATTAACTAATCTGTGTGTGTGTGTGTGTGTGTGTGTGTTCATGTGTGTGAGTGTAGGTGTGTGTGTGTGTATGTGTGTGTGTGTGTGTGTGTGTGTGTATTTATACGGAACTATATGGAGGCCAGAAGTTAATATCAGAAAGCCTTCTCTACATTATATTTTTAAGGTCATTAATTTAGACACTGTGTCTTCATTAATATAAACTGATAATTAGAGCAGTTATGATAAAGCATTTATAATATACATATGTAAATATATGCACAATAAAAAATCTATTAAAAAGTTTTAAATTTGGGGGAGTCTTTTTGAGACAGGGTCTCCCTGTAGCCCCAGCTGTCCTGGAACTCACTATGTAGACCAGGCTGGCCTTGAACTCACAGAGATCCACCTGCCTCTGCCTCCCGAGAGCTGGGATTAAAGGCATATGCCACCACACCCGAGAAAGTTTTAAATTTTTATTAAATTCTACCACCCACCCTATTACCTTGCAGGAAGGATATGAATTGGATCTCTATAATCCATGTATAAAAATCCAGGAACAACAGCAAACATTTGAAAATTTTTAAGCATGGTCTCTCACTGAATCAGCACGTACATCAGTCAACTCTTACAAATCAAAATGAATGTTTTAATGGTTAGAAGAAATAGAAAAGACCCGAAAGATTGTTCTTACAGCTAAATGTGAAATACGTCTGTTTCATAACATCCTAATTCCTCCAAAATTTGGAAAATCATATTTATTAATGAATCAGTATTTCTACCATGGTGAATATTTTCAGTCAGTGTGGTGACCAGATAGCCATCCCATCATGCTCCCAGTGAGCTACCACATATATGGGTATTATTCTGCCTGTTCTACTAAGGAGGATGAGCACATGGAGTGGAAAATCTGTACACATTCTGTACACAATGCCATGGTTCTGATTCTCCTTCCTAGTCAATGTCTTCTCTGCCAGAGCTAGTTGGAAATATGATTACCAAAATGAGATTATTTTTCTCTTGTTTTCATGCCATGAATGATACTAGAGAGACTTCATGTCTGTTTCACTGCTATTGCTCTGGAATTAGAGCATGCAGGTAGTAAAAACTGACCTTTACAGGGGTAAAACTTGGGTTTTTAAGAGTAAAATTTAACATGCATTGATACTGCAAATCAAAACACATTCCTCAAACATTCTATATTAACTTTCTAACTTGTGTGGCATAGAGACATGCATAATAATTTTGAAAAGAATGTAATAATAATAAATTTGCAGACCCATTTCTAAGTTAACATTATGTTTCAGCCTTCATGGAAAAATTAATCTGTGGGTCAGTAGTGCCCTGGGTAGTTTTTAATAATCATTATACAACCTACACTCACCTCACAGGAGGGAACCACAGTAAAAGAACTGTTTGATCAGACTAACCTGTGCTCATATCTGTGCGTGCACTGTCTTGGTTGCTAATTTGTGTAGGACAGCCAGACTGCTGTGGGAGAAACCATTATAGGGAAGTGGACCTAGACTTTATAGGAATGTTCACTGAGCATAGGCCAGTGAGCAAGCCAGGAAGCAGAGCTCCTCCATGGTTTCTAATTCAAGTTCTTGTCTTGACTACCCCAAATGAAGTGCAGTGATCTGGAAGTAGACATCATCAAATAATTCTTTTGATGCCCTAAGTTGCTTTTAGTCAGAAGGATTTGTCAAATAAACAAAGTAGAATAGATTGGAATTGTGCATTTCAAGGAAAAAGTCGTGAGTTTGTTCATGACAGAGTTGAGCTATAGATGCCTTTTAAATAATTGTGTTTTTTGAAAAAAATGTTTATGGATACATAAATAGATACATAGAAACATTGACAGAAAAGTACAGTAGTAGAACGTATGACAGTGGCTACCTGCATGGACAAAAGTGTCAGAGGATGAAATGATGCAGAAATATCTAGAATGGAACAATCACAGGTATTATTCAAGGCCCCATAAAATGTTAGTCACGACGTAAATATCATCAAAGTATATGTTTTACTGCAAGTAACAGTAATTGTTAATCAGTGATGTCAGTTATCACAAATGGGCACCAGTGTGCACTTCATGTCAGTGATTAAATGTACATTATGATACAAAAGCTTTCACTTATTTATTTACTTATTTTAAGATTTAATTCATATTTGTTCTGTGTGTATGTGTGTGTTTCTGTGGGTATGCATCTCATATTTGTAAATATTTTATTGAATTTTTGTGCATTTCATTCAAAACATCTTAATCATCTTTATGCCCCTTCCTCCATCTGCACCCCACATGTCCCCCACCAGATTTTATGCATTCTGTCTTTTATGTTAAAGCCTATGGTTTCAAGTTTGTGTACCCAGCAATCCCTCAGTGCAAGTTCATCCACTGTCATCTAATCAGCCTGTCTACAGTCTGTCTCTTAAAGAAAATCAGTTCTCCTTCACCCAGCAGTACGGTCAGAGCCTGCTGCCCACTTCCCCAGTTCTATGCCATTATTTTGCCTTATTGACTTTGCATGAGTTTTGTGCATGCTGTCAGCATTGCTGCAAGTTCATTTGAGCAAGGTCCTAGAAACTTGTAAGACTCTGTCTCCTTATGGTCCTGTACCTTCTCCCCCGGTTCTTAGAATTTTCCCACTCCATCTTCTACAATTGTTCCTGAGTCCTGGGTGTGTGAATTTTAATATAGGAGTCCTGTCCTGGGATTCATACTCTGCAGACTCTGATCATCAAAGAAGCTTCTTTTGCAACAAATGGAGACTATTACAGAGGTCCACAACTGCTTAGACACAGAGAAGAAGTATTTGTGATATGCCCAATTCTAAGTGGCACATCTACAGTGGAACCTCTACACCTAAGGCTAATGAAACATAGTGGAAGAGATCCTAATGCATTGCTCATTTCTCATCAGCAAAGCTTCCCCATGCAATGGAGGGAAATGAAACCAAAAGGCCACAAATGGCCAAAGTGTAGGATATTTTAATTATCTTTTTCTTGTAGATTTTTTGTTAATTTTTTGTGAATTTCATACAGAACATTTCAAACGGTTAATCATCTTTGTACCCCCAACCCCACTGGCATCCTCCCATAGCCCCCCCACCACTGGAGACCCTATACTCTGTCATGTTACTGCCCAATATGTTGTCAGTGCCACCAGCTCTTCCCCAATGCAAGTCCATCTGTTGAGTCTAATCAGCCTATCTAGAGTTCCTTGTTTGAGGAAGATCAGCTCTTCTTCCTCTAGCAGCAATCGGCCACCAAAATTCCTTTAGATAAGATTGGGATCTGCTGTTTATTATCCAAGTTCTATGCTCAGTTAATGTCTGACTGAGTTTGCATGGGACTTATGTTTGCTAACACCATTGCCATAAATCATATGAGCAGGTTCTCAGGAGCTTCTAGGACTCTGTTTCCATGTAGTCATGCACATTCTGCCTGGCTCTTACAATCTTTCTTCCCGCTCTTCCACAATGGTCCCTGAGCCTCAGGTGGGTGAAATTTAATAAAGGGGTCCTGACCAAGGACCATTATTTAGCAGAATCTTGATCTCTACACTTTGGCCATTTGTGACCTTTTGTGTTCCTGGCCCTCCGATGCATAAGGGAGCTTCATTTTTGAGAACTGATTTAGTAGTGTCCTCTCCATCCCTGTTCTGTGTTCCATGAGCCTTAGGAATAGAGGTTGCATTGGAGATGTGTCCCTTAGGCCTGAGCAATTCATAGATAGTGTCCCTGTGTGACCAATTGTGGTACAGGATATTAGTCTCTGACTGCTGCAAAATGATCTTCTTTAATGAGTAGTGACTGGGATATTGTCTGTAAATATAAGGATACATATTTCACACATAGTAAGAAATCACATTAGTCTGGCGATGTGAGAGATTTGGGGTTTTCACTAAGATCTATGACTACTCGGGCCATGTATGTTAGGTTACTTTACAGTACCACACTTGAGTTTCCTCCTTTTGAGTGGGCTTTTAGTCAAATTAGGTAGCTGTTGATTGCCCCCAAGATTAAAGTGCCACTACTGCACCAATGATGTATCCTGTGCTGGCCACTAATGTGGTTATTTGGTCTTGAAGCTGGTGTTGGCTCATCCATTGATGTTTTCCCTTGGCACCTTCATAGTGTTCTCCAAAGCTATGAGAGCTTGCCTTCAGAGGAAGTGGCTTCCAGGTCAGTTGAAGCTTTATTTCTCAAATTCCTGTCTGATGTATGTCCTGTCTTCAGCAGTAGGGTCTTACCTTCAAGTGCTCAAAGACCATCAAGGGCTGTGGCAATAGCCTGAGTAACTTTGGGAGTCTTTTTGACCACCCTGGACAACAACTCAAAGGAAGATATCTCCTGTTTGGCACTGTTTCTTATTATGTAGGCTTTAGATATACACATGGACTAATGTAAAGATAATGTATGTATAACTTGTCAGTAGGTTGTTGGACTAATATGGTTCCCTCTGGTTTTTTAAAAACTAGCTAGGCATTATTTATTTCTCTCACTGTCTAACCTTCCACCATGATTTCTCCATTTAAAGTGTTCCCATTTTCCCCATTTCATCCTTGATAATACCCTTCTTCTATGGTCCCACCTCTCTTGAGTGCCTTCTTTCCTTTTATCTTCAAGGTTTTTTATATGACCCTCCCTCATCCTCCCATTTAAGTAATCTCATTTTTATCTATATATCCCTTAATAACACCTGTTCCCTACTGTTCTCTCTAAGGTTCTTTCTTTTCCTTTACCTCCCTGGTTCCTTTTCATTATTCTGGTTCCTGTAGTTGAACATGGATACATACTCACATAAGGATTTGGTACTAGGAACCACATATGAGGGAGAACATACATCATTTGTTTTTCTGAGTCTGTGTTACTTCACTTAGTATAACAGTTTCTATTTACATACATTTACCTGAAAATTTCATGATTTCATCTTTCTTTACTGCTGAGTAGAACTCCATTGTTTAAATGTACCACATATTCATTATCCACTTGTCGCTTGAAGGAAACTTAGGTTGTTTCCATTTCTTAGCTATTATGGAAAGAGCAGCTCCAAACATGGGTGGATGTACAAGTGTTTCTGCAATAGGATGAGTTCTTTGGGTAAATGCCATGGAGTGGTATAACTAGATCAAATGGTAGGTTCATCTTTAGTTTTCTAAGGGTTCTCCATACTGCTCCCATAAGGGTTGTACAAGTTTTCAATCTCACCAGCAGTGGATGAGGGTTCCACCTTCCCCACATCTTTTCCAACATTTGGTATCATTTGTTCTCCTGATCTTAGCCAGTCTGACTGGGGTAAGATGAAATCTTAAAGTGATTTTAATTTTCATTTCCCTAATTACTAATGATGTTGAACACCTTTTAAGATGCTTAGCCATCTTTATTTCTTCTTTTGAGATCTCTCTGTTCTGCTCCTTAGCCAGCCTTTTAATTGGATTACTTACTTTCTTGATTCTTTGTATTTTGAGTTCATTATATGTTCTGGATATTAAACCTCTGTCAGATGTGTCGCTAGTGAAGATTTTCTCCCACCCTGTGGGTTTTCTCTTCACTTCCTTGGTTGCTTCTTTTGATGTACAGATGTTTTTTAAGTTTAATGAGGTCCCATTTGTTGATTCTTGACCTTATTTCCTGAGCAATTGATGTCCTGTTTAGAAAATCCTTTCGTACATCTATATCTTGTAGGCTATTACCAAGGTTTTCTTCTAACACTTTCAAATTTTTAGGTTTCACATTGAGGTCTTTGATCCATTTAGAGTTGACTTTTGTTCAAGATGAAAGACAAGGAGTCTTAGTAACATTCTTCTACAGGTGGAGATTCAGTTCTGCTACAACCATTTACTGAAGATACTGTTTTTCCTCCAGTGAATGTTCTTGGCCCTTTTGCCAAATATCCGGTGGCTGAAATTGCATGTACTCATATTTGGGTCTTCAATTTTGTTCCATTGATCTATGGGTCTATTTTTGTGCTAGTACCATGTTGTGTTATGACTATAGCCCTGTAATATAGTTTAAAATCTGGTATAGTAAACCACCAGCATTTCTCTTAGTGCTCAAGGTTGTTTTGGATATCAGAGGTCTTTTTTGCTTCCATATGACTCTTAGGATTTTTTTTTCCAATTCTGTGAAGAATATCATGCAGATATTGATTGGCATTTCAGTGAATATATAGATGGCTTTTGGTAGAATGGTCATATTCACAGCATTAATTTATCCAATCCATGAGCATGGGAGGTCCTTCAATCTTCTGATGTCTTCATCAATTTGGATATCAGAGGTCTTTTTTGCTTCCATATGACTCTTAGGATTTTTTTTTCCAATTCTGTGAAGAATATCATGCAGATATTGATTGGCATTTCAGTGAATATATAGATGGCTTTTGGTAGAATGGTCATATTCACAGCATTAATTTATCCAATCCATGAGCATGGGAGGTCCTTCAATCTTCTGATGTCTTCATCAATTCCTTTCTTTAAAGATTTAAAATTTTCATTACAAAAGGGGATAATTTGATCTCTACTTTTCCAATTATCACTCCTTTAATTTCCTTCTCTTTTCTTATGACTCTTGCAAGAGTTTCAAGCAGTACTAAAAAGGAGTGGAGACAGTGGACAGCCTTGTCTGGTTCCTGATTTCAATGAGAATGCTTCCAGTTTTTCTCCATTTAGAATAATGTTGGCTGTGGGTTTGTTATATATAGCTTTAAATATGATGAAGTATGTTCCCTCCAGTCCAGTTCCCTCTAAAACTTTGAATATAAATGCATGCTGAATTTTGTCAAAGGCCTTCTGCATCTATTGAGTTGACCATGTGGTTCTTGTCTTTGAGTCCATTTATATGATTTATGACTTTTATTGACTTACACATATTGAAACTTCCCTGCATCTCTGGAACAAAGCCAACTTGACCATGGTGCAAGATCCTTTTCATGTGTGTCTGTATGCAGTTGGCAAGTATTTTGTTGAGAATTTTTGCATCTATGATCATTAAGGATATAGGTCTTATAATTTTCTTTTTGTATCTTTATCTGGTTATAGTATTAGAGTGATGCTGGATTCATACATGGAATTTGGAAGTTCTCCCTCTGATTCTATCTTTTTGAATAAATTAAGTAGTATTGATATAGATCTTCTTTAAATGTCTGGTAGAATTCTGCTGTAAATCCATCTGGTCTTGGGTTTTTTTTTTTTTTTTTTTGTTGGGAGGTTTTGTATTACTACTTCAATTTCCTTATGGGTTTTGAGTCTGTTTAAGCTTTTGCTCTCTTCTTGGTTTAGTTTTGGTGATTCCCATTCTTTTGATATACATCCGTTTCTTTTAGGTTTTCAAATTTAGTAGCATATCGGTTTTTATAATACTCCCTTAGAATGTTCTGGATCTTTTTTGGTGTCTGTTGTGATGTTTCCCCTTTCATCTCTGACTTTGTTGATTTGGAGTACTCTTTCTTTCTTTTGGTTAACTGGGCTAGGCATCTGTAAATCTTGTTTGTCTTTTCAAAGCACCAGCTCTTGGATTCCTTGATTCTTTGTGATGTTTTCTTTGTTTCTATTTCATTAATTTCTGTTCTGATTTTTGCTATATCTTCTTGTCTGTTGGGTTTGGGTTTCATTTATTGCTACTTTTTCTAGTGTCTTTAGTTGTAATGTTGTCATTTATTTATGTTTTTTTCTGAGTTTTTAATGTAGGGCTTAGAGCTATAAACTTCCCTCTAAGGACAGCTTTCAATGTGTCCCAGATGTTTTATTGTGCTGTGTTGTCCTTTTCATTTGCTTCCAGGAATACTTTTAATTTTTAATTTCTCCTTTGACCCATACATAATTCATGAATGTGTTGTTTAATCTCCATGTGTTCATGTTGTTACTAGAGTTTCTTCCAGTGTTGATTTTAAGTTTTATTGCATTGTGGTCTGATAGAATGCATGGAATTATTTCAATATTTTTTATTTGTTGAGGCTCATTTTGTGACCCAGTATGTGGTTGATTTTGGAGAAAGTTCCAAGTGGCACTGAATAGAAAGTATATTCTTTGGTACTTGTGTGGAATATTTGGTAGATATCTGTTAAGTCCATTTGATGTATGGTATTGTTTAATTCAGATGTCTCTCTGTTAACTCTCTGCCCTGTTGACCTATCTAATGGAGACAGTGGGGTATTGAAGTCCCCTACTATTAATGAGTTGGTATTAATCTGGGTCTTAAAGTCCTGTAGTACTGTTTTTATGAAGTTGCGTGCACCAGAGTTTGGTGAATATATGTTCATGACTGTAATATCTTCTTGGTCAATTGTTCCTTTGATCAGAATGAAGTGGCCCTCTTTATCTCTTTTGATTAGTTTTAGTTTGAAGTCTATGTCAGATATTAGAATTGCAACTCCTGCTTTTTTCTTAGTATCATTCACTTGGACTATTTTTTCCATCCTTCCACTTTTAGGTAGTGCCTGTCCTTGCAAGATGAGTTTCTTGAAGACAACAAAAAGATGGGTTTTGTTTCTTAACCCATTCAAC
Source organism: Nannospalax galili (assembly GCF_000622305.1). Classification (NCBI taxonomy): domain Eukaryota; kingdom Metazoa; phylum Chordata; class Mammalia; order Rodentia; family Spalacidae; genus Nannospalax; species Nannospalax galili. Next base: position 1,094,252 of record NW_008340850.1, read on the forward strand.
TAGTCTATGTCTTTTGACTTGGGAGTTCAGTCCATTGATATTTCAAGTTACTAATGAAAGATGTGTATTGATTCCTGTTGTTTTGATTTCTGTTTGCATTCTTGGTGTAATTGTGTGCTTCCTCAGTTATACCTTCATTAAGTTTCTTTCCATAACCCTTTTATTATAGTCATTCCTTTCTTTTGCTCTTTGTATTGCTTCAAGAACTCTCTGAAGGGCTGGTTTTGTGGACATGAATTCTTTCAGCCTATTTATGTCATGGAAGATTTTTCTTTCCCCTTTGTCTATAATAGACATGTTGGCTGGGTAAAGTAATCTGTGTTGGAAACTGAGAATACGTTGGTGCAGGCTCTTCTGGCTTTCATAGTTTGCACTGAAAAGTCAGCTGTAATTCACATGGATTTTCTTTTATATGTGGGTTGTTGCTTTTCTTTTGCAGCTTTCAGTAGTCTCTCTTTGTTCTGTACATTTAGCATTTTTACTATGATTTGCTGTGTAGAGTTTCTTTTCTGGTCATGTCTATTTGGTGTTCTATGTGCTTCTTGTATTTGTATGGGCATGTCTCTCTTTAATTTGGGGAAATTTTCTTCTACAATCCTCTTGAAGATCTAGTCCATACCATTATCCTGAGATTCTTCTCCTTCCTGTATGCCTGTGATGTGTAAGTTTAATCTTTTCATGGTGTTACACAATTCCTGCATATTCCATTCCTGTTTTCTTAAGGTTTTTAAGATCTTTGCTTGAGTGGTCTAATTTATCAACTTTATCTTCCAGGTTTGATATTCTGTTTTCCATTTCATTCATTCTATTGGTGAGGCTTTCTCCTGTCTTTTCTAATTAGCTTATTGAATGTTTCACTTCCTTCTTCATTTCAGCCTGAATATACTTCAAAATTTCTAACTCTTTGAATTCAGTCAGAAGTTTATCCCCATTTTCTTTCAGTTCTTTGGTTTCTTTCTATGTTCTTTAAATTCATTGAATTCTTTTATCATATTTATATTGTTCTTTTGAATTCTGTGTCCTGTGTTATCTCCAGGAGGTTCTCATTGTACTCCTCTAGAGGACTGTTGGTACTTGGTAGGGATATATTATTTGGGTGTTGTGATGGCTAATCCTGGGTGTCAACTTGATTTGATCTGAGATTAACTGAAATGAAAGAGATCTTCTTGATTGGATCATCTAAAGCCGGAAGACACACCCTAAATGTGGGCATTACCTTCTGATGACAGCCAGTATAAAAGACCAAGGCAGAGGAGAATGTGGGGCTTTTTGCAGCTTGCCTTCTCTCTCGCTGGTGAGTTCGTCTTGCTGCTGTAGACTGAAGACTAGCTGATATTTTGGAATTTGTCAGACCTTCAGCACCAGATTGGGACTACTGAGACATCCAGCCTTGTGGACTGAGCGACTACAGATTCTCAGCCTCTCCAGTGTGGTGCAGCCATTGTTGGACTACTCGGACTCTATCCTGTGAGCTAAGCTGATAATTATACATATTCATTCTACTGGTTCTGTTTCTTTGGAGAACCCTGACTAATACACGTGTTTATTGTTATTATTTTTTGCTGTGACTTTGATATGTGCATTTCTTTTGTAATTTCTGTTTCTTATGTGAGACTCAAGTATTCCTTTGTTGAGTTTAGGTCTACTTCTGTTTGTAAACTTTATGTGCCTTTGAGGTTTACTTTTTGAGCATGAAAAGCTAGTTGGTCTAGGCTTCAGGTTCTCTCCTATATTTTATATTGGAGGAGGCAGATGGCTTTAGTCTGCTGCTCAGGAGTTCCAATAGAAGCCTGTCTGATGAGGATCAGATGCTGTCAGGATTTCTTCTAAGGTCTGGAAGCCCCTGGTCAGCAGGCACAGTACAGTTTGTGAGTACTGCTAGGTAGAGGTAGGATTCAGGACTCTCAGGCAGTCAGAGAAGGAGACTGGTCTCAGGAATCCAGGGTAAGCAGGGTTGGGGCTAGGACAGCCAGGGATGAAGGCTGGTCTCAGGTGTGCAAAGACAGGGTTGGGGAGGGGACAGGCTTTGAGGACTTCAGGGGACTAGACTGAGGAACTGGATTGATCTGGGTACAAAGGATCAGGAAGCAGTGGGGAATTTGGGCCAAGAGGGTAGTCCAGAGGTCCGGGGTGCCAAGAGAAGAAATGGACCAGTGCCTATGCTAGGAGGGGAGACAGGATGTGAGAGGGTGGATGAGGTTATGGGAGTCAAGGCACAGTGGGTGGGGTCAAACTTACCTGGGAAGGACAGTGGCCTCAGGAATGTAAGGTAGGTTAGGGGGCAGGACACCCAGGGATGAAAGCTGGTCTCAGGGGTACAAAGGTGAGGTGGGGGAGGGGACAGGCTTTGAGGGCTCCAGGGGATTAAACTGAGGACTTGGGTTAGTCTGGGTGCAAAGGATCAGGAAGCAGTGGGGAGTCTGGACCAAGAGATTAGTCAGGGGCCTGGGGTGCCAAAAGTAAAAGTGGGCCAGTGCCCACACTAGGAGGGGAGATGGGTGGATATTTTAATTTTTATAAATGTTTGTAGCATGTAACAGTAGTAAACATATGGTTTAAAATATCCCTTTGATCTTTTTCTTTTCCTTCAGTCAGTATCCTACTATGGCTAGTTGTGCTGGTTCATATTTTTTCACCCAAACCCACCAGATTTGCCATTCAAAACTCTATCACAAAGGACCATCACATAACTTGTTTATTTCTATTTAATAGATTTATATATCTATCATCTTACTTCAATAAATGACAGAAACTAAGGTTCCATGTTTTGTCAGATCTTATTGTGAATGAGTTGATTAAAATGTATATGAGAAAATAAAGGAAATAATGTAACTAGTTGAAAGCTTCTTTATAACATTTGGAAATTAATTCCTTCTTAAATGAATATTACAAAAAATTTAATAATAGATTATACAAATGTTTATCCTATATTTTACTTATTAATCTACTCAAATGTGGATATTCGAACATAGACAGTCTGGCCTCAGGCCAAAAGAAATTTAATCAGCATATCAAAGTGTGAAGGGTTTTGTGGTCCCTACTTTTACCGTAGCAGACAATGTTCCAATTTATTGGATTATTTCCTGACATATTGACCAAAGCCATAGTCATCTAAATTTGACTTCTAACAAAGCTAAGAATTATAATATAATTACATAATTTTTCAAAATCAAATACACAAAATCAAGTTAGAAGATCAGAATCATTTAACGACTCCCCTGAGAAACTGTTGCACAGATAAATTTTTATTTCAATCATATAAAATTAAATTGTCAGATTTTGCAGGGTTTAAAATACTTTAATAAAAGGAACTTTACCCAGTGTCTAGTAGTGTAATTGGTTATATTGGAATGCATCATAATTTTGTTATTAGAATGATTTTTTCATAATGGAGAAAGTGATTGTTTCTCCATTTGTTCTCAAAAGAATATATTTTATTCTATTGCACATATTAACTTATTATAGCTAATGTAAATGTCCTTCCAACATTGCTAGTTGTATATCACTAAAGCAGGTGTGGATGGAAGGAGGAAAACTGCACCAGAATTAATAGCAAAAGACTCTAAGTTGATGGCTTTTTTCACAAGTTATTACAGTTTAATGGGAATACTCAGTATTGAAAACTAGATTTGATATGTCTGGAAATTGTAGTTTGTCTATTTCAGTATTTCCCTTTTATCTACCTTCTTCTCTTTGGGAAAAGGTGTCCAAGAAATACAGAACTACAAAATCTAACAGCCGATTCCGAATTCGTACTCCTGAGCCTCTCAGAAGATCCAGAACTGAAGCCCGTCATCTTTGGACTGTTCCTGTTCCTGTACCTGATCACAGTGCTTGGGAACCTGCTCATCATCCTGACTGTCATCTCGGACTCCCATCTCCACACCCCCATGTACTTCTTCCTCTGTAACCTGTCGTTTGCTGACATCTGTTTTGTCTCCACCACAGTCCCAAAGTTGATTTTAGACATCGAAAATCACAGCAGAGCCATCTCCCATGTGGGCTGCTTGACACAGATGTCCCTTTTTATGTTCTTTGGCTGTATAGATGACATGCTTCTAACTGTAATGGCTTATGACCGCTTTGTGTCCATTTGTCACCCCCTGCATTACACGGTCATTATGAATCATCGCCTCTGTGTCCTTTTAATTTTAGTTTCTATTTTGTTTAGTGTTGTGAACTCCCAGGCACACAACTTCATTGCTTTGCAAATTACCTACTTCAAAGTTGTGGAAATATCCAATTTCTACTGTGACCCTGCAGAACTCCTTAACCTTGCCTGTTCTGATACCTCATCTATTAATGTTTCCAGGTATATCCTTGCCACCATATATGGCATTTTTCCCATTTTGGGGATCCTGTTCTCTTATTATAAAATAGTTTCCGCCATTCTGAAAATCAGTGGATCAGGAGCTAAGTACAAAACCTTCTCCACCTGTGGGTCTCACCTATCAGTTGTTTGTTTATTTTATGGAACAGCCACTGGTGTGTACTTTGCATCCTCTTTGTCACATTCTCCCAGAAATGGTTTGGTGGCATCAGTTATTTATGCTGTGGTCACCCCTATGCTGAATCCCTTCATCTACACCTTGAGGAATAAGGACTTTAAAGACTCCCTGAATAGACTGTGCCACAGACATTCAATCTCATGACCTGTGGCATACATGTGCAATGCAAATTCATTTTTAAGCAATGAAACTAAATAGTTACAAATCTCACTTTCTTGGTAATTTTAATATTTCCTTTGTACAGGTTTAATTCATTGTCATGTTTCATAGTAGAACAGCTGTAGGCCATTTTAAGGAGGAGGGAATAGGAAGTTTTAAAAATAGGTACCAGCTGGGTAGGGTTGATGGTTATCTTTCTCTGCCAGTAACATACATAGCACCTTCTAGTGCCATGAAAGTTAGCCAGCAGAGATGTAGTTTCAATGTCAGTACCAACTTGGTTTCCCTTTGTTTGTTCTTGGGTTCAGATATGTTGTGTTTTCTGAAATAGAGTCTTGCCATTCAGTTCTAGTGGATAACCAAGTGCAATGGTAACAGCCAGTATTGGTTGAAGGTCTATGGGATCTCTTTGGTCAACAACCCTCCAAAAGGGAGTCCATTCCAGGCAATGGACTTTTTATTTGCCAGCCCATGGTTTCTATTGTGTAACTATATTTAAACTGTTATAATGTATGTTATGTTGAAAGAAGCTTCTATACCAGGTTTTCATATGACTTTTTATTTTCTAATTTACTTATTTTTATTTTATATTTATGAATATTTTGCCTGCATCTATGTAAGTGCACCCATACTTACATTGCATCTGGAGTCAGAAAAGTGTGTCAGATCCTCTGGATCTGGAGTTACAGATGGTTATTAAACACCATGTAGATGCTGAGAACTGAACCCAGGTCCTCTTTAAGAGCATCCAGTGCTCTTAACTGTAAGCCATACCTATATCCCTCTCCATATGACTTTATCAAAAAAAGGCCTTTAGTGTAAGTTATCCTTCCTCTTATTCCCTCTTCTTTCCTACCCTTCCAAACCTTTCCTATCCATTATTTCCCTATTCCATTAATATCTGTTTATTCTATCTCCCCCTCTATGCACCGTCCCCCTTAGCTCTTTGTTAGTTTCCTGATCTCTAAGATTTTCCAATTGAAACACACCTATCTAAAGATTCAAACCTAGCATCGCTTTCAGACAGAATATGCAACATTTATCTTTTGGGTAAATCTTGGTTATCTCTCCTAGGATGATAGTTAAATAACTATATTCACATTGGGAGAATGAAAAGTTAGTTGAGATCAACGATAGCAATAGTTATACATCAAGAAAAATATATAACAATTACTGCCAGTGAGTTGGAAAATTAATAAACATGAAGTCTCTATTTTTTAAAATCAGAATTTTATCATAATTAAAATGGACACACTAGAAAAGAAATCCTTAGAAATGAAATGTAAGCATGGTCTCCTCTCAGTAGAGAATGAGCCTAGAAACACCTGTTGAGATTTGCTTTCCTCTCTTCTACTTATTCATTTGTTTTATTGGTTTATATCGATATACATAATAATGGACTTCATCATGGTATTTTGATGCATACAAATCACATATTTTATTATATTCATCACCCCATTACCCTCTCCTGCTCCCCTCTTCCTCCATCTAATTCCCTCCATCTTCCCACCTAGGCTTTCTTCTACTTTCATGTTCATTTTTAATTAGTTTTGATGATTCAGTAATTTTATTAGGATTTTTATTAGGATTGCTTACAGTATTCCACAACACCATGCCCTTGGACTATTCCTGCCATATCTCAGGTCCCAGTTCTTGGAAATTTACTCATTATACTTGCTGACAGGTTTTGACTCCCACCTCATCACCACATACACCTTTCCCTTTGAGACCTGTGCTCTGATAACATTGGTTACAACTTCTTCATGGTCCCAAGAAGATTGTGAGCATCCAAAATCACAGCAGTCATTTGCTACTCTGGAAATCTTATCACATTTGGATGGTGGATGAAACGCCTCTGAATTTGATAGTCTGTGAAATGAAAATTGAAAGAACCTGACATGGTAGATAAATACAATAAAATCATATTATCTGGACACAACAAATCAGTTCACATATGAACCCACATAACTTCTAATAGCATGTACAAAACCTTTGCAAGTCCAAGACAGACAAAAGTCAACATGGGTAGAAAAAGATGGGAAAAAATTCCCAGCCCTAGGTGAGGAACTATTGGAAATTTATAGCCATTGGGAGAGGTAACAGTGTTCTTTGAATTTGTGGTAGCTGGTAGGGTGAACAGATTCCAAGGATAGGCTCACACTCAAGAGCATTTGGGGAACACAAATTAGACTCAATAGGCTTTTAAAGCAATATATATATATGATATACATGTTATATATATGATAATATTTATATATCAGGAAGTTGGGTTGGGGGAGAATAACAAGTCTGAAAGTGGACATGGAAGAGGATGTTTGAATATGATCAAGATGCAATGTATGAAATCCTCAAAGAATCAATAAAAATACCTTTTAAAACTCATTAAGTGGACTAGTGAAATGAATGGACCATTGTGCAAAGATCAAAACCCACTTCCCAACTGCTCAGTACTCTAGCTCTGTCCTCATTTGGAGTTAAGGCCTCCTGGATCTGTACATGCCCCCTATCACAGAGATTAATGGTCTGTAATTGCTCATGAAAGATACGTGATTCCTTCACACCCTGGTCACCTAGCTGACTGGTCATATGGTAGCATACTACCTGTCTCTAATGTTTTCTTGTTTTTCTTTATGTCTTTTCTTTGTGTTACTGGAGTTTTTGACCGCACCTTCCAGTTGCATGTGTAGGTCCAGTGTTGTAAAACAGCAAAGAAACTAGTGCCTTTGAGAGAGGAGTTCTAGAAACCAAGGAGGAGAATGAGGAGGCTGAAGGTAGTGAGGGTTCACAATGTTCACATCTGACAAGGTCAGGATGGAAGAAGTTGAGCAATTTGCATAGTGAAATAAAGATAGATGCCAGTTTTTATGTATATGAGTGTTCTGCCTGCATATACGTAAGAGCGCCTATGTATTCAATGCCTAAAGTAACCAGAAGAGGACATTAAACCCCCTGGAACAAGAGTTACAAATGGTTGCTAGCTACCATGTGTATGTTGGGAACCAAACCTGGCTTCTCTAAAAGAGCAGACAGTGCTCTTAATCACTGAGCCACCTCTCTCGTCCCAATAGAAGTAAATTTTTAAAAATAAATAATTTATTGAGAATTTCATACATGCATATAAGGTGGTTCGATCAAATCCATGCCCACTCCCTCCCGTCCAACTCTTCCCATATCGCCCCATAACTTTTTTCTGATAACTTCATGTACTATTTCTTCTTTGATTTATTTTTATGGGGATTTTGGCTACTCTAACATTCCCCCTTCTGAAGAAGTAACCCTAACATCTTTTAAGTATTAGATAAAAACTCCCAAATATTTTCAACATTTTTGGCCTTTGAAACAGAGTAGGTTGCCAAGAGGCCCAAGGACATTGTGAGTTTTAGCCAAGAAACTGGTTACTTTTCTTTGGGGTCTTTTTACCCCAACTGCCTAGCCAATTTCTACCTCCTATTCTTATCACACCATACTCTGAAGAGGTTACACAAATTGCCAATAGGGGATCGGGACACAGACCACTCTGGCTTCTTCCATAATGAATAGGGAAGCAGGGTGAGGAAATTGGAGTAACCCTTCAGAGGGTCTATCTAAAAGACTCCCAAATTGCATAACTCTTGTCTCTAAGGGGAAAAGAAAGTCTTTGAATTGTGAATAGGAGATGTAAAGGAGAAGTAAAGGCAAGAGTAATTAGTATTATAAGTTCTAGACTGGGAACTAGAAAAAAGTCAGAACAGGGCAGTTTTCAAATGTTCATATGAGAGTCCATAGGAATTTCTTGACAAGAGCTTCCAAAAGCATCCCTCTATTGGGTTCCTCCTCATTTTTCTTTTGTCTTCCAAGGCTGGATTCTACAGTGATGGATTCACAATTTGCATTTAGGTATTCTGTTAGCTGTTTGAGCAGGTGTTGGGGCAGTTAGAATCAGTGTCAGTTCCCTCTCAAAGGCTTCTAGATAGGGGGAGAAAACAAATTTATCTATCATCTTAGAACAATAGCTGGTTGTCTCCCTTAGCTACAGGTGGGCACTACAGTACTGGAGATCAAGATTTGAAGTCTTACATCTGAGCAGCACTTTCTGGTTAGGAACAAAATCATCAATGAGAAATAATTGTCTAAATAACTTTTAATATAGACTTAAGCCTAATGTCTGGGAAGTGTAATTCCTTGAACTCTTAAAGAAATATACTGATGACTTTACTCTTTGGTTATACTTTCCTTTTGGGTGTTTAAGACCATAAGTACAGTTGGCCCAAATGAATAAACTTCTTTTAACACTTAAGGTCATTTGAGGATCTGTTTCTCAGGGGTCACATGGGCTTGGGAGGAGCTCCTGGAACTTTTCTTTTACCAGTTCCATCTATGTGAAGGTAAGTCAAAGGTTTTGCTCAACCATGTCTGGCTTCACTTGGAAGCATGAATGAGACGTTTCCTCTGAGTTGACCCTCCTCTTTATAGACTGGTCACTGGTTCAAATCCATCTCATGGGGTCTCCAAGTCCTCCCTGAACAAGAGGACAGGTGACTCACCACAATTACAGGACATTTTGAGAGATGTTCCATAGTCCCCTGGAACTTAGTCAACCTTTGAGGGCAAAGAGCCAAAACTGTCCTTTAATTCCCTCTGACCACATTGGTATCAGCCTCAAACTATAGCTGTTAAACATCCAGTAATGTTAGTTCCACTAGTCTGGCACTTTTAATTATCATGTAGATAAAGCTTGGGTATAAAACCCAAATAGTCTCAGATAAACCTTGACTAGATATATATTTTGATCCTTAAACTAGTTGATTAAGCTATGACCATAGACATTTTAAGGTTATGTGTATATTATTTTCTCTCATCCTCTTATATCATAGCAAACCTAAACACACTTTCATCACTTGCTTAGGTTTTCTCATTTTTTCTATTTTGGAATATATCTCCCATATCCTTTTAACATCTTTTACAATCTCATTTTCTTTTTCTAAAATAATTATGAGACATAATAGCATTATCAAATTTCCCATTTGTTGTGAGATTCAATAGAAGTAAAATTTTAACAAAGCAAAATCAAACCAACCAGAACTAACAATAACAAAAAAAATGTAAAAGTGAAATAGGTTCAACCATACTAGTCCATCAGAGAAACCACATTAAGACTCCATCTCACCTCAGTCAGAAAGAGAATCATGAGGAAACAAAGACAAAACAAAATAAACAAAGATAACAAGTGACCTATCTAAACCACCCCTTAGTATTTACCCAAAAGACTCCATCCAGGACAGCATAAGACAGACATATTCTCATATTAATATTTTCTGCAACATTTGTGAAAACAAATTAGATGCTCAGAGACCAGGAAAAAGAATGTATAAATATTCTCTCTACACCCCGTGTTACTATGTTCCATGAGCCTTAGGTGTAGAGCTTCCACTGTAAATGCATCACTTAGGGTTGGGCTTCTCTCAGACATATAGTCTCTGTGTGTGATCACTTGTGGAACTCCATAATAGCCTTCGTATGTTGCAAAAAGAAATTGCTTTAATGAGTGGTATACAGTATACTTGTCTGTACATATAAGGATCCATATTTAACATACAGTAAGAAATTTCATTTGTCTAGAAATATGACAGAGATGGGGTTTGCTCTGGGATATATGACCACTCCAGTCATGTATATTTGGCTATATTTACAGTGACACCCATAAGTTCCCTCCCATTGAGAGGACTTTATGTCCAATTAGGTAGCTGCTGATTATCCCCTAAAGAAAAGTCCCACTACGGCACCAATAGAAATTGTTTGCTGTGACAGTCACTGTGGTTATTAAGCTTTACAGCTGGACTGAACCATTGGTTGCTTTTCTCCCTTAGCAGCTTGCATCGTATCCTAATACATCTCTCAACCCTCAATAGCAAAGCTTCCATACAACAGAATGTAATGCGTGCTGAAGGCAACAAGTATTGGCTAAGTTAGAGTAAGAGGCTGTAGAGTGTGTGTCCTTGGATAGGAATCCTATGCTAGACCTCACTCACCTATGGCTCAGGGACCACTATGGGAGAAGGGGAAGAAAATTTGTAAGAGTCAGGGTTGGTGAATAAACATAAGGATACAGGCTTTCAGGCCTTTGGAAACATGCTCCTGAACTTACAGCAATGGCGACAGCATTTACAAAGACCCAGGCCTACTAATTAGACAAAAAACCAGGATAGATCAGGGGAAATGGGCAGCAGGCCCCAACCCTAGTCTAAGAGCTGTTGGCAAATGATTACTCTGGGGTGAGGGGAAATGCATCTTCTTTAAAGGTGTGACTCTAGATATGCTGACCAGACTCCAATGGTTGAAATTGCATCGAGGGACATCTGGGTACAAATGCTTGATCAGATAATACTTAATGTATATGATAGAATACCTGAAATTTTGAAGGGGGAGCTATGTTGGATGGGGAGGGGCAAGAGGACTAAATTTGATTGAGATTTATTATATGAAATGCACAAAAAACTGAAAATAAGAATACAGAAAAAAACAGGAGACTGAATAAAGAAAATTTGCTATATAAATACGCAACGGAGTTTTTTCAAACATAAAGAAAAAATTTCTGTAGCTTGCAGGAAAACTCTTGCAAACGTAGATGATCATACTCAAAAAGTCAAATATTGGGGCTGGAGAGATGGTTCAGTGATTAAGAGCACTTATTGCAACTTCAGAGGACTCATATGCAGTTCCCAGCACCCACATGATGACTAATACCCATTCTTAACTACAGTTCCATGGGATCTAATGCCATCTTCTGTCCTTGCTGGGTACAAGGCAGCATATGGCATACTTACATACCTACAGGCAAACACAAACATAATATAAAAAATAAACAGAAAGCTAAAAATTACCTACCTTACTGTTTATCTGTAAATAAAATGGAGCTGGAGAGATGACTCAGTCGTCAAGAACACTGGCTGTTCTTTCAGAAGACCTGGGCTCAGTTCCCAGCACTTCCATGATGATGAACAACCAGTAACTCCAGATCCAATGGATCTAATGCCCTCTCCTGGCCTCCAGTGGGACTGAAAAATGGAAAGAGGGAGACATGAGTAGATATGTGTACAGGGGGGATTACAGTCACTATGAAACATTTACTAATAAGAATGTGTGTTTTGTGACATGAAGAATATAACACAAAGAATATAGACACAAATTTCCAAAATGAAATTTGAGTATTTCATTGTCTATGTTTACTTTTTATTAAAGAGGACAAGAAATTGAGACAGACTTGAAGGTGGCATAGGAGGAGTTAAATAAGGGAATGGGAAGGGCAAAAATGATGCAAATAGAGTATATATGTATGAAATTCTAAAAAATTAACAAATTGTTTAAAAACCTTCCAGAATAATAAACAAAAGGAAATATAACTATTATAAAGACATGAAAAATTCTAATTCCTCTTTTTTTGTTGTTAGTTTTGTGACAGGGTCTTGTTATGCACCACTGGATAACTTGACACTCACTATGTACCCTAGACTGGACTTGAAACCATGGCAAGCCTTATATCTAGGCTTCAGTAGTGTTAAAACTACAGGCATGCACCTTGTTCTAGTTTCCTTCTGTTGGTTGGATAAAATACTCTGAATGCAGCTTAGGGCACGAGAGGATATATACCATCTTACAGGGTACATAATCCACCACTGATGGAAGTCAGGGCAGGAAAAAAGCAGGAATTGAAGCAAAACCAAGGAGGAAGCCTTCTTTCTGGCTCACTTGAAGGCTATGCTAAGAGAGTTTTCTTCTATTTTCCAGGACCATGTTCTCAATGATGGGTGACTCCCACATTTCTGGGCCCTCCTATATCATTTGTCAGTCAAAAGAATCCTCCATAGACATGCCCACAGGCAAATATTGCTTGCACGATTTCTCAATCATACCTTTTTTTGTTGGCTGCCAAATCCAGGAAAAGTTCTAATGGATTCTCAGAACATTCTGTACTTTCTAAGCTTGACTTTCCAAATGTTGCTACTGATAACATAATGCACATTGTCTTAGAATCATAGCTTTTATATTTTTCCAATCTCAATGACTCTTTTCTTGCTATGCAATGAAATATTTTACTTCATTCAGACAATCCTGTCAATAGGTAGGATACAAAAAGCCTTCTCCACTTGTGGAAGTGATGTGTGGATTTGATGATTTTTTAGATCAAGCATCAGACTGTGTTTGTGTCAACCTGTTAGGTGTTTGTCCAGAAAGCTGTACTATTCTCAACAGTGCACTATGCAGACAATCCTATTCCACATCCTTTTATCTACAATGGTCTTAGAAGACTCTAAAGGATGCTCTACAGAAAAAACTGAGAACATCAGTCTATGCAATATCAATAAATAAAAACTGCAAGTAAACCAATTCTGGAAATACTTCCTTGCTGAGAACATTACTTTCTATATTGATAGCTTCAAGGTTCATAGCACAAAGATAGTCCCAAACTTCAGAGGAATGGGAAAATGTTCAAATGCCTGCAAAGTTTCAGTTGGCAGTGATAAATTCTGGAGATGGACGATGATCGTAGCTGCAGGACAGAAGGAATGCAATTAATCCCACAAAGAAATGGTTGCAATGATACATTTTGTTATTTACATTTTAGACATTAAATGGATATTTAAGAAAATATAGAAATTAAATAAGAAATAGAGTAGCCAAAAATCTTCCTAAGTAGAGAGATGGTCCAAACTCTGCTGTGTGCATTCATTTTATTTGTTCCATTTCCTCTGTTTAAGAAGTCCATAGGGATAAGATAGACAGGACTCAATAGACAAGGCTAATAGTTAGACAGGGCTAATAGGTAGTCTGAGCATTGAGGTTCCAACATCAAATAATAATAAGCCTCTCTCCATTTAGTAGATGCTGCAGACGACTCACAGACTTCCCCTCCAATGTTTAAATGCACCATTGACTCCTGTCTGGGAGCATACCCATGTAAACTGAGAGAACACAACCTTTGTTTGGTACCTCGCTTGAGAAGCTATTTGGGTCTTCACCTCTTGTCATGAACCATCAGAGAAGCAGCATAACCAGGTTAGTGTAGACAGGGACTCTTTGAACTTAGGGAAACTAGAAATATTTTTTTCTTCACCACGAAGACAAACAACGGTTTAGGCAGCCTGGTTAATGGATACCAAGATTTTATTGGTCAAGATTGAGAATCCTGAGGTTTAGGTTCTTAATCCTGGACAGATATCAAACCTTTATTCAGATTTTTCTTTCAAATCACACTGCTTCAATTTCACATGGAACTATCATCTGCACAATGGAAAATAGGCCCTTGTACACTATTTCTTAAGCCTTTCAAGAAGATAATAGCACAAGTTGTTCTTGCCGAAGACCCAGGTTCGAATCCCAGCACCCACATGGCAGCTAACAACTGTCTGTAACTCCAGTCCCAGGGGATCCAACAGCCTATTCTGACCTCTGTGGGCATTGCACAACATGGGTGCACTTACCTACATGCAGGCAATACAGGCATACACATAAAATAAAAACAATAAATAAAATTTTTAAAAGAAGATAATAAAATTCATAATGAGGAGGTGGAGGAGGAAGACAGTGATGTTTCATGAAATGGGATATGGGGCTTCCTAAGAGCCAGGTCATGAGTATGTTGTCATGAGTATGTTTATTCTTGTTTTATTTCATGTTTAACACCTTCACACATTTTATATATGTCTTCTTATGTGTATGTGTCCATGTAAGTAGTATATATCTTCCCACATTATTATTTTTCAGAAATGAAAGACTACATTTTCATTGTGGAACCCATACTAACTACTCATTTTGATGCAATGCTGAATCCATGCTTATATTGACCTTTCCGATTACAAACAGATGGAATCAGTCAAGATAAGTCTTGTAAGCTTTCTCATTGCCACAACCAACAATCAATTTCACTGCTTATCTTACAAGAAAAGACCCAGGGTTCACTCTTACTTTTTTCTTCCTTGACAATTACTGAGAAATTTCAAGGGTGGAAGCATGTTCCTCTCTTATGGGAGCATATGTAGAGATCACACATAGAGTCACAAAAGTGAGCAAACACAGTAATTCGGCACAGACCCCTTTTTCCCCACCTCAAGAATATCTTTGTTTCTGAACACATGATCCTCCATACCTGCAGTTGTTCCGCTCAATAACATAAGATCTTCATTAATTTATACTCAAGGAAATAAAATTGCATAATTGTGCACTTAGATGCATCTTTGGCTAGTAGCCACTGAATATGGACTTCAGACTTTCTGTTTTCTGGGGGAAAAATTCAAATCTTTATAAACTAGAATGTTCATTGTGGTAAATATAGTCATCTTGATGTTGGATGCTCAAAGCTTCCACTTGACACTTGAGAGAAGAGGATCCAATTAGACCCACTGAATTTGTTGTGCAGTTGAGTAATTGCAATTTCTACTGTAAAGTGTAGCCTCTAGAATAGAATAATGACAGCTATCATTGTATGTCAGTATGCTGATGGTCCTTTCACAATCTACTCATGTTAGTGGAGGGCACATTTTGTGAATTCTCACATTCTGGAAGTTGGTTTTATGTAGTAAAGTGACAGCAGCATTCCCATTTTCATAAAATTTCTGTCACTTCATGAATACCAATCCAAATAATATGAGATCTCAATCTCATTCATGATAGAATAGTTTACTTTCTTCAACCAACAAGTCATATACACTATCACTTTCGTTAACTGTGCAAACTCAGATGATGGTTTGTATTTGTTTTTTGGCAATTTCAGTCCTATAGATAAATGCGGGAGACAAGGTAGTCTTTTAAATGACACATTTAAAAGCCTGTAGAATGTTTATACAAATCTAGAATTAGTGAATTGAATCTGAGCTCATTCTTTCATTGTTTTAAATCTAGAGATACTAGAAGGATTGGGCTAGTATTGTTATATTTATAATTTTTTCCTAAAATGGTCAAATTTCTCTTGCTTCCTTAGTGGTGAATGAGGAAAGTTAAATGTGTTTATTTAGGTTGTTTTTTTTAATAGTCTAAAGCATACATTATCAATCTTTTCCATACTTACCAAGAGACTAAAAACTTTAGGTATAGTTGAGTTGTAGAGTCATCAAAAATACCACTGAGCCCAATAGAGTAATTCATCATCTTTAGATCCACTTGCAGCACCCTGGAGAGTTTGAGAACAGAGTAGCTGTTCAGTTCACAAAGACAAGTACAAGTACCAATATGGTGCTGAAGATTTGGAATATTCCATGACTGTCAGCAGTCCATATTAGCAGATCGCAGCAAGTAAACTCTGATGTTTGTCAAGAATAATAACAGTAGCAGTAGCAGAAGTGAGCAGGAGGATAGGGATGACGTAGTGGATAGATTAAACAAAACAAAGTGTGTATGAAAAAGCCTTATGGAAACCCACTGGTTTCACAACAAATTTAAAAATAATTTGAGCAGGATCACCCTGCATGAGCGGACAATGTCTCTGCCAGAACCCATACATTATTAAATGAAAATCACAGTTCAAACATGGGGTATCACCACTGGAGTTACTGTTCAAGGGGGCCCCAGAAATCTCTACAACAACACGTACCTGTCCTTTGGCTCTTACATTCATTCCACCTCCTCTTTCTTGATGCTCCCTGAGTCTTGGTGGTGGTGAGGATTTTATGAATGTACAGTTTATCACTTAACACTCAGCCTCTTACTCTCAATATGGTTTCTTTAGTTTTTATTTACTTATTTAGTTTTTATTTTGTGTGTATGTTTTGCTTATATGTATGTAAGTGTATCCATGTCATGAAATGACCATGGAGGTCAGAAGAGGGTAGTGGCTCCCCTAGAACTAGACATGCAGACTGTTGTTAGCTGTTACACAGGTGCTGAGAACAAAACCTGGGTCCTCCGCAAGAGCAGCTAGTGCTCCTAAGTGCAGATGCATCACACCAATCCCTTACTCTCAGCATTTTGATGAGTTTCATATCTCTCCATTGCACTGCTGTCCACTGCAAAAAGAAGCTTCTCTGACCCAGGCTGAGAGCATTTCAGGTATATGGGTATAAAAATAAATATTCAGAAGGGAATTTGACATGAGCATTTAACAAACTAACAACAGAAGGTTCTACATTAGGGTTTATGACCTCCCCGAGCCATGGGCTCTTGACTAAGATTGCAGTATCAAGCATGAAGTTCCTTCTTATGGAGAAGGCTTTAAATCCAACCAGAAAGCATTTAACTACCCTTCAGTATGTTACCTACAGTTGTGTTGTTTTGTTTTTCTTTGTTTTGTTGTTGTTTGTGTTCTTACTATTGAACCTGGGAATCTAGACTAAGGATGTTAAGTTTTTCATTTCAAATGAGATTTCAGAATGCAACACAAGACACATGTGCTTCTGCTCTATTTTGTGCTGTGACTAGAAGGAAATGGGAGAGCTGTGGAGATGGATGTGTTGAGTCTACAATGTGAAGGTGCAGGGAGAACAGATGAGTGGTCCCTGAAAGATTGTGCCCTGAGTGGAGTTGGGAAGGTCCAGGAGGCTGAGGTGTGGGGTCACTTCCCAGGGTCTCCGGGTCTCCTGGTGTATCTGGCAGGTCCCTGATAGGCCGCAGGTAAGGACTTCAGGATAGTTCGAATGGGGATGTGGACAGATTCTCATTTTCCTGTAACTAGTTGCTAAACAGACTGGGAGGCAGAGGCTCTGAGTTTTACCTTAGTCTTTTGGCAGCTGATGAGTCGCTAGTGGGAAGTGGGCAAGGCTATGAGAAATTTAAAATCAGAGTGGCTGGAAGTGCCATGGGGTCCTTTAACTCTCTATGCCTTGTGAGGCAGGTGAAGGATCCCTGGCCAGTGGATGTAGTATTTATTGGTCTCCCAATTGGACCAGGTCGAGGAGACTGGGGTTGAGAATTGTTAACTGAATCCTTGGGCCTCATGAAGTATCTTAAGTGGCCCAGGTAGTGCCTCAGGGAGTCAGGTCAAAGCAGCTGATAGTAGTGATGTGGGATCCTGGATGGGTGGTGGGTTGTGCTTATGAGAGTTTTGATTGGGAGGGGCCAGGAAGAGGGGCCAGGGGGGCAATACCTGGATCAACAGGATATGGGGCAGCTGGGAGGTCCCTCCTACATGGGGGTAGGATTTTGTGGACACTCAAGCAGAAGGCGTCAAGGAGAAATAACCAGAGTACATTACAAGTGCGGGGTCGGGTTATGGGGAATCTTGAGAGGAGAGGGGCCAGAAAGAAGTTGGAAAATTTTGATAACTGCATTTCCTAGAAATGAGGGGCAACTGGAAAGCCGTTAGAAGAGAGGGACAGATATTTAGGAGAACACAGACCAGAAAAGGGCATGGTGAAGAGGCACAAGTTCCCATAGAACCGACAGGCAAAACTTTGGGGAATTCAGACTAGAGGGGATAATAGAAGAGAAGGTACAAGTTTCTCTCTACATCTCTGGGTCACATCAGGCAACTGATGTGTCCCTTGTAGATGTTGGGTGGGACTTTGGGGAGTCCTGAGCAGAGACTTTGGGGAGTCCTGAGCAAGTGGAAAAGGGCAGGTTTCCAGACTTGGTTTGGATTGTGGTAGGCAGGATTCTGAAATTATTAGGGGAGAGAGGATGCAGTGAGGAGATGTGGAGTCCCCAGATGGTGGGTTTTGGGGAACTGCTGAGTAGAAGAGGGTTTGAAGGAAGAGGCACAAGTTCTCTGCCTCAGTCTTGTAGTCACATAGAATACCTAGAAAGTCTCTGGAAGGTGGCAGGTTGGGTTTTTTACCATCCAGATCAGAGAGGATCCAGGTGAAAAGGTGCAGTGCCCCGGATACATAGTAGGGATGGAGAACTGAAGGATAAACGTGGGGTTACTGGTTGTCTCAAATAGAGAATGACTGGAAGAAAGGGGGTAAGGTCCTAGTCAGATGGATTTATATAGAGTCCCCAAGTGAGATGGACCAAGAGAAGGTGGTTCAAGGTCACTACCTGGATTGTAGGGCCGTGAGGGGAGGGCAGGTGGCTCTTTGGAACACAGTGACAATGTTTCAGGGGTGCCCAAGCACAGAGGGTCAGGAAGAAGTGGTGCATGGTCTCTTACTGGTGGTGAGCAGGGCTTTGAGGACTCCTGACTGGAGAGGGGAAGGAAAGGGGAGAAACATGGCCAATACCTGTGTCTTCACTAAATTTTGTTTTGTGCATAGTAGAATGAATGTATGAATGAATATATGACATATATATGGGAGAGTCTAATATCAAATTAAACAGCCTAGGGATATCTATTCTAATAAGAGGTCCTAATTCTCTGACTGTGATCACAGTCATGTGTTCCCACTGCTCAGAGCAGGGTCTCAAAAATGCTCTAAATGTTGATATGGGACAAGGGAAGGAGCCATTAGAGTACCTGAACTGGCCCTTCCCAGGCAGGGCCCCTTTCCTCTCTGGGTCACTGCCTTTATTGCAGGTTCATTAATTGGTTTAAAATGCTAGAACCCTGATCTTATTATGTCCTGGGGTACTGGGCCAAGAGCTCAGGTATGGAGTGCCATGTCCTGCAAACCAAGAGTCTGCAGCTTTACACAAGGAAGAGAAAGACAGAAATGGCCCCATTGGGTCCTAATACCATCTCCTTCTACACTGAGGCTCTGAATTTGACTCTCCCCAGCCTTCCAATACAGTCTGCTCCCAAGTTCTAAAAAGCTATTGTTCTCTCTGTTCTTTTCTCTCTAGATTACAAATGTTTAAATCTATGATTATGTATAATAAATTGTAATTTTTTTCTAATCCAGAGTAATCCTCTTTAATGGAAAATTCACTTGATAGCTATCAGGCTTGTCTCTTTTTAGATATAAAATTGCAAGCTATAAATTTTAGAAGGTCAAAATAATTACTATAAATAAATAGATAAATCATCTCTAAAGGACACTTTAAAAAACATACAACAACAACAACAACAAAACCAAAACCCTTTTGTTTTACAGATGGATAGCCAAAAGGGCACCCCTGAACAAATGTATACTGGGAATAAATAACAGATTCTTTGAGTTCAAGTAGTTAACTTTGTACTTAATTCTCTTGTCTGATGTAAATCATTGTCTCAGTAGTTTTACAGAAGAATAAATGTATGTATATTTATGTTAGTAAATTGTTATGTGCTGTTTAAAATCACAGAGAAGTTGACCCAGGAGCTAGGATTAGCTCTCCCACTTCAGATTCAAGCCTACATCTCTCTAAAAATCCTGAAGACCTCCCTAGGTAGCCAGCTGGCCACCTGACTCTGACAGGGGCAAGGACCACAAAACAGCCAAAGAGAAAAGGCATTATGCCCTTGGAGATGACTAAGGGATAAGCCATTTCCAACAGATGTTACTATGGTGTGTCTAATGGTATAGAAATGTCTATAATAAGAACAGCTAATGGAATGTTGTATCGTATCACAGCAGTGGAAAGGATAAATAAAACAGACTAACATAAATGTAAAAATAGATACTAAATTTTTTAATTTACTTAATGAAAAAAAAGAAAAAGTAAATAAAAGAACTTGTTAACCACAATAATAACCATATTAATGGATTTAAAATATTCAGCACAAGAATATACATGCTCCTTGGATTATTGTAAGAATTTTAAGCAGTCAGCATTTTATAGAGACATACATTTCAGGCAAAAGTGTGATATGGCCCTAAAAATGTGCTACTGCTACTACAATAGTAACTACTTTAACAAATAAGATGTATGGTAACAGGCAACTTCTGAAAGACATTGCAAGAGACAACATTTTCCAAGCCACTCAGACTATAGTTTCTATCGTTGTCTGCCTGAGGCTGAACTCAAAATGGCCTTTATGATTTGAATGCTGATGAAGGCTTCAGGGGTCCTGGTTGTAACTTCTGCATGCATCTGTGGGCATACTTCTTATTGGAAGTACATGAGGTTCTTATCAAATGCCTTTGTTTGTACTTCATTTACTGAATGTTATAAATATCAATTGAAAATGTTTTGCCATGTATCTGCCAAACCTAAAGCACAGTTTTGGTAAACTACTCTCTAAACTATATCAAGAAAAAATGGTTTTAACTGTCTTATATTCTCTACAAGGTTTATCAGAAACTCACAAAGCCTCACAGCTTCACAACGCAAACACAGGTAATCAGTTTTCTATGTATATACATTGCATTCAACCTATTATTAATAAGGTAATGTTATACAATATTATCTACTGAGCCAAACAACTTCAACTTCATGAGTCCAACTATGCCTACTGACAGAAAGCCATCCCAAATAGGCTTGTTAACTATGGATATTCCTTCATAAAAATTAAAAATAAACAGGTGACTCTGACCTGAATATTTGGTCACGCAATTTTACTATGTCTTAATCACACCTGGTCTCCTGGTCTTAGGGAGGAAAGGAAATATATAGACTAAAAAGACTAAAGAAATTGGGCCCAACCCATAACCCATAAGGATAATTAAAGCTCATTGACCACACTGGGTGAAGACTTTACAACTTAACTACTCATGGGTCACCCATGAACCTGTTGACAACCCTTCAATTCTGTTCTGTAGGTTGGTTTAATAAACTCATTGGCTTCCTGGGATAAATTTAATGTAATGAAACATTTTTTGTCAAAGTACTATGATTTTTTAATATTTAAAATTCCCAGGAGTTGATTAACCAAAATTAAGTATAATACAGTGCAAACTTCTGTATTTGGAAAATGTATTTTATAAAATAACATTTTTAATTGCAACATAAATTTTATTTGTTGTCATTTATAACAAAGATGCAAATGTACATGGTATTCTTTAAGATAACAGGATCCTTGCCTTGAAAGCATTAAACATTTAAGGCAACTAAATGTTAAAAGTAAAAAATAAACATTAAGATTATTAATTAAAATTAGTGGTTCACTATTTAATTCTAAAACACTAATGTTTACAATGTTTATTCAAAAATATTTGCTTTTTTAACCTGAGGTTTATTTAACAATAGTTGAAAATACCAAACCAATGGGAATAACCATTTTGGGCACTTGATCACTATACTGGGAGGCCTATACCAATATGTTTAGAGGAATTTAAAGGGAAAATATTTTGCCTCTTGCCTTTCAAGGTCATTGGACTATGCACTGTGTCTACAAGTGTCCTATAAATATGATGGGTCACTTGACATCTTGTTCAGGGAGGCCATGGAGACCCACCAGATGATCTTAAACCAGTAGCCAATCTACAAAGAGGAGGGTCAACACAATGCTTCTAAGCAAAGCCATGGTCAAGCAAGGCCTTTTGACTTACTCTCACATAGACGGAACTGGTAAAAGAAAAATTAAATAAAGCCAGAGGATCCTCCCTGGTCCAAATGATATGAATTTTTTTTGAAAAGGAGAGTGAACTTTGGCCAACTATGTGATCTTAAGGAAATATAATTAAATATTAAAATAATTAGCACATTTCTTAAAAAAATAAAAGATTACAATTGGCAGACATTGGGTTTTAATATGAACCACTTAAATATCTGAAATAAACCTTGCTAAACTTTCATGTAGCAAGGATTTAATCATTATGTGTCCTTGTTCTAACTGGATGGAGGTTTATCCTACTGGGACCAAAGAGACCAAGGGAAGAACAATAGGTCTGCCTTCACAACCAAGAGAAAACGAAGGCTAGCACAAGGTATACCTGTAATGACACCTATAGCTTTAAAGTTACACATTTCACCCATGTCTGGCAGTGTCCTCTTTGTAAAATCAACAATAACTCACTCTGTCCAATAAGTGCTGCCATAGGCCTATAGCTGTGGGACCATTAATAAGAGCAGAAGCAACATCACAATGTCCACATTTCCAGTGAAAATGGACTCTTCCTGCTTCAGTTTCTATCAACTGCCAATAGACCCACAGGTATGGGTAAAGTCTCAGGACCCATCCCTTTGTCCATGCTGAAATACTTACTAATTTGATATTAAGTCAGATGAATCTTAATGAAATAATAGAAGGGGAAAATAGAAGAGTATATATTATGAAATATCATCACCTCAAATAAAAAAAATGTCTGTAAAATCTTCCCCGGAATTTAAATTTCCATTCTTTTTCCTTCATTAATATTACAAAATCCCGAGTGATTATGACAAGTTGGTGTAGTCTGAATAATTAACATTTGTGATCTTTTCAGAGGCTGCAGAGTGCTTATCCATGAATAGGAAAACTATATTAAACTTCTTCCTCCCAAAGATCAGGGATTATTGTGGAGGAGGGGCAGAAAAGTCGTAAGAGCCAGAGGTGAATGACCACAATCCAGACGGCTAGTTGTTTGTTTGTATGAACTCACTGCAGCAGGGACAGCAAGCTCAAGCCCCATACAAACTCAAAACAGAAAAAAATTGAGCATAGACATGAGGGAATGGGTAAGAAACTCCAATACCACTTAAAGAAATTGTGGCAACAAATGACGGCCAGGAGAGGAGAGAGTCTCTTTCAATGATGGAACTCTTGGTAGGTTTCCAGACTCCAGTGGATGAACGGACCCACACTAAAGGACATTTTGAGACACAAATTAGACTTTATAGAATATATATATACATATATATATATAATTTCTCAGCGAAGCTGAGCACACTTCATTTCTTTGAAACTCTTTTCTCAACTCTGAGACAAATTGAACACCTTCATCATCATCTGAGATGAACAGTCCCACCTAGTTCCACTTGAAATGACTTCTTGAGGAGAACATGGCAAGAGTCAAAAATGTGTCCTTTGGGGCAATCTGACGCAGATAAGGAAACTGGTTCTGTAGGATGAAATGGTCCATAGGAAAGCTAAGGCACACAGAAGAAAGAAAGTAATTTGAAGACATGAGAAACATAAGACTCATTCTAAGATCTGAAGTGTATTAAATACTAGGTGAAGGGCAAGAAGTAAGCTTTTCACCCCATTGTTAAAAGTTTCCTCTCAATTCCCATGAGCCTCTAGACAATTACTATCTACATTTAGAATATTTCTTTGCATAAGGCTGTGTACCTCCTCTGTATTTCAAATAAGGAATTGTCTTATCAAATATATGATTATTAAGACTCTTCAGTAGGCAAAATCCTTTCCCTCTTCCTAGACACCAGAAAGGGAGACCACATGATAAAGTGTTTCAAGTCTTCCCATCCCACACAAAGTCACTGGTAGAGTGCTGTGGAGTTGTAGGTGTGCTCCAAATCTGGCAGATATTCTTTGTGTTGTTCACATAAATGATACATGGTAAGAATATTTTATAATTAAAATTACAGTAAGGTATTTAATCATACTTATAATTTACTCATAGCTCACTAAAACACACAGTTCAGTAATTAAGCAAAAAGCTAGAGAAACTTTGGATAAAAGTTCCTGCTGATCGCATCAATTACATAAACCAATTCCAGAAGAATCTGGTATCTCATGGGTAACACACTGAAAAGAAGATTCAATGATTGTTAGCAATGAATCCCTAACATGATAATTTTCAAATTCATCACAATGAGCATTATTAATGAAATATTTTTGCCCAAATTCATATTTTGAAACTAGTTCCCTTGTGCTACTGGAGAAAAAGAGATTTTTGGAGGTAACAATTACTTTAGAAGTTCTGTAATAGTTGAGATTTTTGAAATAAAAAAAAAATCAATGCAGTGATTATTTCCTCTCAACCGTAGCTGCTCTCATGAAAAGATCATGTGTCATTCATGAATTATGAAGCATTCCTTTACTGAAAAATGAATTTGCTGCACTAATCCTGGAATTGTAAGTCTTGAGAAATGTGACAGTTAAATGAGTAGCATCAACTACCCATTTTATTTTATTATTTTATTTTATTATATAACAAATGTGTTAACTAAGGCGATAATTTAGGATATGCTGAATGCACAGTCACATCAATGTTGCTGGCAAAGATTGGCTCTGACAAGTTTTCATAGTCATACATTAATGCACACATTTATTCTTCCTCTCCTTATTTGAAGTTATGAAATCTTTAATGACATTTGAGTCACAATATTTTTTTAAAATATTTTATTCATTATTTTTATTTTATGTGTATGAGTGTATCACCTGCATGTATGTGAGTGCACCTGTGTTGTGCAATGCTGTGGAGGTCAGAACAGGGCATCAGATTCTCCTGGAACTGGAGTTAAGGATGGTTCGTAGCTGCCATGTGAGTGCTGGGAATAGAGCCTGGGTCCTCTGCAAGAGCAGTCAGTGCTCTTAACCACTGAGCAATCCCTCCAGCCCCAAGATATTATTTTTTCAATCAGTTTAATACAATTTCATTGCAAATGACCACTTTGGTCACAACTGGTTCATTTATTTAACCTTCATTTGGTTTGCTAATTTTATATCATCACAGTGATGCTTTATCTACTTGACTGATTTGTAGGTACTGTGCTATTTTATTTCTTCCAGGATACATTACTTTTAAATTTAAATATATTGTTTCACATGATTTTACCAGATTATAACTAAGATTATAATCACAATACCCAATTTTATGGTCTATATTTAAAAATAACATTTGTTTTTTTCGATAGATACTCTCCTGTAGGTAATTCCAGGTACTTCCTGGATCTACTGAGATGTTTGCATCCTGATGTTAAGAAGCTTCCCTGCAAGATAGAATGTTTCACTTCTCTATAAAGTATGCATTTCCCAAGGACTTTCCCTACAAGTTAAAATTTCCTATCTGAGAGGAAATTGCCACACAACATATGGAAATTAACACTTCTATTCAAATAATGAACAATTGAGAAGTGGAATGTGTTTGAAATAGATTACATTGAAGACTGGAGTTTAAATCAAGCTAAGAAAAAATGGATCAAGTGTCC
This sequence comes from Nannospalax galili, assembly GCF_000622305.1. Lineage (NCBI taxonomy): Eukaryota > Metazoa > Chordata > Mammalia > Rodentia > Spalacidae > Nannospalax > Nannospalax galili. Next base: position 1,119,715 of record NW_008340850.1, read on the forward strand.
ACACATCAAATAAGCAGAATGGACTCTATTAAATATCTATGATCTAATCTTCAGATCAAGGTATTTTCTCTATAGAGCCATTTTCATGCAAATGAATTTCTTAATCTCTTTTTATCATGGAAAGAATGTTGTTTCTCCTTCAATCACAACTAATGTTTTTGCCGGATATAGACCATAATCTATGTTATTTCATAGATGTATGTTACATAGAGGTTCTTTCATGGCATGTATGACCATGCCATTTTGACTTGCATGTTATCCATCGAAAGATCAGCTGTTATTCTGATGTGCCTGCCTTTATACGTGACTTGATCTTTACACGGCTTTCACTGTCTTTTCTTTGTTCTGTGTCTTTAGTGTTTTCACTATTATATGGATGGGTAGTTTCTTTTCTGGTCCTGTCTACTTGGTATTCTGTATACCTCTTGTACCTTATAGTTATCTCTTTGCCTAGATTTTGGAAATTTTCTTCTTTGATTTTATTAAAAATATTTCCTGTGCCTTTAACATTAGTTTCGTTGCCTTCTTCTATGCCTATGATTCATACGTTTGGTCCTTTGACAGTGTACCAGATGTCTTGTATATTTCATTCCTGGGGTAGTTTATATTTGACTTTTTTTTATTGACCAACCCATTCCCCCAAACTGGTTTTCAAGGTCTGATATTCTCTGTTCCATTTCCTTTCTTCCTTTTCACTCTTTTTTTGTCTTATTCCACTCAGAATGGATAAGAACCCAAAGGGTCACAAATGCTGGCAAGGATGTGGAGAAAGGTTAACTCTTTCCCAAGGTTGCTGGGAATGCAAACTAATGCAGCCACTATGGAAATCAGAGTGGCAATTCCTCAAAAAGCTACACATTGATATATCATCCATCTAACCACACCACTCTTTGTCATATACCCAAAAGACTCTATACCCTAATATAGAAATAATTGTTCATCCATGTGGAATACTATTAAGGTCTTAAAAATGAAACTTTGAAATTTGTAGGTAAAAAATGGAACTAGAAACAATCATCCTGAGTGAAGCAAGCCAGATCCAGAAAGACAAATGTCACATGTTTTCTCTCATAGCTCATGCTAACTTTGAAATCTTAGATATAAAAGTTTCAATTTAAAACTCCAGATAAATCAGGATATTAGTAAATGGACATGAAGAATAGGGAAAGTTCCTGGGTGGAGAAGGTATAATCCAGTTTTATAAAGAGGGAAAGGAGAACAATGGAGTAGGAAGGTTTCAATGGTTTGGGAAATGAGATGGCAGAATAGATGGAGGAGTGATCATTCCCCAAATTCCTTTCTGGAAACTGACCACTACGTAAGCTTCTTAAAGTATACACATATACATTATAAAAAGAGATTTAATGGAGTTGCCTTCCAATATGGGACATTGCCCCTACAGGACAGCATATAAGCTAACAAAGTAAAAGCACAATGCCAGGAATGGACTTCCTCTTTTGAAGTTGTTGATCAGGGATTCCATAGTCCCTCAGACAGTATTAGCCAGTGCCCTGTTTCTTGGTTACACACCAGAACTTCATGGTGAGACCTTATTGCTGAAGACAATACATATATGAAGTATAGAACAATCAAGGAGAAATCAAGCTGGTGCTGACTTCCAAGTCTCATCTCTGCTGGCTAGCTTTCAAAGTGATGGGAGGTGCTATTCAAGCTACCTGAAGAGAACAGCTATCATAACCTAACCCAGCTGAAAATGCTTTGAACTATAATAGCAACTGGACTGAAAGTGTGTGCTTATTGGTGGAATAGTGACACAAAATTTATGGGAGTAACAAACACATTTCTAATTTCATATATACACATATGTGGTAGTAAGGAGTGCAGCTAGGGGAGGAGATCATCTAAATATGATAATAATATATTGTATGAAATGACACAACTTCAATAAAATGTAAGTAAATCTAGGACCATTCAGAAGATTACTAAAGTTTTAAATGCTTTCTTTTTTGTTGTTGTTAAATAAATAATTTATTGAGAATTTCATACATGCATATAGGTGTTTTGATCAAATCCATGCCCACTCCCTCCACTCCAACTCCCCTCATATCTCCCATTACTTCTGATAACTTCACGTACTCTTTCTTCTTTGATTTTTTCCCAGTTATTTTTTTATTTAATAAACACATACTTAGAAGAAGCATTTCATTACAACAACATTGACACATTCAATAACAATTATCTGAGCTAATATGCAACTTTTTTCAAAGTTGGCTATAAATTTTTAGGTTTACAGTTGAATTAATACAGTTATACAGTATTGTACTAAGTATAAACCCTATAAGACATAAAATTAAATGAGATTTTAACCTTTAAAAAAAGATCTCCATTTCATTATTAAAATACACAGTTTCAAAAATTCATTTTCAATGCAACTGACAATTAAGATGTTTTCACATGTGATTCTAATCTCTATATATCTGATTATTACTAGTGACAATCGGTTGCTTTCTGAGCTCCTTGGCATCTGAGCATGGATATAAAGTCATCAGGTAGATTTCAATGGTAATGTTTTTCACATCTACTAATTATTATTTTTTAATCATTATTTTTTAATTTTTAATAACCACATGATTAGAAGAAGCATTTCACTACAGATTTAACACATTCAGTTACATAATCCAGAGTGAATTCAGTATAAGCCCTGTAAGGCATAAAATTGAATGAGTTTTTTAACCTTTAAAAAAGATCTCCATTTCATTTTAGAATATATTGTTCCTTGCAGAAAGACTCATTGTTTTTGCTACTAACACTGAGATGTTGGCGCATGCATTTCTAATCTGTATGCATCTGATTATTACTAGTCATAATCAGTTATACTTGGATCCTTGGCGCCCTTGTATGTCTATGAAGTCATTAGGTAGATTTCAATGGTAATCTTTATCACCTCTACTAATTGGCATGATGTAGATTTCCATGCTTCCTCCTCAAATATAATACATTTTTAAAATTTTGTTGATTTTATTTTTGTGTGTGTATATCACACAGAACATCCGAAACCATCTTATTCAACTATATACCCATGTCCTAGACGGCACCCTCCCATAGCCTCCCTCCCCTCACTAGAGCCCTTATACCCTGATATCCCCACTACTGTCTGCTGTGTGGTCAGCACCCCCAGCCATTCCCCACTACTTGCCCTTCTGGTGAATCTAGTCAGCCTAACTAGAGGTCCTAGAAGTCTTTGTTTTAGGAGGGTCAGCTGTTCCTCTTCTATCAGTAATCAGTTGTCAATACTCCTTTAGATAAGATTAGGGTCTGCTGTTCATTTTCCCAGTTCTATGCTGGGTTACTATTTGGGAGTCCCTTTGGTCACCCTGGCCAACAACTCAAAAGAATGGATCTCCTATCTGGCATTGTTGCTTGTTATGTATCCTTTAGCTATGCATATGAACTCTTAAGAAATTATATTGACACCTTTAATCTTTTGTTATCCTTTCTTTTTGGATGTTTAAGGCCATAAAGTTGTCCCAGATAAATGAATTTATTTTTACTCTTAAAGTCATTTGAAGATCTGTTCCTCAGGGATCACATGGGTTTGGAAGGAACCCCTGGCTCTTTTCTTTTACCAGTTCCACAGTTGGCCCAGATACACCAATTTATTTTTACTCTTAAGGTCGTTTGAGGATCTGTTCCTCAGGGGTCACATGGGCTTGGGGGGAGCCCCTGGCTCCTTTCTTTTACCAGTTCTGCCTATGTGAAGATAAGACAAAGGTCCTGCTGGATGATGGTTGGCTTCACTTGGAAGCATGGAGGAAATGATTCTTCTGTGTTGACTCTCCTTTTTGTAGACTGGACACTGGTTCGTGTCCATCTGGTGGGGTCTCCTCAGCCTCCTTGATCAAGAGGACTGTGACCCACCACAATTACAGGACATTTTGAGAGATGCTCATAGTTCCCTGAACTAGTGGACCTAGGAGGGCAAGGAGCAAAAACTGTCCTTTATGTCCCTCTGACCAAATTAGTATAA
>NW_008340850.1:1123744-1126644 GCF_000622305.1 Nannospalax galili
AGTTGCATCATTCTGGTACTTTAATTACTGTGTGTCATGTAGCTAAATCTTGGGCAAAGACCAGTTGTTCTCAGATAAACCTTACCTAGAAATATATTTCTTGATCTGCTATGTATAATTCGTCAGTAAGTTGTAGGAATAATATGGTTCCCTCTGGTTTTCAAAATTAGCTAGGCATTATTTATCTCTCACATTGTCTCACCCCTCCATCATGTTTTCACACTTAAGGTACCCCCATTTCCCCCCTTTCTCCCTTAATAGTATCCTTCTCTTATGGTCCCACCTCTCTTGATCTCCTTCTTTCCCCTTATCCCCTAGGTTCCTTGTATACCCTTTCCTTCCCCCTTCTGTAAACTAACCCAATTTTTATCCATATCTCCATTATTAAGGCCTGTTTCCTAATGTTATTCTCTTTCAAGTCCTTTCTTTTCCTTTACCTCCCTGTTTCCTTTCCATTATTCTGGTTCCTGTAGTTATGACTGGATACATACCCACTAATCAGGGTTTGGTTATAGGATCCACAAATGAGGGAGAACGTAGGCTGATTCTTTTTCTGAGTCTGTTACTTCACTTAGTATAACAGTTTCTAGTTCCATCCACTTACCTGCAAATTTCATAATTTCATCATTCTTTACTGCTGAGTAAAACTCCATCGTATAAATGAACCACATTTTCATGATCCACTCATCAATTGAGGGACACTTAGGTTGCTTCCATCTCTTAGCTATTGTGAAAAGAGCAGCAACAAACGAAGATGTACGAGTTTCTCTGAAACAGGATGAGTTCTTTGGGTACATGCCAAGGAGTGTTATAACCAGGTCAAATGGTAGGTTCATTTGTAGTTTTTAAAGAGTTCTCCACACTGCTTTCCATAGGGGTTGAACAAGTTTGCAGCCCCCAAAAGAGTGGATAGTGTTCCCCTTTCCCCACATCCAACATTTGATATCATTTGTTTTCTTGATCTTAGACAGTCTGACTGGGGTACGATGGAATCTTAAAGTGGTTTTAATTTGCATTTCCCTAATTATTAGTGATATTGAACATCTTTTAAGATGTTTCATAGCCATCTTTACTTCTTCTTTAAGAATTCTCTGTTCAACTCCTTAGCCCATCTTTTAGTTGGGTTGCTTCTTGTCTTGAATCTCTGTTTTTTCAGTTCTTTATATATTCTGGATATTAAACCTCTGTTGGATGTGTCGCTGGTAAATATTTTCTCCCATTCTGTGGGTTTTCTGATCACCTCCCTTGTTGCCTCCTTTGATGTACAGAAGCTTTTAAGTTTAATGACGTCCCATTTGTTAATTCGTGCCTGTTTCCTGAGCAATTGATGTCCAGTTTAGAAAATCCTTCCCTACACCTATATCTTGTGGGTTTTTCCCAATGTTTTCTTCTAACAGTTTCAGAGTTTCAGACATTACATTGAGGTCTTCAAACCATTTGGAATTGACTTTTATGCAGGGTGAAAGATAGGTGTTTAGTTTCAGTCTTCTACAGGTGGAGATCCAGTTTTGCCAGCACCATTTGATGAACATGCTGTCTTTCCTCCAGTGAATATTCTTAGTCCCTTTGTCAAATATCAGGTGGCTGAAATCGTGTTTACTCATATTTGGGTCTTCAATTTTGTTCCATTGGTCTATGGGTCTATTTTTGTGCCCAACATGTTGTTTTTATGACTATAGCTCTGTAATAAAGCTTGAAATCTGGTATAGTAATCCCCCCACCATTGCTCTTAGTGCTTAGGGTTGTTTTGGCTATCCGAGGTTTTTTGTGCTTCCATATGAATCTTGGGAATTTTTTTCCAATTCTGTGAAAAATGTCATGAGGCTTTTGATTGACATTAAATTGAATGTATAAATATTTTTACAATATTAATTCTTCCAATCCATGAGCATGGGAGGTCCTTCCATCTTGTGATGTCTTCCTCAATCTTTCTTTAAAGATTTAAACTTTTCATTGTAGAGGTCTTTAATGTCTTTTGTCAGGTTTATTCCAATATATTTTTTGCAGCTATTGTGAAAGGGGGTGTTTCCATGTACCCATTCTCTGATTGCTTGTCATTGGTATAAAGAAAGGCTACAGACTTTGGTAGGTTAATTTTGTAACCTGCCAGTTTACTGAACTCTTTCATAATTTCTAGGAGTTTTCTGATGGAATTTTGGCACCTCTTAGATATACTATCATATCATCTGCAAAAAGGGATAATTTGATCTCTTCTTTTCCAAGTATTACTCCTTTAATTTCCTGCTCTTGTCTTATTGTTCTTGCAAGAGTTTCAAACACTGTGTTAAAGAGAAGGGGAGATAGTGGACAGCCTTGTCTGTTTCCTGATTTCAATGAGAATGCTTCCAGTTTTTCTCCATTTAGAATGATGTTGGGTGTGGGCTTGTTATATATGACTTTAATTATGTTAAGGTATTTTCCCTCGAGTCCAATTCTCTCTAGGACTTTGAACATAAATGCATGTTGCATTTTGTCAAAGGCCTTCTCTGTGTCTATTGAGATGACCATGTGGGTCTTGTCTTTGATCCCATTTATATGAATTATGATGTTTATTGACTTATGCATATTGAACCATCGCTGCATCTCTGGGATAAAGCATACTTGATCATGGTGGATGATCTTTTTGATGTGTGTCTGTATGCGGTTTGCAAGAATCTTGAGAATTTTTGCATCTATGTTCATTAAGGATATGGGTCCATAGTTTTCTTTTATGGTTGTATCTTTACCTGGCTTTGGTATTATAGTGATGATGGCTTCATAGATGGAATTTGGAAGTTCTACCTCCATTTCTATCTTTTTGAATAAATTGAGTAGTATTGGATGTAGATTTTCTTTAAATATCTGATAGAATTCTGCTGTAAATACATCTGGTCCTGGGTCAGGAGGTTTTGTATTATTGT
>NW_008340850.1:1126799-1127866 GCF_000622305.1 Nannospalax galili
TCCCCTTTCATCTCTGATTTTGTTGATTTGGAGGTGCTCTTTCTTACCGTTGGTTAACTGTGCTAGCAATCTGTCAATCTTGTTTATCTTTTTAAAGAACCAGCTCTTAGATTTGTTGATTGTTTGCATTGTTTTCTTTGTTTCAATTTCATTAATTTCTGCCCTGATTTTTGCTGTTTCTTCTTGTCTGCTGGGTTTGGGTTTCATTTGCTATTACTTTTCAAGTGTGTTGAGTTGCAACATTGAGTCATTAATTTGTGTTCTTTCTGATTTTTTGATATAGGCACTTAGAGCTATAAACATCCCTCTAAGGACAGCTTTCAGTGTGTTCCAGTGGTATTGTTGTGTTGTGTTGTCCTTTTCATTTAGTTCCTGGAACACTTTATTTCCTTCTTAATTTCTCTTTTGACCAATTCATCATTCAGGAGTGTGTTGTTTAATCTCCATGTGTTCATGTGGTGGTTAGGGCTTCTTCAGGTGTTGATTGTAATCTTTATTGCATTGTGGTCTGATAGAACACATGGAATTATTTCAATCTTTTTGTATTTGTTGAGGTTTGTTTTGAGCCCCAGTACATGGTAGATTTTGGAGAAGGTTCCATGGGGCACTGAATAGAAAGTATATTCTTTGGTGCTTGGGTGGAATATTTGGTAGTTGTCCATTAGGTCCATTTGATATATGGTATTGTTTAATTCAGATGTTTCTCTGTTAATTCTCTGTTCTGTTGACCTATTTAATGGAGACAATGGGGTATTGCAGTCCCCTACTATTAATGAGTTGGGACTAATCTGGGTCTTAACGTCCTGTAGTAGTGTTTTTATGAAGTTGGGTGCACCAGAGTTTGGTGAATATATGTTCATGACTGTAATATCTTCTTGGTTTATTGTTCATTTGATCAGAATGAAGTGGACCTCTTTATCTCTTCTGATTAGTTTTAGTTTAAAGTCCATTTTATCAGATACTAGAATTGCAACACCTGATTTTGTTCTTAGTACCATTTGCTTGGTATATTTTTTTCCATCTTTTCACCTTAAGGTAGCTCCTATCCTTGAAAGTGAGATGAGTTT
>NW_008340850.1:1127933-1128418 GCF_000622305.1 Nannospalax galili
CGGGTATTGAAGTTCCCTACTATTAATGAGTTGGGAATAATGTGGGTTCTCTAGTTCTGGAGTACTATTTTTATGAAATTGGGTGCTCCAGAGTTTGGTGCATACATGTTTATGATTGTACTGTCTTCTTGGTCAATTGTTCGTTTAATTATAAAGTAATAACCCTCTTTATCTCTTCTGATTAGTTGTAATTTGAAGTCCACTTTGTCAGATACTAAAATTGCAACACCTGCTTGTTTCTTAGAGTCATTTTCTTGGAATATTTTTTCCATCCTTTCACACTAAGGTAGTATCTATCCTTGAAGGTGAGATGAGTTCCTGAAGACAACAAAAAGATGGGTTTTGTTTCTTAACCCATTCAACTAGTCTGTGCCTTTTGACTGGAGAGTTCAGTCTCTTAATATTTAAAGTTATTAATGAAAGATGAGTATTGAATCCTGTCATTTTTATTTCTGTTTACATTCTTGATATAGCTGTACTTTTCC
>NW_008340850.1:1128540-1135577 GCF_000622305.1 Nannospalax galili
ATTGTTTCTCTTTTGAACCTTTCAGTATTGCCTCTTTGTTTTTTTATGTTTAGTGTTTTTACTATGATGTGCTGTGGAGAGTTTTTTTTCTGGTCCTGTCTGTTTGATGTTCTATATGCTTCTTGTATTTGTATAGGCAGGTCTTTCTTTAATTTTTGGAAATTTTCTTCCACGATTCTGTTGAAGACCTTGTCCATACCATTATCTTGGGATTCTTCTCCTTCCCGTATGCCTATGATTAATAAGTTTGGTCTTTTTATGGTGTCACACAATTCCTGCATATTCCATTCTTGTGATTTCTTAAATTTTTCATAATATTTGCTTGAGTGGTCTAGTTTGTCCACTTTATCTTCCAGTCTTGATACTCTGGTTTCCATTTCATTCATCTTATTGGCGAGGCTTTCTCCTGTCATTTCTAAGTGGCTTACTGAGTATTTCGCTTTCTTCTTCATTTCAGCCTGAGTAGTCTTCAATATTTTTAACTCTTCTGAATTCATTCAGAAGTTTATCCCTATCTTCCTTCAGTTCTTTGATTTTTTTGTGTGTTCTTTAAATTCACTGAATTCTTTTATCATGTTTAAAATTGTTCTTTTGAGTTCCATGTCCTGCATTGTCTCTAAGGGACTCACATTGTACTTCTCTAAAGTATTACTGGTATTTGGTGTGGATATGTTACTTTGGTTTTTCATGTTATTACTTTTTCTCTGTGATTTTGACATGTGAATTTCTTTTGTAGTTTCTGATTCTTGTGTGAGACTCAAGCCTTCAAGTTTAGGTCTGCTTCTTTTGTGAACTTTGTGTGTCTTTGTGGTTCACTTTTTGGGCATGAAAGACTTGTTCCTCTAAGCTTCCAGTTCTCTATTTTGATTTTATATTGGAGTGGCCAGATTGCTTTTGTCTTCAGGAGTTCCCACAGAGGCCCAAGTCAGATGAGGATCAGATGCTTTCAGGCTTTCTCCTAAGGTCTGGATCCCTCCAGGATAGATTTTGGCCTCAAGAATTTGGGGGGTTGGACTGGCCTGGGAGCCTGGCCCAGGAAGATGCTGGTCTAGGGCAGCTGGTGGCCATGCCACCCAGAGATGCAAAGGAAGATGGGGGCAGGAGGTGGCCCCAAGGGCCCCTGGGGACTGCACTGAGGAGCTGGCTTGGTCTGGATGCAAAGGACCAGGAAGAGGAAAGGTCATCCCTGGCATCCAGGAAAGAGGCTGGTGGGTTGTGCAGACCCAGGGATGCAGAGGGAGGTGAGGGTGCGGCCAGGCCCAGAGTGCCCTGGGGACCTGAGAAAGAACTGAGTTGCTCTGGATGCACAGGATCAGGGAGCAGTGGTGCTTCCCCAGGTGTCTGGAGCACCAAGACAGGACCCAGGCTATGATTAGAGACCGGTATGGGAGATGAGCGAGTGGGTCAGGCTGGGGAAATCAAGGCACCAAGGGCATGATTGACTTACCTGGAGAGAGGGGCCTGCACATCCTGCAGGTCCAGGGAAGCAGAGGGAAGTGAGAGCCAGGCCAGGCCCAGAAGCAGTGCTCCTGGGGACCTGAGAAGGAATTGAGTTGCTCTGGATGCAAAGGATCAGGAAGAAGCAGTGGTTGTTTCCCAGGTGTCTGGGGCACTAAGACAAGGAATGGGAAAGGACCCAGGCTAAGATGAGAGACCAGTGGTGGAGATGGGAGGGTGAGTGAGGCTGGGGGAGTCAAGGCTCAGAGGGCCCAATTGACTTACCCAGGAGAGAGAAGCCTGCAGGTTGGAGAGAGCTTAAATGTTTCATTAAACAACACATTACAACATTAAGTCATGATATTCTTATTTTTAATTTCTTTTTTAACTTTCTGAGCAAGAATATATTTTGTATTGAGAATAATTACCCAATACCTCCTACTTCCAGTTTAATGATCTTCTACTCCTGTTTGACTTCTATTCCACTAAGAAAATTTTGTTTCTACTTCATGTCATATATGCATACATGACTGTAGGTATCTGTATTTAATATAGGACCAACAAATAAGATCAAATATATCATACCTGTCTTCTGAGATTGGCTTAATTTATTTAATAAGATTATTTTAAATTGTATCCATTTAAGTCAAATAATGTGACATTACACTTCTTAATGTCTGAGAAGGAAATCATGATGGATTTGTACCTTCCTCAATGGAAATTGCTATTGAATCCTGTGCATTTCATGTGTACATCTTAATTATATTTAGACTTACTTCACTATCCACCTCCCTATACCTCCCCACCAGATTGCTCGCATTCTGTCTTATATGTTAAGGCAAATCAAGTTTGTGCATCCAGATGTCCCTCAGTGAAAATTCATCCACTGGAATCTAGTCAGCCGACCTAGAGTCACTCTCTTAAAGAACACCAGCTCATCCTTATTGAGTAGTAATCAGCTGCCAATAGTTCCTCAGCTAAGGTTTGGGCAAAGGTTGGAGAAATTCCAAGTTATATGCTGGGAATTTGTCTGACTGAGTTTGCATGCATCTGGTGCATGCTGTCACCATTTCTGTAACGTCATATGAACTAGTTCCTAGAAGTCTGGAAGACTGTTTCCTTATGATCATGCAGCTACCCTGGCTCTTACAATCTTTCTACCTCCTCTTCCACAATCTCTCCTGAGCCATGGGTGAGCGAGGCTTAATATAGGAGTCATATCCAGGGACATGCACTCTGCAGTCTCCAATTTTTTCCAGTTTGGACAGCTGTAGCCTTCTGTGTGCATCTCACTTTGTTGCATGAGGAAGCTTAGCTGGTGGGAGTTAAGAGATGTATTAGTATTCTCTGTACCCTCTGTTCTGCTAGGTTCCACAAGTCTCAGGTGCAGAGGTTTCATTGTAAATGTGTCACTTAAGACTGGGCATCTCTCAGACACTTATTCTCTGTGTGTGACTAGTTGTGGACCTCTGTAGTAGTCTCCATCTGCTGCAAAAAGATGCTCCTTTGATGATTGATGACAGGTATACTTGTCTGTAAATACAGGGATTCATATATAGTATACAGTAAGGAATTATGTTTGTCTAGGGATGTTGAACCATATAGGGTTTTCTCTGGGATCTATGCCGTCTAGCCATGTGTATTTGGCTATCTTTACAATGCACACATGAGTTCCCTCCCATTTAGAGTGCTTTTAGTCCAATTATATAGTAGTTGATTACCTCCAAGATAGTGAACAGCCTTGTTTTTCTCCACTTAAAATGATGTTGTGTGTGGATTTTTTTGCATATAGCTTTAATTATGTTGAGGTATGCTCCCTCCAGTCCATTTTTCTCTAGGACTTTTAACATAAATGCATTTTTCATTCCTGTGTTTTTAAATTTTGTTCGTAGTCTTTGAGTGTTCCAGCTCTTCAATATTGTTGCCCAGGTTTGGAATTCTATTTTCCATTTCATTCATTCACTTGTGAGTCTTTCTCTTGTCATTTCAAGTTGACTTATTGAATTTTAAAATTCCATTTTCATTTCAGCTTCATTTTGTTTCAATATCTCTCTTTTTTTTGTGAATTCACTTTTCAAGTCATGAATTGTTTCCTCACTTCATTCAGCTATATATTTGTATTTTCTTGAGCTGGAGTTTATTCCTAATCCTCTCTAACCTCTGAGAGTTGTTTTACTATGTGTTCTCCTAATTTCCTTCATCATGTTTATGATTGTTCTTTTAAATTCTATGTCTGATGGTCCTCTGGGTGATTCTCATTGCAGTACCCATCAGGAGGACTGTTGGGTTTGGGGAGACATATTTTCTTGGCTTTTCATATTATTTGTGTTTTTCATTGTCACTTTGACATATTGATTTCTTTTGTTTGCACATCTGATATGAAATTCTACTGTGCCTTTGTTTAGATGAAGTTTAGTTCTGTTTAGATTGCTGATACAGGTTGCTTGCTTTTTAATCAGTTAAGAATAGTGTATGCTTAAGGTTTTCGTTTTGATTTATTATTATTGATTCCAAATTGACTAAGAAAATGATCTGGTGGGACCAAGGAAATTCAAGAATACAGGGTTTTATTTTTATTCACATACTTTCAAACATTTATTTTCTTATCTTAAAGTCTGTAATTTTGACTGCAAAAATGTAATCTGAATGTAATTTTTATTTTACTTTCTTTGTTTTTTAGTAATGTTGGACTTTTTTCATATATTAATTGCTGGCTTGCTCTAATTCTTCTTTTAATTAAAAATTTTTAATTGAATTTTTGTAATTTTTATACAATATAGTTTGATGGTATTTAGATGCACTCCCCTATCCTCTGTACCTCCTGCTACTGCCTCCCACCCAATTTAATATAATTTATGTTGCATTACATATATACAGATATACATATATACATATAAAATATGTTCAACAGATTTTGATATATATATATATATACACACATACACACATATATATATGTATTCACACAAAATATGGTCAGCAGACTCTGATTTGTGTCCCCAAATGTCCTTCAATGTGGGTCCATTCACCAAGCCCAACAAGAATGTCTCATCCCTGTAAGACACCGTCTCCCCCTGCCCCCACCAAACCATCAAATGCTAAAAGTTTCATAGGTTGGGTTGAAATTCCTTACCCACTTTACCAAGTCTATACTGACAGATTTTGATATATATATATATACACACATACACACATATATATATGTATTCACACAAAATATGGTCAGCAGACTCTGATTTGTGTCCCCAAATGTCCTTCAATGTGGGTCCATTCACCAAGCCCAACAAGAATGTCTCATCCCTGTAAGACACCGTCTCCCCCTGCCCCCACCAAACCATCAAATGCTAAAAGTTTCATAGGTTGGGTTGAAATTCCTTACCCACTTTACCAAGTCTATACTGGGGTTTTGTCTGGTTTGACCTTGCAAACACTTGTGGATGCTGTCACCTTTGGTGTGAGTTTATATCAGTAATTGACCAGCTCTCTTGAAGACTCTCTCTCCTTATAGCCACCCAACCCCTCTGGCTCTTACAATCTTTCCACCTCCTCTTTTGCAGTGTTCCCTAACCCTTGGGAGGCAAAGGTTTGAAATAGGTGTCCTATTCAGGAATAAGCACTCTGTGATATATTGTTCTCTGTGCATTGGCCAATTATGGGGTTTTGTATTATTCCCTATGCTATACAAGAGAACTTTTCTGATGAGAGTTGGTGTTGCGTTAAAGGAAGAAAATGTACCACTTAGTGTTAAGCATCTCTCACACACTTATTCTATTTATTAGGCCTTTTCTGAACTTTGTATTAGTTTTCATTTATTGCAAAAACATGTTTCTTTCATAAGGGCTAAAACATATACTTGTCTGTAAATACAAGAAAGCAAATTTAAAATAAAGTGAGAAATTACATTGATCTAGGGATGTTGCAAAACTTGGTTTTTCTCTAGGATCTGTGACATCTCCAACCATGTGTATCTGGCTATGATTACAGTATCACACAAGAGTTCCCTTCTATTAAGCAGGTCTTAATTGCAATTAAACAGCTGTTGATTACTCTCAAGATAAAAGCACCAGGTCTGCACCCATAGAGGTAATTTGCTAGGCCAGGCATTGTTGTTTATTAGGCTTTACAGTTGGGCAAGTTCATTGGTTGATTTTCTTCCTTGGCAGTTTGTATAGTATCCCCTGGTATAATGAGATTTATTGTCAGGGAGGAAGCTTTTAGGTTATTTTCAGGTCTGTTGCTCCAAGTCCTATGTCTGAAGTATGGCCTGGCTTCAGCAATAGGGTTTTAGATTCAAGTTCTGGGAGGCTATCAAGGGCTGTGACAACAGCCTGTGTTATTGTTGAGTTTCAGACCAACAACTCAAGGGAAATTTTCTCCTGACTGGCACATGAACTTGTACGCTTATTGTATATGTATTATTCAGTTGAACATTGAACTAATAATTTTCCTCTGGTTTTTCATATCATTTGAGCATTATTTATTTTTTTCTTACTCCCCAGGTTTAACCATTTCTACTGCACCCCCAGTTAAAATGCCCCACCTTTGCATTGCTTCCTTAACTCCTGCCTTCTACTATCTCTCTTCCACATATGTTTATGTCATTAGACCATTTATTGATTGGGATGACTGATGTCTTATATAGTGTTTTTGAGTTATTCTCATATTTTTTATGTGAATCCTCTGTCAGATGTATAGCTAACAAATGTTTCCTCCCATTCTGTAATTGTCTGTTAAATAGTCCATTATTTTTGTATAAGACATGTTATCACAGGTATAATTGTTGCTCTTATTTCCTGAACTATTAAAATCTTAATGAGAAAAATCTGTGATTTTCTGTCTGTGTTGAACTGGTTTTCCTGATGTTCTTCTAAGAGTTTTACCTAAATCAAAATATTCCATACCATTCTTCAGAGAAGTAGAAAAATAATCTTAAAAATTACATGGATGCACAAGTGAAACTGGACAGTCAAAACCTCCTTGAACAAAAAGAATAATTCTAGTGTTATCCATACCTTATTTCCACATACCATACCACACCAGAGTAAGGATAAAAACAAGGAAAATAATAAAGCAGTGTGTTAGTTACTTTGCTGTTGCTGTGTTAAGACACTATGAACAAGGGACTAATTATAGAAAGAACTAATTTGAGCTTATAGTTCCAGGGAGGGAAGTGTCCACCCTGGCAGAGAGGCTTGGTGGCAAGAGAGGACCAGAGAAAAAAGTGGAGTACCTACATCTTCAAGCAGGCACAGGAAGCAGTGAGAGACTGGAAATCTTGTAAGGCTTAAGAACTCTCAAAGCCCACTCCCAGTGACTTGCTTTTTCCATCACAGCCACAGGACTTCCAACAGCACCACCAACCGGCAACAAAATATTCAAATGCCTGGTGTCTATGGGGAACTTTCTCGTCCAAACCACTATTACCTGGCCCCTGAATGCTCATGACCCAATAAAATGCAGCATGAATTTAGCTCAATCTTCAAAAATTCTCACAGTCTTTACTAGTCTCAATAATATTCAAATCCCAGAGTCTCTTCTGAAACTTAAGGAAATCTCTTAACTTTAAGTTGCTGTAAATCAAAAGACAAATTACATACTCC
>NW_008340850.1:1135631-1142150 GCF_000622305.1 Nannospalax galili
GATGAGGAAATGCAGAATCAAAACGGGAGCAAAACCCAGCAGGGCAAGCAACAAAACCAGTAGCACCATGTTTATTCTGGGACTTCACTTTTTGCTTAAGAAGGGCTTAGATGGCTCAGCTCCTCCAGCTATGCAGCATGCAACCTCTCTCTCTCTCTCTCTCTCTCTCTCTCTCTCTCTCTCTCTCATTCTACCCTGTGTATGCAGTTCTCCTTGGCAGATACTTCACAGCTCTTAACATATCCAACATCTTCTTGAGACGCACCAACCAGACTTCACTTTCATAGCTTCACACAATGGCCTGACAAGGCCTTCTTTATGCAGGGATGACCCTGTCTGCACTGGGTGGGTCTCTGAAATCACAGAGGAAGAAACAATGAACCCATCACTCTTGCATGTTTTAAGATTCTAAAGCTAGCACCATGTGAATGACACTGCCAAATTTGACTGCCAGTTTGGAATGAACTGTGGCCTGCTTCATCCACATTACTAGAAACAACTACTGTTATTTGCATTCCAGAACTAGATATGAAGACACAGCATTCTTTTCTGCAGGACATGGAGAAATGAAGTTGAAGTGGAACTGGAAGCTCCGTCAATACTGGCTTGTTTTCATAACACCAGATGGTAACCTGCAGGCTGCTGAAAGAGAATTTTCATTAATAGTTGTGTTGTGCTTGGTTTTGGACCTATATGTTACAGCAACTATATGCCAGACAAAAATGTGCTCATAAGTACAGTAGTGACATTATTATTATAATTGGTGCAATGAGTTATTTTCTAGATGGATTTAAGCCTGGAATGGAACTCACAGGATGGACATCGCATCAGGTACTATAAGTCATGGCACAAACCTCTAGCTCAGGATGTCATATGCCCCAGTGGGAAAGCTACTGGTATTGTTTCATTGAATAGATATGATGTGCCTTTCAAATTGCAATATAAACATTTGTGCTTATGCCCATAGATTGTTGTTGTTATCATCCACAACTGATCATAGAAAGATGGTGTACTAAAGGGACACATAATAACTGCTAATACTCCTGAGAATAAGTGACTTTTTGTGGCATAGTGGTCCATGCTTATGCATAGATGAATATCTACATTATGCCTTCCAAGGTCTTAGGGAGGTTTCTAAAATAAAAAGAAGAAAAAAATTAGAGACAGAGGAAGTGGTTTGCAATTTCCTCCAAGCAGAAATATTGTTTCCTGGAGACAGGTTCATTAAGACAGTGGAAATAAACAGCAAGTCCAGCTTCTCAGGAAGTCTTTGAAACTGATAAGATTCACAAGCCTCCACTCTCCCAAATGTTATACAGTCAGTAAGGTCTATAGAAAGTTAAGATTCTTTTGCATATTGAATTGCATGTAAGTCATGCAGACAGCTCCAGGATGTGTGTGTGTGTGTGTGTGTGTGTGTTTTGTTTTGTTTGTTTGAGCCTGCACATAGACAGGAGTAAAGTTTCAGTAATTTAGCTGCCTTTGAGCCATCCATGATCCTATCATTAAACCTTCAACCAAAAACCTGTGAATAAACTCAATAAACTCATTGGTTCACCATATTGGACTTTGGTGGAATCATTACTGTGACTTGTCACGGATTTCTAACTTGGGGAGAGTAGACGCTTACTCATATGTTCTGAAGAAAACTGTCACCCAACATGAAGAATGGAGTACAGTGCATTTTATCAAGTTAATCAGAGGATAGGCAACTTGGGTGATATGGAGTTTGAAACAATCTGCCAATACCCCAGGAGACACAATGATACTAGTTGCTCTTTTACATTTACAGGTGCAAGCTGTTGTAGAATTTTTAAGACAAATATGTTTATATTTTATGTATTTGACCATATTATACACAATAATTTTAAAACTATGCCTCATCCTTGCAACTTGTGTGGCAATATCTCACATGTCATTCCTTTAGTTGCATCTACATGTACTTAGATTTCCTAAATCGATAAAACGGAGGTTAGAATTATGTCATCCGTATCAATTAAATGCTTTGTAGAGTGGATAGCATAACAAAACAAGGCCCTAGGATACCATCCCATGACAAATAGTAGGATTGTGATGGTAATTTGAGGTTACTCAGGGTCCACTATTGACCATTTCACATGAATGCAAATTCACATAAGTAAATAATAAAAATGTGTAGCAAGGGCCACATACCAAAGTAGCTTGAAACAACCTCATTACTTTTATCAGTATTTCAGTCAACAAAAGCACTGTTGGTTACAGTGTCATAGATAGGTACAACTATCTCAATGATTTTATGATCCATCATCATTCTCTTTGAGCCATCTGGCTTATTCATCGTCCATACTGAAGCATTTAAGGGGAAAGAGTCAGAGGCTACAGACCTCGAACAGCTGTTTAGAGCACTGGGTACTGTTGGAGAGGACCCAAGTTCAGTTTCCAACATGCAGAGGGCAGCTAACAACCATCAGTATCTCCAGTTCCAGGGTATTGGGATTGCATGCCCATGGTGTACTTACATACATACAGGAAAAACACTCATAAATTAAAAATAAGTTTTCAAAACCAATTTTAAAATGAAAGAGAATGAATCCATGGCATTGTGTGATATAGTGATTTTTCTTTACATGTCCTGAAACAGGGACAGCAAAAATCAAAATAGAGCTATGTGATCACAGTAAAATAAAACAATTGGGGCTGGAGAGATGGGTTGGGGGTTAAGAACACTGAGTGTTCTTGCAGAAGGTCTGGGTTTGAATCCCAGCACCCACATGGCACCTAACAACTGTCTATAACTCCAGGTCCAGGGAATCCAACAGCCTCTTCTGTCCTCTATGAACATTGCATGACACAGGTGCACTTACCTACATGCTGACAATACATGCATACACATAAAAATATAAAAATAATTTTTTTAAAAGTTTATATTACCTACTCAAACACACACATTCAAGCATGGAAACATCTAAAGTCTATTAAATGGTTTATTCATTCTTAATTTCAAGACTTTTCATTGATCTAGCTCTCTTCTAAGACACAGGTCCCTCAAATCTCACTCATTATAGATCTTATCAAATTAACACAAAAATCATACGATGTGAAACAAACTGCCTCATGCTGCTAAACTTCTGGGATACAAATTATAGTAATATGAGATAGTGACTCAAACTTGTTAAGAACAGATTGGCTCAAAGGCAAAAGAAAATTGGTGACAAGTATGGGGAGGAAAGGAAATATGTACACTCTGTGGAAGGGGATCTGTTAATTCATCCAATATGGAAATGAATATGGAGCTCTTGGGGTGTACTAGTGTGGTAGAGTCCTTGTTTAGTCTTTTTGTAGAAAAGTTCAATCTTTACTACTGCACATACTAAGAAAATAATAAAATATAAATAGGAAGATTAAATTCATTATATTTTATACAGTGTGGTTAATATAATGCAAGATGATTACTTGTTTGCTTAAGAATTTATGTGTGTGATAATGGTCTCTCCCCAATATTTTTATTTCATTATGTAATAGATATATGAATTTTTCTCTATTCAGCTATTCCACAATAGATAATGTATGTAATACCATTTTGTGGTATAGAAATTGGACCTCTGGCTTTACAGATGATAGACAAAATGTTCTATTAAAAAGATATATTTCTGACCCTCAATATTCATGCTAAATAGAGTTTGTGAAGTCAATGCAAATATACATTTTTGCCAGAAAGGAATAAAACCAAACAAACAAGAAAGTCCCCTCTGTAAAAATGAGAACAAAAACTTTTCTTTTTAGAGCTCCAAAGATTTTTCAAGGAAGATGTTAAAGAGCCACATCCATCTGATTTAATCCTTATAAAAAGTAACATTATTGCCCATAATACCAGGTTAAACTCAAAATATGTAATTTCTTCTATAAAGAAATCAATGTGTTTCTCGTTATTGCTCCCTACATACCTGCCTACCTATATACATACTAATTAAATAAAAATTTCCAGTTTGGCAATGTTCTTTGTGACACAAGGGACAAAATTGTTTGGAGCCTTAAAACACAATAGAACAATTTATTTAATTAGAAACTATGACAATTAAGCTATTGATATACTAGAAACATTATGAAAGTCCCTCTTGACCTTTAACTGAAACTCTATAATCTCACCTATTGTGAAAACCCAAATAACCTTCCAAGGGACTGATGATAGAGAAGGACAACACTTTGGTACTGTCTCGAGGAGTCAGTATGTCCTGGTGAATGGTGGTGAATGAAAAAGGATAAGAAGAGAAAGGTAAGTTCTGGGTTTTATATGTAGAGTAATGATCATTAAAAATGTCATATTCACTTACTGTTTGAATGTACCATACTGGAACTAAGGCAGAGCTCTTATTTTCACTGAACATATTCTCTTTCAGAATGCCTTCTGTTTTGTGATGTCACACTGAAATTAGAACTTATTTCCTTGAAAATACCCAACTCGTGTTCATTCATTTGTATGAATTAGAGTCATCTGTCAGATTTTCTGTGTCCACGAGTTACATTAACATTGCTTTAAAGATTAGGTTATAGTCCCTATTTTACTGGCATTTATGGCTTGCTGAGACCCCTTGTTATTCCTGTTTTAATATTTAATTTTGTTTTAAAGTGTATCCAGTAAGTAAGAACTGTAAATGGAAAAAGTAATTACACATTTCTCTATGCCACACAGTGTCATTGGAGTACACCACTCCTTTGTTGCTCTCTCTATGTTCGGCCCCTCTCTCTTTTTAAATTTCTCTTTATTGTCATGAGTATTTATAATTTAATTTCATGACTTTTTTTCATGTTACAGTGATTCATCTTAGTTTCTACAGTAGAATTTGCAAGTGAAATTCCAGGGATTTTAAAAACACATTAACAGTTCTTTCAAATGTTTAGAAAAACACTTTATGATTGAATTCAATGACTGCATTTGTATCTTTGGGGTTTCACACCAACATTTCACTGAAAACCTCATTTCCATTGACTGTGGTTTGAAAATTATATTTTTGGCATAAAACTAACCTTTTTTGATTGGCAGTTACATCCTTGAGACCTAACCACAATAATAACTATTAAATTATTTCAAATGAAATTTCCATTGTGACCAAGATTTTAATTTATATGCACTGACCTTGTTTTATAGTGAGTTATGCTAATCATCTTCCTTATATTATGTGGATCCTGTCACAGTATTGCTAATGCTTGATGATCACATACATTAATCATTTAAAATAGATATGAATTCAAATTGTTTAACTTTAGAATCAATTTTGAATCTATATTTATATCTTATAGTTAAGATTTTGATGCAATAATTATTAAAAACATCCAACATCAATAATTGTTTAACATCTACAGTGTGATAGGAGCCATATAATATCTGGAAAGTCAAATAATGAGACCAAAATATCACAGGCTCAGCCCTACAAATGAACATGACCTCAACACTTAGAAAAACATTAGGAACATTATAGGAAGTTACTGTGGGCATCGCATCATTTGGTGCCTCCTGTCCTGTGTCCTCTATTCTTCATCATATCTTCCTCCTAGAACCTGTTCTAATCCAGCTCATGACCTGTGAGGTCTACTGTTTATTCTTCATTCTTTTTTAGAACATATTATGAATTTTATGTGTATGAGTGTTCTGCCTGCATTAATGTAAGTGCACCGTGAGCATTTTATGCCTGTGGAGGGTAGAAGAGGGAGCTGGATTCCCTGGAACTGGAATTAGAATAGTTGGGAGCTGCCATGTGGGTGCTGGGAACAGAATCTGGGTCTTCAGCCAGTGCTCTTGACCACCGAGTCTTCTCTCCAGGCCCCTATTTTTGCTGAAAACTTAACAAAGGTTCATGTTTTCCTCTTTTAGCTCAGTCTTTCATGCTGCTTGAAGTCTACCCTCATTTACAAAAAAACATTTTTTTTCTCAATAATGCCTGTTTTTTTATTATTATTAAATTCATTTGAATAGGTAATAATAACGATGGCTTATTAATCATGGACTCTGCCAACCTTACATTCATTATTTTCAATTTTATTTATTTATTTATTTATGTCTATTTTATACTGTGAGCATATTGTACGCATCTATGAAAGTGCACCTGTGCCACACAAAACCTTCAGACGCCAGAAGAGGGTGGCAGATCCCATGGAACTGGAGTTACAGATGGTTTATAGACACCATGTGAGAACTGAGAGTCACATATAGGTCCTCTGCAGGAGCAGCAAATGCTCTTCACCCCTGAGACATCTCTCCAGCCCCCTGATGTTCATCTTTAAATTTAACCTTTTCCCAAAGTATGTCTTTATTAACTTTTGGTACATTTCTTACACTATATCAGGCATATTAAACATATACAATAAGGGGATACTTATAACATTTTAACACATGAGAATCATCTACTTCCATTCATTGCCATTATTATGTCATCTTGCATCCTTCCTTTTCGCTAGTCTTTTTCCTTTTACAAATAGTTGTCTCTTTCACTTTCTCTTTCCCTTTCTCCCTGTCCATAGACAGATAAACAGAGATAGACAGGT
>NW_008340850.1:1142176-1158417 GCF_000622305.1 Nannospalax galili
TATATATGTCTTAGTGAAATCATGCAATATTTGTCCTTTTGGTTCTGGTTCATTTTATTTAATAATACTTAGTAATATCCTTTGTCCTGCAATCAAAATATGTTTTCTTCATTATTGGTGAAAATATGCATTATGTATGTATATATCATTTTACTTAATCCACTTTATATTTGACTTTCAATATTTTAAGATGATTTGCATGATTGAAGCCTTATCCATTTTAAACAAATGCATCAAACATGTATTGAGTCCGTTATCTCAAGTGTTTTCAACACCATATGTATTTAGTTAGCAACATTTCATCTGAGCACAGAATCCCACACATGCTTTGTATTTTAATAAAGATGTCATATTATTTCTTCCTCTTATTTATATAACCCATGATATGTTTGTACATGTTGGAAGAATTCACCTGCAAATAAATCATTTTGTGAAAGAAGGATCCATGAGAGATTCATTTATTTGAAATGCTATGTATCAGAGGCACCAGATCTGTCTACTTAAAATAATCAGAATTCCTTTGCAGAAAAATGTACCAGTTTGAGACTATTTCACTGACAAACACAAACACAAACACACACACACACACACACACACACGGTAGATTTGTTTTGATGATAAGACAAGATCTGCCTATCAAATGCCCATTGCACGTACCAGGAACCACAGATAAACAATTACAATATCAGGTAATTTAAATAGTCTGTTCAGTCCTTAAATGAGGTGCATAGATACTACTTCAGAGGTGTAACATGTCTATTAATGTGAGTTTATATGACTTTCAAAAGGCACACAGATGGTATATTCACAGAGCAACATTTTACTACTACTACTACTACTACTACTACTACTACTACTACTATTATTACTACTGCTACTACTGTTAATACAATTATTGCTACTACTACTATAACAAATTTTACTACAACTAAGTCAGCCTCAAGAACCATGATGCTAAGTATTCACTATACTGATTGTACTTATATATATATATATAATAAAGAGCTAGCAACAACACTCAGCTTTAAAGTACTGCTTGACTCTCAGCTGGCTGCTCCTATAGAGAAGCCACATTTGGATCCCAGCACATACATGTTGGCTAACAGTCATGTGACTCCTGTTCTAGGGAATCTAATGCCCTCTTCTGTCCTTTGCAGGTATTGCATGATTCTCATGCACTTACAAACATATAGGCAAAGTACTCATAAATAGAAATAAATAGATAATTAATTGAAATAAAATTAATAACAACAATAATAATAAATTATACTGATGCCCCTGATGCATACAAAGGAAACTTCAATTAGAAATAAATCAAATAATAGTAATTATATTAATAGGGAAATTAAGGCATTGAAATTAATAAGTACATCAATAGAAAGCATCAATCAAGGTAATAAAGATCAGTTGTGTTATAAATGCAAGTTTTATAAATATTTTAAGACTTATTTATAAGGATATGCTATCAAAGGAAAAAATATAAACTAGATGTCTTTTAATATTTTGGAAATGTAATAAAATATAATAAATTAGTCTTCATAAGTACAAAAATAATACAAGTGAATAAACATAAACAGGAAAGAGCAAAATGAAAAATTTAAAATATAAAAAATTTGAAATGCGTCCCTTCCACTTTATGAAAAACACTTTAGGGCATTGACAAGGACCAAGCAGTTGAGGGAAATTCACGCAAATGTCATATTACAAAGCGGTAATTATTGGTATTGCAATTGGAAGACTTTTTGAATATTTGCTTGTTTCTCAAGGATAAAAGCCAGGGATATGGAAAGCAAAAACCACACAAAAGCATCACAATTCCTCCTTCTTGGCTTCTCTGAGGACCCAGAGCTGCAGCCCATTCTCTTCAGACTTTTTCTATTTATGTACCTGATCACAGTGCTTGGGAACCTGCTCATCATCCTGGCTGTCATCACTGACTCCCACATCCACACCCCCATGTACTTTTTTCTCTGCAACCTGTCCTTCGTGGATGTCTGTTTCGTCTCCACCACAGTCCCAAAGATGCTGGCGAACATCCAGGCACAAGACAAAAGTATCTCCTACAAAGGATGCCTGACTCAGGTGTATTTTTTTATGATTTTTGCTGCAATGGATAATTTTCTACTGACTGTGATGGCATTTGACCGTTTTGTGGCCATTTGTCACCCCCTCAACTACACTGTATCCATGAACCCTCAATTCTGTGGCCTCCTGGTTTTGATATCATGGATGATTTCATTCTGTGTCTCCATGACTCATATTCTCCTGATGATGAAACTGACCTTCTCCACAAGCACTGAAATCCCACATTTCTTTTGTGAATTAGCTCAGGTTGTAAAAGTTGCCAGCTCTGACACCCTCATCAATATCATCTTCATGTATGTCATGACTGCTGTGGTGGTTGTGTTTCCTGTCATTGGCATCCTCTACTCTTACTCTCAAATTCTCTCCACCTTATTGAGAATGTCTTCTATAGCAAGCAAGTATAAAGCGTTTTCCACCTGTGGGTCTCACCTCTGTGTGGTCTCCTTGTTCTATGGAACTGGACTTGGTGTTTATCTTACTTATGCAGTGGCCAGTTTTTCACAGAGTATTGCAATTTCTTCAATAATGTACACTGTGGTCACACCAATGCTGAACCCTTTCATCTACAGTCTGAGGAACAAGGATGTGAAGGGGGCCCTGCAAAGACTCTTCAAAAAGGCACCTAGTTTTCCTTCATGAACCACTAACAATATTAAGTTGACATTGTAATCATATGGTGCAATTTTCATAACCTATTTTCACCCCAAAATGCTTTGCTTTATGGTGTCCTTTAGTGAGGCACATGGGACTTTTATTTATAAGAATTTGTATTTCTTTCTTCTCAGATACTTCCTTAGAAATTTTTAAAAAAATCGTTACACATGAGAAAATTTTAAATAAAAATTTGATTAGAATTTGTCATTCTAATCTTTGTATGAGTTCACAGAAATTATAATATTAAATGTAAAGGCTGTTCACTGTAAAATGCTGAAGTTCCACTTTAGCGCTAAGCACTTTGCATTCTCTGATTTTCTGTATGTTAACCAGTTGTGGTTCTCTGGGTTCATCACCAAATAATGCAAGATGAATCTTCTCTGGTGAGACATGTGCAATGCACTAATCTATGAATACAATAGTAAATCGTTAGGAGTCATTTTAATGTGTGTGTGTTTATCAGAATAACACCTATATCACATTCTTTCCTCCATGGCTCAAGGATCATTGTTAAAGAAGTGACAGAAACATTTTAAGAGCTAAATGTGGGGGATGAATTTATGGAAAGTGTGTTGGACACACCAGGACAGTTTCACACATGCATCCATAGCACCTGTGATCACAGACACCAGACCTTTGCAAACCTGAGTCAGACAAAATCTAGAATGGACAGGGGAGGTGGGAAAGAAGCCCCAGACCCAGCTGATGATCTAGTGGCTATTGATAGTTGCTGGACTAGGGGGGAGTCAGTTTTATTTTTAAAAATGTGATGCTAATCCCAGAACTGAGGAGGCAGAGGTAGGTTTATCTCTGTGAGATCAAGTCCAGGTCTATACAGTGAGTTATAGGACAACTGTATTTACAGGGAGGCATTGTCTCAAAAAAACGTAATGCTGGATAAGTTGACAAGGCTGTCAGGGATGGAGTCCAACCAAGAGCATTTGTAGAAGACAAAGTAGACTCAATAGGCCTCAGTAAAGTAAAGTAATAATAGAGGACATGGGGTCACTAGGATGAGTTGGGAGTAGAGATAGGGAGGGAGTCTGAATATTATCAAAATATACTATATACTATTCTCAAAGAATCAATAAATATGTAAAAAAGAATCAAACAACAGAAGAAAAGGAAAGAAACTGATGAGCTGCTGTGTAAATCACAGTGCTGCCATTTGCATACATTGCTCTGAATTTCCCTAATAAACTAATGAAAGAAGAAACAGAAGGGCTACAGAGAGGCCTCAGTAGATAAGAGCACTAGCTGCTCTTGCAGAGAACCTGTATTCAGTTCTCAGCACCTATATGGTGGCTAACATTCATTAATAACTCCAGTTCTGTGGGATCCAATACCCTCTTCTGGCCTCTGAGGGCCATTGCACACATATGGTATACATACATACATGCAGCATTCATATTTTATACACATAAAATGAAAATAATGCTGGGCATTGTGGCACATGCCTTCAATTCCAGATCTCAGGAGGTAGAGGCAGGTGGATTTTTTGTGAGATCAAGTCCATCAAAGTCCACATAGCAAGTTCCAGGTCAGCTGGGTCTAAAACCAAAAACCAAACCAAAACCAAGAAGCACTCATACATAAAAAATAAAATAAATCTTTAAAAAACAAAGAGGAGAAGAAGAAGAAGAAGAGGAGGAGGAGGAGGAGGAGGAGGAGGAAGAAATTGCAATGAGCACAATTAACCATAAAGCTGCTGTCATCATGCACTCTGCCATCAACAAGTTTCCAGCCTTGAAGTGCAGAGGGTGGGATTTAAGGTAGAAAGGCAGTCTCCTCAAAAGAAGCACAGTTGGGAAGACTGCTCTTCCTGATATTACTATACTAGGCTGTTGAGGCCTAGAAAGATTTGAACCATAATTAGTACTGGACACTTTAAAATACACTGATGAGAAGTCTGCCATCTAAGAAATTTTTTTAAATGGCTCAGGGCTTAAGAGAACTGGCGGTTCTTGTAAAGGACCTAAGTTTGGTTCCCAGCACACACACATGGTGGCTAACAACCATCCATTAACTCCAATTCCAGGAGATTTGATACCCTCTACTGGCCTCCACCGGTATTGCATATATGGGTGCACTTATATGAAAGCAAAACACTCATAAAAGAAAAATATGAAATAAAAGACATAAATTTTAAGTTGCGGGAATACAGAAATGCAGGAGAATTTTATATTAAAGAACCTTAAAAGCGGTAGCAGTGGTGGTGCACAAATCTGAGCAAAGTATTATATATTTATGTATATTAACATCACATATAACTCATTCATAAGAAACTAAAAAATAACTAAAGGAAAAAAATGGTTTAAGACATAAAACAATGCTGAAGTTCTTATTTTCCCTGAAAGAATTGGAATGAAATCATAAAACAGTTAATGGAAAATTTTTAACACATTCAAGCTGTACTTGTTGCTTTAAATATATGTGACTTTAATCTACTAAATTTCCTTTGGCTTTCTCTGATGTCTCTCATTTCAAATGTGTTAGGCTGAGATTATGATGCATAATATTCTCCAAACTGACAGTGAACTCACAGGTCTATCTTTGCAGTGCTTCTTTTGAAAGAACAGTTATGAAATATTCAACTTCAGGAGTTGGGCAGATGACTCAGTGATTAAAATCACTGGTTACGCTTGCAGATGTCCTGGATTTGATTCCCAGCATACACATAACATTAAAAACCATCCGTAACTCCAGTTCCATGGTATTTGATGCCCTCTTCTGGCCCCCATGAGCATTGCATAGCATGGACGCATTTAGACACATGCAGGCAAAACTAATTATACACATAAACTTAAAAATTATATTGTTTAAAATGTTAAACATCAAAGTTGGAATCTGTCTTTTAAAAATCATGTGCCCATAAGATTTCTAGTGACTTATCTAATTGGACTTAAAGTCCTTTCAATGGGTGTGAACTCATGGGTGGTACTGTGAATTCAGTTAAATACACAGCAGAAGAGGACATGGATCCTACAGAAAACTCTATCTCTGTCATATTTCTAGACAAATGAAATTTCTTACTGTATGCTAAATATCGGTCCTTATATCTATAGACAAGCATACTGTACATCACTCGTCAAAGAAGCTTCTTTTTGAAACAAATGGAAGCTACTGCAGAATTGTACAATTGCTCAGATACAGGGAATATATGTCTGAGAGATGCCAAGTACTAGCTGGCATATCTACAGTTGAACCTTCACAACTAAGGCTCATGGAACATAGTGGAAAAAGGGGTAGAGAGAAAACTAATGCAGTCCTCAACTCTCATCAGTAAATTTTCCAAATACAACAGAGTGTGATGCACACAGAAAGTCACAACTGGCCAAGTTCTAAAGAATAAGAGACTGCGGAGTGTAGGATAGTACTCTTATATGGAACTTCACCCACCCACAGCTCAGGGACCATTGTGGGAGAGGGAGCAGAAACATGAGATCCAGGGCTGGTTCATGAACACAGGGAAGCAGAGGCTTTCGGGCCACTGGAAGCTTGCACACATGAACTTGGGGCACTGGTGGCATTGAGGACAGGACCCATGCCAACTCAAACAAATGCCAGAGGGGAGGAGAGAAATGAGTGGCAAACCAGCCCTAGACTGAGAACTACTGGAAACTGACTGCTACGGGGTGAGATACAGTATGACTTATACAGACTCTCTAGATGTACTCATTAGATTCCAGTGTACGAATTTACAATGAAGGACATCTTGGTACAAATAATTGACTGGACAGGACTTAACATGTATGACAGAATACATGAGGTCTTCTGGGGGTATAGGTGAGGCATGGATGGAGGAGGGGGGCTCTAAATTTGATTAAGAACTCCTTGTATGAGAATATAAAAACTCATTATTTCTTTATAAAAGGAGATTCCAAGTGATATTTGCCTAGGATCACTCAGAGACATTGCTTCATGGTTTATAGTTATTCTTCAGCTTTACAGTATAATCTCACTTTTGTGAAACTGAATATTTCTCTTTTTATGGCTGATTATTTTTTCATACATTATATTAAGATAATATGTAGGTTCATACATGTAGTAACTTATGATGGAGTTGTGGTTAAAATATAGAGTTTACAAACATACACAAAACTCTTTCATATTCAAGCAATAATCAACAGGATGATTGAAAACATTGTAGTTATACTGTTCCTCAAAGTTCAGACATACCTCACTCTTGCCGAAAGATGAACCCATATTGCCAATATTAACAATTAAAATTTTTTGAAGTCTGGTAGGTTCTTATACCTAATTCAAGAATACTGAGTCTTTTCTCTATGGCTGAAATTTGATTTCACACTCTTGCTAGTTTGAAAGAATCATCCCAAAATAAGGGAAAAGAGGTTGGCCAGAAAGAGGAAAAGGGTTCTGCCTAGTCATTGATTTGGTTACCCTCCTGCCTTTGACAGTAAGACTCTATACCTTAATACACTACATGTGTAAATTTGAGAAGAGACATAGAAAGCCAAGCTGGTACTAACCTCAAAGCTTCATATTTGCCATATTTTGGCAACCAAAAGCAATGAAAATAGCCAGTATCATTTTGGTATTTATTGGACTTTTCTGGTCAACAACGTCAAAATACAGAACATATTCCTGGCATTGGGCTTTTCATTTGGTAGCCTGTGGTGCTTTATAGGTGCAATTTATATGTATTATATGGTAACTTCATTTGAACTCTTTTCATAAAGCATGTACAGTAATAGGTGTCTATAAGAATTTTTCAAAAGAAAAAAAAAGAGAACAGAGCTAATGGAAGTCTTCATTATTCCACCAAAGTTGACTCCATGTTGGCAAATCCTTCAGTGTTTGATTTCTTTGAGGGGTGCGGAGGTTTGAGACAGGGTCTCTTTGTAGCCCCAGCTGGCCTGGAACTCACTATGTGGATGAGGGTGGCCTCGAACTCACAGAGATCTGCCTGGCTCAGCCTCCCAAGTGCTGGGACTAAAGAAATGAGCCACCATGCCCAACTTTGTTCTTTGATTTCTTATCCCTACTTTTCCACCTTTAAACTTCATATATATTTATTTATATAACCTGCTTCAAGTTATTTATGGAAATTTTATTAAAAATTGCTTCTCTTAGGAATAATAAAATTATTCCAATAAAAAGAAATTTTCAAGAGGCCTTTAGTGTTATCCCTCTACTAAACTGCCCTTCCATCCTCTACCCATTAGTCTCTTGCCCCCTTTATAACACTGCATTCTGTCTCCTCTCCTGTGAAGGCCCACATAGCTCCTTTTTTGTGACTTCTCTAGATTTAGTAATTGAAGCACACATACTAACCTTCACATGTATGAGAGAACATGTAAAGCTTTTTTTTTCTGGTTCTGATTTTCCTCATTCAGGATTATTTTTAAGTTCCATCTATCTGCTTTAAAATTTTATATTTTTTTCTTAACAGATGAATAATACTCCATTTGTAAATGCAAATTTTACATTACAAATATAATTTTCATTATCCATTATTTTCATTATCCATTAATCAGTTGGTGGACGTCCAGGACATGTTAAGTTACTTGTTCTTAAAAATAGAGCAGCAATAAACACGGATGGGAGGTATATCTACACTGCATGTACAATCCTTTGAGTATAATCCCAATAGTGATATGGTTGCATTGTGCAAGTACATCTATTTTTAGCTGTTTGATGAGCCTGCACATTGATTACCAGAGCGGCTTCAACAGTTTGCATTTCCACTAACAGTGAATACGTTTCTCCTTTACTCACATCCTTTCCAGCATTTGTCATTATTTGTTTTTTGGTTTTAACATTTCTGACTCTTGTAAGATGAAATCTCAAACTGGCTTAATTTAAATTTCCCTAGTGGTTAAAGATGCTAAAACATTTAAAAATTGGGTGTGGTGGTGCGCATCTTTAATCCCAGCACTCAGGAGGCAGGTAGGTGAGAAGTCAGCATGGCCTACATAGAGAGTTTCAGGCAAGCTGAGGCTACAGAGTTACTCTGTCTCACAGAACAAAAAATAAATATTTCTGACCTATTTCAGTTTCATCTCCTGAGAACTCTTTGTTTAGTAATTTGCTCGAAATTTACTTGGACTTTCTTATGTTTAGTTTTTTTAATTATTTGTGTGTTCTAGACACTAACTCTGTGTCAGATGCATAGATGGTAAAGACGTTTTTACTCTTCTGGATGCTGCCTCTTTGTTCAAATGATGGTGTACTTGTCTATACAGAGGCTTCTGAGCTTCATTTGGTCCCATTTGTATTTGTTTTGTTTTGTTTTATCTTGTTTTTAAATTTTATTTATTATTTTATGTGTATACATGTATTGCCTGCATGTAGGTAAGTGCACCTGTGTTGTGCAATGCCCACGGAGATCAGAAGAGGGTGTCAGATCCCCTGGGATTGGAGTTATGGACAGTTGTTAGCTGCCATGTGGGTGCTGGGATTTGAACCCAGGTCTTCTGCAAGAACAACCAGTTTTCTTAACTGCTGAGCGGTCTCTCCAGCCCCTTGGTCCCATTTGTTAATTGCTGGTCTTAAGCCATGTGCTACAGAAGTCCTGTTCAGAAAGTCCTTTCTTTGCCTGTAAATTCCAGCATATTCACTACTTTCTTCTCTATTGGATTCAGGGTATCATGTCTTTGTGGAGACCTTTGTATCCATTTGAAATTTCTTTGTGCATTGTGCAGGCAGTAGGGCTATGATATAACAACAAAAAATTGAAGACAGATGCAGGCAATAAATGCAGGGAAAGAGGAAAACATTCATTGCTTGTGGGAATGCAAATTGGTTGAGGTTCTTTGGAATGCTAGAAATAGATCTGTTTTCACTCTTCTACAGGTAGCTATCCAGTTTGGCCACTATAGTTCATGAGACATGCTGTCTTTAGTGTATACTTTTAGCTTTGTTGTCAAGTCTAGGTAAATGTGTGGATCTAAAGATGTGTCCTTCATTGTATTGAATTGATCAAAGTATCTTGTGTTTATCCCAGTACCATGTTGTTTTTACTACTATGGCCTTATAATTGAAATTTGGACTGATGATGCCTACAATTCTTTATTGTTCAGGATTTTCAGGCTATCCTTATTTTGTTTGCATCATAATCTTGAGATAATTTCTGTGAAGAACTGTTCTGGAATTTCAGTAGCACCTTTGTTTAATCTGTAAATTGTTAGATCATTTTTGGCAGGATGACCCTTTTTTTTTTTTTTTTTTTACAATGTTAATCCTGTTGATCCTTGTGGTGGTCTTCCAGATTCTGGTATCTTCCTAAATTTCTTTCTTCAATGTCTAAAGTTTCACTTCCCTGGTTAGATTTGTTCCCATATATTTTATTTTTTGAGGCTAGTATGAATGAAGTTATTTCCCTGGTTTCTTTATTACTATGTTTGTTGTTGGCTTATAGGTTTAAAAGCATCCTGTATTTTATTTGACTATAAAGAAATAAAGTTATATATAAGCAACAATAGAAATGGAAAAATATACAAATTCATGGAAGCTAAAAAAGAACACTACATATTGAAAACTGAATAAAGGGAGACATAAAAAGGAAGTTAAACATTCTTGACATTAAATTAAAATGAAAGCATAACATCCCAAAATTAATGGGACTTTTACAATGAAGGCAAACCTAGGAGGAAAGTTAACAACATTAAATGCTCATATCAAAAAATCAGAGAGACCTCAATGAAGCAAATGAAGGGATTCACAAATAAATAACTCCTAAAAAGAGCAAATGGGAAGAGATGATCAAAATTGTGGCTGATATTAGTGGGATTGAAATAAAAATACAGTGCAAAAACTCAGTGAAACAGTTGATTCTTTGAATATATTAACAAGATTTAAAAACCTTTCGCTAAAAAAGAGAGATGGAACCAAATAAAATTGGCACTGAAAAGGTAACTATTACAACAGATACTGTGGAAATACAGATGCTCATAAGGACATAATTTAAAAATCAACATTCCACTAACTGGAAATTATTAAAGAAATTGATGCATTTTAGACCTGTATTACCTCTGGAAATTAAACCAAATTTAAGTAAAAAATTTAAATAGTTCCTTAACATACATAAGATAGAAGTAGTAATTATAATCCTCCCAACTTGAAAATAAACCCTGAATCAGATAAATATAGTGCAAAATCCTACCAAAAATTCAAAACAGTCTTGATATTCATACTCCTCAAATTATATTGTAAAATAGAAAATAATGGACCACTTCCTACTTCTTTTCATGAGGCCACTATTATCCTCATACCCAAAGCAAAGATCCAATAAAAAATTTATAGTTCAATCTCTTTGATGAACACGATATTTCTCCATAAAATACAAACTGAAAGCAAGAGCACAACCACAACCAAGAAAACCTCATCCCATAAATGCAAGGATGTATCGACACATCTAAATCAATAAGTAATCTATCACATCAGAGTCAAGGACAGAAACTACACAATCATCTAATAAGATGTAGAAAGAGCCTTTAAGAAACTCAACATTCCTTTATGGAAAAAGTCATGGAGAATGTAAGGATACAGGGAATATATTGCAGACACTAAAAGCAAGTATAGAGCCAAAGTCATGTGAAATAGAAAAACTCAAAGCATTTACACTAAAATCAGAAACAAGACAAGGATGTCCACTCTGCCCATTCCTGGTCAACTCAGTGCATGAAATTTTAGATAGAACAATAAGAAAAGTGAAGCTGATAAATGGGATTCAAACTGGAAATAAAAAAGTAAAAGTATTCTTAGTTCTAGATGATATATGCAAAGAATCCTAAATACATCACCTAAAAACCTCCTAGAACTCATAAATTCAGCAAAGTACCAAGATAGGAAATGAACAGAGAAATCACTAGCCTTCCTATACATGAGTAAGCATACTTGAGAAATCATCCTTAAATTCCTGGATCTTGATGAATGACTTTAGGATGTTCTCTTTAATGTGTTCTTCATTTATTTTATTGAGAATTTTTACAAGTATACTACTCAAAGAAATTTTCTATGATTATGTTTATGTTGGATATTTATTTGATATCAAATTAAACTGATTTCAAAGAAGAAAAGTTTTGAAGTGGCCCATCCATTTCTATTTTAAAGCATTTTTTTAAATAGTGTTTGTATTAATTCTTCTTTGAAAGCCGGGTAAAATATGATTGTATAATGGTTCTGGGGGTTTTTTAGTTGAGACTATTCTTTAAAATGCATTTTTCTTATTTCCTTGAGAATTTCACAATGTATTTTGGTTATATTTTCTCTTCTACCAGATCCTTCCTGCTGGGGGGTCCGTACCAGTGACCCCTAGGCAGTGATGCTTGGGGGTGAGTAAGAACACCGTTCACCAGCCCACACAGCCCCCAGTACCGGGAACACTCAGGCACAACGGGGAGCCTAGTTAAGCAGGGACTCATTTATTGCAGGCGTTATAGAGCTTATAAAGGCACCTGGAAATCCCCCCTCCCCCCATGAGGGTGTATCTTAAGGATGGTCACATGCAGATCATGCACTCCTCAGCAGTGTGGAAGTATCCTTCAAACTTCCAAAACAATTCAGGCTACACCCTAGTAACTTCCTCTCAGACCTATGCAAGGTGGGGCCTTTAGGTCCCCATATCTCCCCCTTTTTATTTTTATTTTAAGGCCAGACTGACTGTATTTCACAGATAACCCACCTCATAGATGGCTCCCTGAGGAGAAATGGTTATCTCCTTCCTCTAATCTTATGCATTTTTGCCTGTCTTAGGTTGTGTCACCTCTGATCAAGCCTTGCCTGTCATTGGATCATGCACCTGGCCATGTGCATGTCCTGTCTTAGGAGTACTTGTCATGGGCATCTTACCCATCCTTGGCTAAAAATGCGCCATGATTAAGGGTAGCCACATGGGTAATGCCAGCCCATGACAGTCTTAGTCTCTGCCTAACTTGGTTAGCCAAGCATGGGCAACCAGAGTGGTCCTGGGGGAGTCCATAATCATGAGGAGGTGGGCCGTGGCAATTCCAAGGATCCTCTGTCACTAAATTATCTGGTAAAGACACATAAAGATAAGCATTATCAAGAGAAACAAAGCAAGTCATGGTGAAGGACAAGTTGAAATGCTTCTGAGACATGTAACTTTTAGCCAATCAGCCAGTTGTCAGAGGCTGAATGTCAATGAAGCCAAGGAAATAAAGAGAGGAATTTTGTCTCATGAACTATTGCCCATGGACCGTCATGCTAGTCAGTCAGGTCCTGGCCTATCCACTTAAGGTTTTTTGCAGGCACCCATATGGGGTTTGAATCTCCTGTAAGGTAGACACACCCAAAACCTCGACCCATGGTTAACAATGGATCTGGGCCTTTCCATTGCCCCATAATGGGGTCCTTCCATCTTACCTGTACCTCAGGTCTCTGTTGCTGTCATCCCCAATGCTTCTGAAATCGCGATTCCAACTGATTTTTTTGAAAATTAATAACATTAATAGTGAATAAGGCCATACTCAACTGTTCGTGGGGACTTATTCCCCCTTTTTGTTTTTTTAATTGAAATTTTAGGTTTTGATGGTTGAGTTCTATAATGGCTTGACCTTGTGGATTTTAGGGAATTCCTGTATTGTGTTGAATTGCCCAAAGTGAAAAGAAATCTTGTAAATTTTTAATCACAAAACATGGTCCATTATCAGTTTTAATTCTTTGGGGCAGTCCCATCATAACAAAGCACTGTAGAAAATGAGACTGAGCATGTTTAGACTTTTCTCCTTATGAGCGGTAGCCCAACAGGCATGTGAGAATGTGTCGATGGACACTGGTGGACACAAAAATATACTTAAGCTTTCCAAAAGGAGCATAGTGTGTGACATCCGTTTGCCATAAGGAATTGGGCTTGAGTCCCCTGGGGTTTACCCCTGGCTCTTGCAGAGGCGGTACCTGTACATAATAAGTCATCTTGTCTGCCTCTGCATTGCCTTGGATAAAAGCCCAGGTAATCCTTGGTGCCCCCTAAGTTGCTTTAAGAAAATAGGGGCTTCTCTCTCCTTAAGGAGCATGTGAGTCTGAATACTCAGAAAGCAATGGCCATGAGTTCCTTGAATTGAGCTGAGCCATCACAAGTGTGGACATATCTTTTTGGTTTCTCATCTGCCCCAGTCAGTGAAAACATTGTAGGCTTTTACTAAGGGCTCCCTAGGCCCGGGATTTGGCTAGTGCTGCTGCCAGCAGGGCTGTAGCACTCGAGGGGGGGGTGGTGCCCCAGCCGCCCGCAAAACGGATAGGACGGCCCCTCCCCCACAAGCCACCTTCCACGGCCAGGCCTTCCCAGCCAACCTGCCGGTTTAGTGCACCACCAAAGGTGTTTTTTTTATTTTATTTTATTTTATTATTTTATTTATTCATTTATTTATTTATTATTTTTATTTATTTATTTTTTTCATAAATGCACCTGGCAACGGCCAGTTGCCAGCCAGGGGGCGGTCTCCCGCCCGACTTTCATGCGAGCCCCTGACTCCCGTTGGTCGCTGGGCTGCGCATTAGTTAAAGGTTGGTAGGGTGGGTGGATTTCACCGCCAACTCCGTGTGCTCCTCTCCATCCCTCCCTTCTAAAAAAGGCATCCATGGGTCCTGTTTTCATGGGTCCTGGGAGGCCTTGAAGCTGGCCAGGGCATACCTGAGGTGCCGCTTGTTACTTTGGCCACTTTTGGTTTCACTTCTGTTGCATTTCTGTATTCTTCCCCAAACTCTTCCCATGATTCCCATGTATCCCCAGTGAAAACATTAGCACCAAGTAGCCAGGGAGCCAAACCTTTTGAGCTATAGGATTTGACAAATGCAATCCCCTGCTTTTAAGCATATCTCTCAGCGCTTTAAGCACTGGGTCCTCAAGTTTATGAATTTCATTACCCATATTTTGGGTCTTGGTTACTCCGAACTTCTCGACTGGCCCCAATCCGTTTTTTTTCTTTCGTTCTTTCCTCTTTTCACCCCCCTTTGAGTGCCACATTGGGCACCATTTGCTGGGAGTTTGAGCCAGCCACCCCCAAGCAGTGATGATTGGGGATGATCTGCGCATGCCATTTGCCTGCCCATGCTGCCCCCAGTACAGGCACTACTCAGGCGCAACGGGGAGCCTAGTCAAGCAAGGACTCATTTATTGCAGGTATTACAGAGCTTATAAAGGCACCTGGGTGTATCTTAAGGATGGTCATGCGCAGGTCATGCACTCCTCAGCAGTGC
Source organism: Nannospalax galili (assembly GCF_000622305.1). Classification (NCBI taxonomy): domain Eukaryota; kingdom Metazoa; phylum Chordata; class Mammalia; order Rodentia; family Spalacidae; genus Nannospalax; species Nannospalax galili. Next base: position 1,157,096 of record NW_008340850.1, read on the forward strand.
GGAAGTATTCTTCAAACTTTCAAAGCAAGTCAGGCTGCGCTCCAGTAACTTCCTCTTGGACTTATGCAAGGTGAGGCCTTTAGGTCTCCACACTTCCAAGTCCAATCTTATGACCCCTAAATTTCAAGGGTTTTTGTTTCCCCATTAAGTCTTTTTTCTGTTGCTGTAATACTGGAGTGTAGAGTCTGCCCTAGAGCATGGTCAACTCTCCAGAGGTCACATCCTCAAGAAACAGACTCTTCCTCTTCCAGCAGCTGTCAAATAATAATAGCTCTTCCACTAAAAGTAGGGCTTTGGGCTCACATTCCCTTCCATGATGGGATTCTGCCTGCCTTTATCCTGAGCAGATTTTGTGCATGCTCTACCAGTTTCTATGAGTTCATTTGTGCAACTGCACTGCTCCCTGGAAAACACTATAACCAGGAATAGTGGGGAGATTTAAATTATTGTTTCTTTCTCATTGGATGTTATATATTTGCTTAATTGATTTTTTTTTTGCTTTATCATGATCTTTCACATGAATGTAGAAATTTGATCAGTTATTTTAGATACTCCCATTTATTGCAATTTAAAAAATATAGCCATGTGAGCCTCTGAACTCCATCAATTTCTCTTTAATGTCTTTCTTCTAATCTCTAATTTTATTATTTCAAGTATCCTCATTTTGATTGCTTTGGCAGTCAATTTTGTTTATATTTTCAAAGATCCAGTTCTTTGTTTACTTGATTCTTTTTATTGTGTTCTTTCATTTTTATTTCACTAATTATTATTGATCCACATCAGTTCTGTCTATCTCTTGCTTTTGGGATTGGGTCTATTTTTGTTTTCCAATGACTTAATGTTAATAAGTGGGTTGATCATTTGAGATTTCTTTGATTTGTCGATGTAGACAGTCAGAGCTAAAAGTTTTCTTCTTACATGTGTCTTCATTGTATCCTATAGATTTGAATATATTATTGAATTCTGGGAACATCTTTATTTCCTCCTTGATTTCTGCAGTGACTGATTCACCATTCAATGATATTCTGTTTAATCTTCCACTATCTGTATATACTATGCAGTTTCTCTTGCAGTTGATTTTCCTCTTTATCCCATAATGGCTAGAGAGAATATAGGGAGTAGTTTCTATTTTCATATATTTTTCAACACTTACTGTATATCCTAATATGTCATGTATTTAGAGAAGTTACAGTGGTGTCCTGAGGAAAATACGTATTCTTTGTTTTTTAAACAAAATGTTTTCTGAAATTCCAATAGGTACCTTTGGTCTATGATGTTATTTAATTCCAGTGTTTATATATCTTTGTGCTGTTAAGCTGTTT
>NW_008340850.1:1158493-1171288 GCF_000622305.1 Nannospalax galili
GAGCAGTCCAGGCCTATGGCTATAAGTATAAACCTGTAGAAGTCAATTTGGCAACATGTCCATTTAGCAAAATAGCAAGACCACATTATGCTATGGGGCCTCTGACTTCTGCAGACTTGAGCTTTTGAGCAAGATTATAATAACAGGCATGAAATCCTCCATTATAAATCAGACCTCAAATCCAATCAGAAAGCACTTAATTACTCCATAACACAATTTCCACTACTGAACCAGTGGACGTATTCTGCCTGGCAGTATATTACAGCAACCAGAGTTAAGCACTTGGTAAGTATATTTATGACTTAACCTCCAAAGCAGCTTTCAGTATGCTGAAATCTAGTGAGCAGGAAGGCAGTTTTCTGGTTGTTTTAAGTTGTTCTGTGTAGTGTAGCCAAAGCTATGGTGTCTAATGACCACTGTACTGAGAACAAGAGACTTGGTGCTTGGTTCTAACTGGGACATTTATATTAACCCTTCCCCACCAAGGCTCAAGGAACACATAGGAAGAGGAGGTAGAAAGAACTTAAGACCATAGGGTGTGGGGAAGTGTTATGAAATGATGTATTCTTTAAATGACATGGCTATAACAGTCACAAACTTATAGTAGTTTAAGTTACCTACATAAGACAAATACAAACTCAAGACAGCCAAAAATCTGGCATAGCCGACTTAGTAAGCCTTAACATAGATGACTAAATTCATAAAAGACAGTGGGAAGGTTTTGTGGGGTGAATAGAGTTGTGGGAGTCTAAATATGATTAAGATGTATTGTATTGAAGAAACAAAAAATTCTTCAAAGAAAAATCTGGCAATAGTTAGGGATGATGATCTCCAGGTCCTAACCCTTACTGAGGATTTATTTTCTGTGGATAATTGCTAAGGGATGGAAAATTATTCTTTTTGAATAGATATTCACAGGTAGGTTTCCCATACTACAGTGGATTGAGCCACACTCATGTACATATGGGCAACACAAATGGACTTAGTGATCATCAAAAGAAAAAGACTTAAGTTGGTAATTTTGTGTGTTGGAGGGAAAATGGAGGGTATCTATGAATATAATTCATTATATGAATGTACAAGCTTCTCACAAATAAAAAATTAAAAAGACTGCTTGATTTCTGATGCAATTTATCTCTAAAAAATTTATTTCAATGTTTTTCTGATGAGGATGAAGTTCTGAAATCATACTCTTACTGTATTTGGATTTCTATGTTCTTTTATGTACAGAAGTATTTCCAATATGAGATTTGGTTCACAAACATCCAGTGCATGTTAACTGTTAGCATAGCTTTGATATATATTTGATATGCATGTATTTGATATTTATCATGTTTTCCCCTTTCTTAATAGGTTATGGTCTTATTTCTTCTAATGTTTGAGAATGCAATGACCCCCAAAATTTTACTTATTTTATTTTCTTATCTTTATTGAATATGATATAAACATAATTATGACATACACATTGATCCTTTTCATAGCCTACATTATTGATTCCTGTTTTTCACCTCTCTCGTGTTTTATGCTTCCTGTATCCCCACAGTATAGTTCTATCTTAATTTTAAAGTCTTGATTATTCATAGGAAAGGAAAATTCTAACATCTGTTTTTCTTAACATGATGGTCTCCAGTTCCATCCATTTCCATAAAAAATCTATGAATTAATTCAAATTTATTTCTGGATCACTGTATTTAATTGCATTATGAACAATATTCCACTCCACATTTTCCTTTTCCATTCACCTGTTGATGGATACCTAGGCTGATTTCATGTTTGTGATTGTGAATAATGTTGCTTCAACATGAATGCAGATATCTTGCTTCTATGATGACTTGGATTCCTTCAGCAACATACTCTTGAGCTATGTAATTAGACCCTATGAAAGTTCTATATTAATTTTGTAAGGAACCTGCATATTGATTTTCATGTTTTTCATGACATAACCATTTGAAGAGTTTAAGCGTGGCTTTCTCCCTTATATCTTCATCAGCATCCAGGTTTGCCCAAAGAAATGACAAAGCAATTTTAAGAGGTACTTTATATGAATCTAGATAGACTGACTAATAGATAGAACTAATGGGACGTAGTTATAAGAAGCCATTTCTTGTAAGTCACCCCCTCCCAAATGTCATATAAACTACTCAAAACTTAAATAGAACTGTGTTAGGTCAGTTTTATTAACCAGCATCAGAACCAGGAGACCCTCCCAGAGGGTCAGAAGGCAAAAATTAGTGAAACAAATTGGCATAGAATTGCTAGATAGATAAGCTACAGGGAGTCCTTTGAGGTAACTTGACTCATCTGACAGAAGCTGGTGGGAACCCAGGGGAGAGAATGTCCAAACCTCATATGCTTAAGGGGGCTAGTTATGTTCACATGCATTATACAACAGATCATAAAATGTGTAATTAGAATGATATGGGCCACGCAGACATGGATGGACTCAAAGGGGGAAATCTCTGGGCCACAGCTATGTTGTAAATGTGGGCAAATTGCTCAGTTGCCAAAAAAATGGAGTCTGCTGACTCATGGGTTTGAAAACTCTTTAAAGATTATAGAGAGCCTGAAAAAAATCTTACAAGCAAAAGAGGAAAATGGAGAGGGGGCGTGTCCACTACTTTACATAATAAAAGATTTGCCCAAGGCAGAGGATGCTGAAAAGGCTAAGGCATTACTCTCAGCCTCAGAGTTTAAGAGAGAGGAAAAAAATGGGAGATTTTAACTTAGGTAAGGTTAGGGGACCAGAAAATTAAGGACCCAGGTAAAAAGAAAGATAATAGTGAAAAAAGAAAAAAAACTAAAAATAAAAGTAGTCAAAGCTGCCCCTCAGATTCAACCTTTGATACAAAAAGAAAAAAGTTAACAGGACTATATCTAGGAGAAAATACTCCACACTGGAGCTGTTGAAACTAGGAAAGATTTACATGCGAGCAATCAAGGAGTCCTTCACCACGTGGCTCATGAGGGTATGGTATATGGGAGCAAATAATGTCAGTCTAAGTCCTTCAGAAGCTTCACAGCTGAATTATATAACCACCCATCTGTCCTTGCGATATAGGTTGTTCAACCTATGCCAGTGCAGTGGGGAACAGTTTTTAATGGGATGGCTGGTGCAAGGCAGTAAAGATACATGGTCATCATCAAGGGAAACTCCCATATTTAACAAAGGCTGGAGTACTATAAAAGAGGGACAGGCATTACTGAGAGAACTAGGTTTGAAAAAAGCAATATATAATGCCTAGTTTTCTGTGCCAGATAGAGCTATGTTCACCAGAGATATAAAGGAAAAGAATTCAACTGGGACCATGAGAAGTGTATAGAGTTTTAATGGTTTTGCTAAGTCCTTTAATGGTACAGGATCTTTGTAAAACGAGAGAGTCTTTAGCAGATTTTGTTAGGGTCCGTGACTCAGTGGGTCTCTTCAGGAGAACAAATGCACGAGTATGGAGATGCAAAAATCAAGCAGAGTTTTATTAGGCCAGCTAGCTGGGGCTGACCATCCTTCCAAGACACACAGGTCTGGTTGGAGCAATCAACCCCGAGGCAACTTCAGGTAGAGATTATATATGCTCCCACAACTGTTACACAAAAGCCCATGCTTATACAACCAATAGTTTCAAAGCAAGCATTTCACAAACCAATAACTTCAAAACAAGAAAAAATGTTACAACTCCCTTCAGGTGTCTCAATTGGGGAGGGATGGGTGGTATGTGCCTGGCGCGACCCTTCCCTGTTGTCTTGTGTAAGCAGACATGCCTATGTGACATGACACAGATCAGACAGGTCAGGCTCCAGGGGCTGCAGCACTTGCCCCTATCTCTGGATGTCTGTGTCTCCAGTTGAGTTAATCAGTTACAAGCAGTAAATTCAACCAAGCAGTAAATTCCTCTTTCCCTAACAATCTAAGTGCCTAAGACCAGCATGTAAAAAATGTCTGTAAAATAACAGAACACCCTACAAGAGATATAAAAAAGACCAGATAGAAGAAATGGTCTGCTTGGGTTACTCAGAGACAAATGTGTCAAGACTTATGTCAAGCCCAAATTCCCAAAGGAAAAAAATGATAGAAAACCAAATTCATTAATAAGGTGTTTCTGGAAGAACTTAAAACCTGAAGAATAGTTTGCAAAAGACATTCAGAGGAAAAAAAAACTATCCCAGGGGTGGTTAAGGATCCCCAAAGATTAAGTAAGGTGCATTTCTCTCCTGAAAAAGGCCATGCTAGGGGTGGAAGTGGTTTTTCCCATCAGTGCCTCCACCAGAAGAATACAAAGAGCCTCCAGGTAAGATCCCCAGAAGGCAGAATGACTCCAAAGGGATAATTAAAGATAGGAATGAACTAAATTAATGCCTCTTACCCATGCTATGGTATCTAGGAAAGATCTATAGAGAAAATAATACAAATAGATAAAATATTTCCATGCTGTGTTAGACCTTGTCTATAACTGATTTAATATATGATGTTAATGTTTGAATGTTTTACAGATGTGAATCCCATTGGAAATTTACCTGAAGAAATAAAGACGAGCTATAGCTGTAAGATTCTTGAGAGTTTTATGGTTGGTTAAGATAAAAATAGAGGCTCCCAAAACTATACAACTGTTAAGAAAAACTACAGTACCTGGTGTGGGTTGCCCCCCTATGAGTTGTTGATCAGAGAGAGAGAGCCTAGAGGTCCTCAAATTAACCAAGGCTATTGCCACTAATGTCAGTTGTACATTATAAAGATCGGTAAGGCCACGTTGCTAAAGACACTGCATGATGTGAGCATGGGAGAAAAATAGATGGGACTAAAAATTACATGCCGCTGGATGGATGGCTTTCATAGTGCTAAATGGCAGTATGCAGATGGTTTGGGAAAAAGGATCCCCTATGATTCTTCTCAACAATGGGCCCCACATGCTGTACACTATGGACATGTGAAGAAATGCTAGTGCAATAATGGCTTGACTAACATGTACAACTGACAAATTTCTAATTGGATAAGGTCCACTCCTACGGGTGGAACACACATCTAGTGCTATAGACCAGGCCAACCCCTTGTATCAGGGAATGCTACAGGCCCCAGCAGGGAAGCTGTTGCAAGAATACTGCCTAATGAATATGATACACCTACTAGGATATCTTCTAGGCATTTGTATTTACCTTCATGTTTGTTTAGATGTGTCTACTTCCTTCCATTTGTCTTTATAGTAGGTGAAACACCACTGATATAGGTCAGTGGCCACGTCTTGAAGACAAATGATGGGATATCTCACCATAATACAAGAGAGATCACCCTGCATCTGCCACCCCCTCCAAGGCTCAGGGAAATCCGCAGAAGAGATGGCAGAAAGATTGTAAGAGCCAGAGGAAAGGGGTGGAGTGTAGCCTGAAAATTACTCATTCCTCTGAAAAGAGTGGGTGATGCAGGGCATCCTGAGAAAAGGAGTGGAGCTGTGGCCATTTTGAAACTTGGAGTAAAGCACAGGGCTGTGGGGAAGCAGTGGAGTGGCAGGCAGCCAGATATCCTGCAGGGCACAGTGCACAAAAGCTGATAGAGACTACACGTGGGCTTGAATGATGTATGGGTTGTGAGAAGCCATTTTTTTGTAAGTGACCTCCCTCCCAAATGTCATATAAAGTATAAAAAATTCAAAATTCAAATAGAACCAGTGTCAGAACCAGGAGACCTAGTGATTGAAGGACAGTCTCCCAGTGAGTGGGAAGGGAAAAATTTAGTGAAACAATTTGTACTGTGTAACACCAGGGGACACTAGCTTGAATTGATAAGCCTTAACATAAAAGGTATAACTCGGGAAATACAGTGGGGGCTATATGGGAGGGTGCCTATCAGCAAGGGGTTATAAAGAGAAAAATATATTTTAAAAAGACCCTGGTACATTCTTAGATCTTGAGGATCTAGGAAGGCGGAACCCTTCTTCCCTTTCTGGCCAACTTATCCCCTGTCACTTTGTGCTGATTCTTTCAAACTAGGCAGAATGTAAAATCAAACTCCAGGCAATAGAGAAAAGACACAATACTCTTGCATTAGGTATGAAAAACAATCAAACTTCAAAAATTCTAATTATTAATATTGGCAATATGGGTTCATCTCCTGGCAAGAGTGAGTTATGTCTAAGCTTTTAGGAACACTATAACTACAATCTTTTAAGTCATCTTAATTATTAATGCTTGAATAGTATGTGTGTAACTAGCTATTTTAACAAAAACCACATCATAAGTTACTACATGTATGAACATATGTATTATCTTAATATAGTATGTGAAAAAAATTAATCAGCCATATAAAGGAAGACAAGTATTCAGTGTTTCACAAAAGTGGGATTATAAATTCCTGAAACAAGGTGGACATGGGAGAAAGAATAAAAGAAAGAAGAAATGAACAACTTTGAAGCTGAAGAAAGGAACAGTAAAGAATAACTGTAAAGCATGAAGCAATGTCCCTGAGTGATTCTAGGCAAATGTCACTAGGAATCTCTTCTTTTTTTAAAAAAAGTATTGAGCTTTTACATTCTCATACAACAGTTATTAATCAAATTTAGATACCCTCCCCCTTCCATGTCTCACCTGTCCCCCCACAAGACCTCATGTATTCTGCCACACAGGGTAAATCCTATCCAGTCAAGTATTTGTACCCAGATGTCTTTCAGTGTAAATTCATCCACTGGAATCTAATCAGACTACTAATCTCTCCATCTAGAGATTCTGTGTAAGGCAAATTCCACCTTACCCAGTATCAGTCAGGCTCCAGTAGTTTTCAGTGTAGGGCTGGTCCACCACCCATTTTCTCCTCCCCTCTGGCACTTGTTTAACTGTGTTGGCATGGGTCCTGTGCTCAATGCCTCCATTGCTGCAAGTTCATATGTGGAATCTTCCAGTGGTCTGAAAGTCTCTACTTCCAAGTGTCATGAACCAGCCCTAGATCTTACAATCTTTCTGCTCCCTCTTCTACAATTGTAACTGAGCTGTGGGTGGATGAGGTTCCATATAGGAGTCCTATCCTACACTCTGCAGTCTCTAATTCTTTGGAACTTGGAGAGTTGTAGCCTTTTGTGTGTTTCACACTCTGTTGTATAAAGAAACTTTACTGGTGAGAGTTGAGGGCTGAATTAGTTTTTTATATACCCCTTGTTCCACTGTGTTCCATGAGTCTTGGTCATGGAACTGTAGATGTGTCAGCTAATACATGGCATCTCTCAGATACATATTCTCTGTGTTTGAGCAATTGTGCAATTCTGCAGTAGCTTCCATCTGTTTCAAAAAGAAGCTTCTTTGATAAGTGATATATGGTATTCTTGTCTATGATGTAAGTATTGGTTTTTAGCATATACTAAGAAATTTCATTTATCTAGAAATATGACAGAGATATAGTTTTCTCTAGGATTTCCTGCCATATGTATTTGACTGAGTTTACAGTACCACCCATGAATTCACTCTAGTGGAGCAGAATTTAAGTACAATTAAATAGGTCACTAGGACCTATGTGCTCATAAGTACATACTTTATAAGGACAGATTCCAACTTTGACGTTGAATGTTTTAAAGTTAATATAATTTTTTATTTTATGTGTATAATTGGTTTTGCCTGCATGTATCTAAGTGCATCCATGTTATACAATGCTCATGGAGGCCAGAAGAGAGCAACAAATACCATAGAACCAGAGTTATGGATGGTTGTTAACTGCCATGTGTGTGCTGGGAATCAAACCCAGGGCATCTGCAAGAGTAACCAGTGATTTTAATCACTGAGTCATCTCTCTAACTCTTGAAGTTGAATATTTAATAAATGTGCTTTCAAAGGGATGCAAAGATAGGCCTGTGAATTCACTGTCAGTTTCCAGAATACTATGCATCATAATCTCAGCCTAATCCATTTGAAATGTGAGATTTCAGAAAATCCCAAAGAAAATTTTCTAGATTAAAGTCATATATATTTAAAGCAACAAATACAGCTTGAATATGTTAAAGATTTTTCATTGACTGTTTTACGATTTCATTCCAATTCTTTCAGGGGAAATAAGACCTTCAACATCTTTTTGTTTCTTAAAGCATTTTTCTTTTATTCAGTTCTTTTTCAGTTTCTTCATTAAATGATGAATTGCATAATTTATTATTTTAATATATAAATATAGGTTTCTCGGTTTTGTACCCCACCACTACTATTTTAAGGTTCTTTAATAGAAAATTCTCCTGCACCTCTGCATTCCCACAAGTTAAATTTTATTTCTTTTATTTCTTATTTTTATTTTGTATATATATGAGTGTTTTGCCTGCATGTAAGTGCACCCATATGTGCAATGCCCATGGAGGCCAGTGGATGGCATCGGATTCCCTGGAACTGGAGCTATGGATGGTTGTTAGCCACTCTGTGTGTGCTGGGAACCAAACTTAGGTCCTTTGCAAGAGCCACCAATTCTCTTAAGCCCTGAGCCATTCAAAAAATTTCTTACGTGGCAGACTTCTCCTCAGTGTATTTTAAAGTGCCCAGTTGTACTAATTATGGTTCAAATCTTTCTAGGCCTCAACAGCCTAATGTAGTAATATCAGGAAGTGCAATCTTCCCTACTATGCTTCTTTTGAGGAGATCGCCTTTCTACCTTAAATCCCAGCCTCTGCACTTCAAGGCTGGAAACTTGATGGCAGACAGCATGATGACAGCAGCTTTATGGCTAATTGTGCTCATTGTAACTCTTTTGTTTTTTTTAAAAAAAGATTTATTTTATTTTTTATGTATGAGGTCTTCTTTGTTTTGTTTTGGTTTTTGGTTTTAGACCTAGCTGACCCACCTGCCTCTGAGAGCTGGGATTAAAGGCATGTGCCACAAGGCCTAGCTCTTATTTTTATTTTATGTGTATAAAATATGCATGCTTCATGTATGTATGTATACCATATGTGTGCAATGACACTCAGAGGCCAGAATTGGGTGTAGGATCCCACAGAACTGGAGGTATGAATGACTGTTAGCCACCATGTAGGTGCTGGGAACTGAATCCAGGTTCTCTGCAAGAGCAGCCAGTGCTGTTATCTACTGAGGCCTCTCTGTAGCCCTTCAGTTTCTTCTTTTATTAGTTTCTTGGGGAAATTCAGAGCTATGTATGCAAATGGAAGCACTGTGATTTACACAGCAGCTCATCAGTTTCTTTACTTTTCTTCTGTTGATTCTTTTTTATATATTTATTGATTCTTTGGGAATAACATATAGTATATTTCAATAACGTACAGGCTCCCTCCCCATCTCCACTTGCAACTTATTATCACAGTGACCCCATGTCCTCTATTATTACTTTACTCCTCTGAGGTCTGTTGAGTCTACTTTGTGTTCCACAAATGTCTTTCTTGGAGTCCACCTATTGAAACCTGGTCAAATTACCCAGCATTGCATTTTTTTGAGATAATGCCTCCCTGTAGACACAGTTGTCCTATAACTCACTGTGTAGACCTGGCCTCGATCTCACAAGATAAACCTACCTCTGCCTCCTCACTTCTGGGATTAGTATCACATTTTTTTTTGGATAAGATCCCTTTATTTTTTATTATTTTAATAACCACATACTTAGAAGAAGCATTTCATTACATCAGCATTGACATATTCAATAACAATTTTCTGAGCTAGGCTGCACCTCTTACAAAATTGGCTGTACATTTTTAGGTTTACAGTTGAATTATTACAGTTATACAATATTGTACTCAGTATAAAACCTATAAGACATAAAATTAAATGAGGTTTTAACCTTTAAAAAAGATCTCCATTTCATTATTAAAATACAGAGTTTCATGCAGAAAACTTCATTTTAAGGCAATTGACATTGAGACATTTTCACATGCATGATATATAGTTATTTTTAAAAAGTTATTTATTTAATAACCACATAATTAGAAGAAGCATTTCATTACAACAGCATTTCATTATTAAAATACACAGTTTCATACAGAAAAATTCATTTTTAATGCAATTGACACTAAGATGTTTGCATATGCGTTTCTAATTTCTATATATCTGATTATTAGTAGTCACAGTCAGTTACTTTTTGAGATCCTTGGCATCTCTAGGTTTACAGATGAATTATTGCTCTTCTATAATCATGTGAAAACGTCTCAATATCAAGAGCCCTGGAATGAATTTTTCTGGATGAAACTGTGTGTTTTGACAACGAAGTGGAGATCTTTTTTAAACGTTGGAACCTCATTTAATTTTATGTCTTATAGAGTTTATAATGAGTAAAAGATTATATAAGTGTAATAATTCATCTGCAAACCTAGAAATGCACATTTTTTAAAGGAAATTGACTCTCCTTAGTTCAGCAGCTATCAGTCGCCACTAGAACCTCAGTCAAGGCTGGGGTTTCTTGACCTCTGCCCTGGCCCATTCTCAGATTTTGTCTGACTCAGGCTTCACAGGTCTTATGTATGCTGTCACAAGTATTATGGACTCATGTGTGAGACTGTCTTGTGGTGTCCAAAAAACACACTTTCCATGAATCCATTTACCACTTGCAGCTTTTCAAATATTTCTGCTACCTCTTTGGCAATGATCCATGAGTCTTGGGAGGAGAAGATGGGATATAGGTATTATTTTGATAAATAGACATTATATATATGATTTACTATTGTATTCATAGATTAGTGCATCTCTCATCTCTCATCAAAGAATCTTTTTCTTTGAATTTTATGGTTATTAACCCAGAGAACCACAAATGGTTAACATACAGAGTATAGCAAATTGTGTAACCTTAAATGGGAATGTCAGCATCTTACAGTGAACAGCCTTCATATTTAATATTATAATGTATGTGGACTCAAAAACATTAGAATGATAAATTCGTTAATTTTTTATTTAAAATATGCTCATATATAATAAAAATGTAGATGAAATTTCTAAGGAAGTATCTGAGGAGAAAGAAATACAAATTCCTATAAGTCAAAGTCATAGGTGCCTCACTAAAGGACAACATTAAGTGCAATATTTAGGGTGAAAATAGGATATGAAAATCACACCATATGATTACAATGTCAACTTAATATTGTTAGTGGTTCATGAAGGAAAACTAGGTGCCTTTTTGAAGAGTCTTTGCAGGGCCCCCTTCACATCCTTGTTCCTCAGACTGTAGATGAAAGGGTTCAGCATTGGTGTGACCACAGTGTACATTATTGAAGAAACTGCAATACTCTGAGAAAAACTGGCCACTGCATAACTAAGATAAACACCAAGCCCAGTTCCATAGAACAAGGAGACCACACAGAGGTGAGACCCACAGGTGGAAAACGCTTTATACTTGCTTGCTATGGAAGACATTCTCAATAAGGTGGAGAGAATTTGAGAGTAAGAGTAGAGGATGCCAATGACAGGAAACACAACCACCACAGCAGTCATGACATACATGAAGATGATATTGATGAGGGTGTCAGAGCTGGCAACTTTTACAACCTGAGCTAATTCACAAAAGAAATGTGGGATTTCAGTGCTTGTGGAGAAGGTCAGTTTCATCATCAGGAGAATATGAGTCATGGAGACACAGAATGAAATCATCCATGATATCAAAACCAGGAGGCCACAGAATTGAGGGTTCATGGATACAGTGTAGTTGAGGGGGTGACAAATGGCCACAAAACGGTCAAATGCCATCACAGTCAGTAGAAAATTATCCATTGCAGCAAAAATCATAAAAAAATACACCTGAGTCAGGCATCCTTTGTAGGAGATACTTTTGTCTTGTGCCTGGATGTTCGCCAGCATCTTTGGGACTGTGGTGGAGACGAAACAGACATCCACAAAGGACAGGTTGCAGAGAAAAAAGTACATGGGGGTGTGGATGTGGGAGTCAGTGATGACAGCCAGGATGATGAGCAGGTTTCCAAGCACTGTGATCAGGTACATGGACAGAAACAGTCCGAAGATGATGGGCTGCTGTTCTGGATCCTCAGAGAGGCCAAGAAGAAGGAACTGTGCTATTTTTGTATGGTTTTTTCTTTCCATGTCACTGGCTTTTATCCTTGAGAAACAAGTAAATGTTTAAAAAGTCATCCAATTGCAACGCCAATAACTATCACTTCATAATATGACATTTGGATGAATTTCCCTCATCTACTTGGTCCTTGTCAATGCCCTAAACTGTTTTTCATAAAGTGGAAGGGACTCATTTCAAATCCAAATTCTTATTTTTTTATATTTTTAAAATTTCATTGTCATCTCTCCAATGTATATTTATTCAGTTGTGTTATTTTTGTGCTTATGGAGACTAATTTATTATATTTTATTACATTTCCAAAGTATTAAGAGATATCTATTTTATTTTTTTTGGATAAAATTTACATTTCCTTATAAATAACTGACTTAAATTATTTATAGAACTTAAATTTACAACACAATTGATCTTTATTACCTTGATTGATACTTCCAATTGTACCTGTTAATTACAATGCCTTAATTTTCCCTCATATTGTAATTACTATAATTTTATTTATTTCTAATTGAAATTTACCTTGTATGCATCAGGGACATCAACATAATGAATCTTTATTATTACTGTTATTATATTTATTTGAATTAATTATTCATTTGTTTCTATTTATGAGTATTGGTGTTTTGCCTATATACAGGTAAGTGCACCAGTATCACACAATACCTACAGAGGCCAGAAAAGAGCACTGGATTCCCTAGAACTGGCAACACATGGCTGTTAGTCAACATATATGTGCTGGGATCCAAACGTGGCTTCTCTGTAAGAGCAGCCAGCTGAGAGCAACCAAGCAGTTCTTAATCGCTGCTCTAGAGCTCTTTATTATTTATCTTTAT
>NW_008340850.1:1171339-1173716 GCF_000622305.1 Nannospalax galili
TCTTGAGGCTGGCTTAGTTGTAGTAAACCTTGTTGTGGGAATAGTAGTAGCAGTAGCAGCAGCAACAGCAGCAGCAGCAGTAGTAGTGGCAGTACTAAAATGTTACTCTATGAATATACCATTTTTGCACCCCTTTGAAAGTCATATAAATTCACCTTAATGCACATGTTACACCACTCCAGTAATAAATATGCACTTCATGTAAGGATTGAATAGACTATTTAAATTAGCTGATGTTCTAATTTTTTAACTGTGGTTCCTGGTATATGCAATAGGCATTTAATAAAGGCACATCTTGTTTTAACACCACAATAAATCTTCCGTGTGTGTGTGTGTGTGTGTGTGTGCGCACATGTGTGCGTGCATGCATGCATGTGTGTGTGTGTGCGTGTGTGTGTGTGTGTGTATTTCAAACTGGTACATCTTTCACAAAATGATTTACAGGTGAAATTTTTTCAATATATACAAACATAATGTGGGTTACATAGATAAGAAGAAACAATACCACATCTTTATTAAAATACAAAGCATATGTGGCATTCTGTGCTCAGATGGAAATGTTCTTAACTAAGTACATATTGTTTTGAAAACAACTGAGATAATGGACTCAATACATGTTTGATGCATTTGTTTAAAATGGATAAGGCTTCAATCAGGCAAATCATCTTAAAATATTGAAAGTTAAATATAAATTGGGTTAACCAAAATGGTGTGTACATTAAAAACGCACACATTTCAGCAATAATGAAGAAAAATTATGCTGATCTCAAGACAAAGGATATTACTAAGTACTATCCCATTTCTCATTAAGAGAAATGAACCATAAACAAAAAGACAAATATTGCATGATTTCACTAATAATCTAGACATATATAAATACATAATCTAGACCTATTTCCTGTCTATATATCTATCTCTCTTAATCTGTCTATCTATGTACAGAGAGTAAGGGAAAGAGAAGTTGAAAGAGACAACTATTTGGAAAAAGGAAAGACTACATAAAAGAAGGTATGTGAGGTGGCATAATAATGGTAATGAATGGAAGTACTTGATTTTCATATGTCAAAATGTTATAATTCTCCCCTTATTTTATACATTTAATAAGCCTAATGTAGTGTAAGAAATGCACTGAGTCAATAAAATATACATTGAAAATAAGTTAAATTTAAAGATGAACATCAGGGTGCTGGAGAGGTGGCTTAGTGATGAAGAACACTGGCTGCTCTTGCAGCGGGCCCTTATTTGACTCTCAGTTCTCACATGGTGGCTATCAACCATCTGTAACTGCAGTTCCATGGGATCTGTCCCCCTCTTCTGGCTTCTGAAGGTTTTGTGTGGCACAGTTGCACTTACATCCATGCAAAACACTCACAAAATAAAATAAAAATAAATAATAAACAAATAAATAAAATAAAATAAATGTAAGGTTGGCAGAATCCATGATTAATAGGTCATCATTATTTATAAATGTATAAAAGCACAGGTTGAAGACCCAGATTCTGTTCCCAGCACCCACATGGCAGCTCCCAACTATTCTAACTGCAGTTCTGGGGGGTCCAACTCCCTGTTCTGCAGTCCACAGGCATAAAATGCTCATGGTGCACTTACATTAATGGAGGAAAAACACTCACATAAAATTATTAATAACATTTAAAATGTGATAAAAAATAAAGAGTAGGCCCCATAAGTCATGAACTCAATTAGAAGAGGTTCTAGGAGGAAGATATGATGAAGAATAGAGAACACAAGACAGGAGGCAGCAAATGATGCGATGCCCACATTAACCTCCTATAATGTTCCTAGTGTTTTTCTAAGTGTTGAATTCATGTCCATTTGTAGGGCTGAGTCTGTGATATTTTGGTCTCATTATTTGACTTTCCAGCTATTACATGGTTCCTATCACATTGTAAATGTTAAACAATCGTTAATGTTGGACGTATTTAATAATAATTGGACCAAACTCATTATTAACTATGATATAAGTAGTCTTCCACTCTATCTTAATTCTAAATATAGATGCAAAATTGATTCTAAAGTTAAACAATTTGAATTCATATCTATTTTACAGGAGAACTTTTAAGAATATGTTTATTATTTTTATTTATGTGTATGAGTGTCATGCCTGCATGTATGTGAGTGCACCCGTGTCGTACAAGGCCACAGAGATCAGAAGAGGGCTTTGGATTCCCCTGGCACTGGAGTTAAGGACAGTTTGCAGCTGCCATGTTGGTGCTGGGAATTGAACCTGGATCTTTCATAAGAGCAGTCAGTGCTCTTAACCGCTGAGCCATCTCTCCAGCCCCTCATATCTATTTTAAAAACATACTTTATTTAAGGCTTTGGGCTTAGATAAAGCATCTTGTATTTCTTTACTTTC
>NW_008340850.1:1178279-1179325 GCF_000622305.1 Nannospalax galili
AGAAAACTGATATGATGGCAGACAGTTTTATTAGTTGTGTAGAGGTTTTGTTGGTTTGAAACTGCACAACCTGATCATTTTAAGTGTAGGCTGTCATTTTATTGGAGGAACCATCCGTAAAGACCAATAAGGCAGTAGGTAAGGGCTGATGGCTAGTAATGCATGGAAAAATGAAAGTAAGTAGATTGTAAAATTGAATGAGCTTGTCAGGCAGGTAATTGTTATCTAAAACCCCCGGAAAATTAGCACAAGCTATTAGCCAAGTTTCCGAATTCTGAAGTAGCCAGTTAATATGATCCTTGGTATAAAGCTGTACAATATGAAGAGGTTCCACACCAAAATATTTACAACTGTGATCCCAACCAATAATCATTAAGTCAGCTACTGCATAATAATATGGAAGCAATACCCTTTTGGGGGAGGCAGGTAAATGTACCCACATAATAGGATGATCAGGCTCCTTCCAAAGAGGACCCATGGGTGACAGCTGAGTATTAAAAATCATGAGCCATAAAGGTTTACAATAATCAACATTAGTAACAAATTGATTAGCAATTGCTTCCTCAACTCTGTGTATTGCAACTCTAGCCTCTTCAGTAAGTTCTCTGGATGAAGTTGGCTTTGCATCCCCTTTAAGGATGTCAAAGAGAGGCTTTAAGTCACCAGTAGTCAATTTTAAGTAAGGACGTAGCCAATTAATATCACCCAATAGCTTTTGGAAATCATTTAAAGTTTGTAATTTATCAAGTCTAAGAATAGCCTTTTGATTAGTTATCCTTTGTCCATCAAGTTGAAAACCTAAATAAGAGTAAGGATCTTGCATTTGCACCTTCTTAGGAGCAATTTGTAAACCCGCATCCAATAAATTAGATTTCAATTGAACAAAACATTGCAACACCTCTTCTCCTGATGCACCTGTGATCAGGATATCATCCATATAATGAATTATGTACATGGAAGGCCAAAGACTTCTAGTATTTTGAAGAGCTGCAGCTACAAATTTCTGACAAAGAGTAGGGCTATTAGTCATCCCTTGAGGCAAAGCT
>NW_008340850.1:1179787-1182307 GCF_000622305.1 Nannospalax galili
CACAGGTTTACTGGTAAATAAGGAACCACAAAAGGTTTAATCAAGCCAGAATTATTCATAGAATCCTTCTAAGTGAGACATTTCGAACTCTGTCTTGGATTTTGACTCTGCCCTATGCCTTTTAAATTAGTCAGAGTCTCCACCATGGGCCAGGCTGCAGGCCAGGCCTCAGCAGAAATAATAGTAACATCAGCTCCAGTATCAATAAGACCATCAAACTTTTCTCCATAAAGTTAATGTAGGCTTTCTATGTGTAATAGCCTGAATCCAATAAGCATCAGAAGAACCAAAATTCTTATTACCTCTACTTTTATTTTGAACAAAATGACCAGATTTAACCAGAGGTACCAAAATTATCTGAGCAAAGCGTCCCCCTTGGGGAATAGTGACTATGTTGCCAACAGCTTGGGCTATGATTCTAATTTCCCCAGTATAATCTGCATCAACCATCCCAGGCACAACAGATAAACATTTTAAAGCAGCACTACCTTGCCCTAATATTAGCCTGCAAGTATCTTTGGGTAGTGGTCCATAAATTCCAGTCCCTATGGTCTGAACTCCCATCTCTGGAGTTAATACTGTGTGGGAGGTGGAACTGAGGTCCAGTCCTGTGCTTCCTGGGGTTGCTCTGTAGAGGCTAGAAATGGATTGTTGCTGTTGAAATTTACTGCCCCAAATGCTTGTTTCGGGGCCTGGGGCTGGCCCCTCCATCAGTTTCCCTGAAGAGGAAGTAGAGGTCTCCCTTCAACATCAGTTTTAGATCTGCAATCCCGGAGCCAATGTCTTCCCTTCCTACATCTGGGACATATTCCAGGACTCTTCCCATTATCAGTCTTCTGCTGAACATTATCTGCCTTACACTCCTGGGAAAAATGCCCATTCTTGCCACACTTGAAACATTTCTTAGCTTTATGCTTCTCAGCCAAAAACTCCTTTACTGTTTGTCCATTGAAAGCTGCTGCCATAGCAAGCCCTTGCTGATAAGACGGCCCTATGTCTGAACACAGGCGAATATAGCCAGTTATATCTGTCTTCTTTCTATAAGGTCTAATGGCTGCCTGACAGGCAGGATTAGCATTTTCGTACACCAACTGTTTCACATACTCCAACCCTGCATCAGCACTTCCAAATATCCTTCCTGCTGTGGTCATCAAGTGATGAACAAAATCTGCAAATGGCTCATCAGGCCCCTGCTTAACAGAAGTGAGAGAAGTTCCCAGGTCTCCTTTAACTGGAAGCTTCCTCCATGCCTTTAAAGCAGCAGCTCGAATTTGCTCATACAGGCCTGTATCATAATGCATCTGTCTTTCATTAGACTTATACTCTCCTCCACCTATCAACATATCAAAACTCCATGCATTTCCACATTGTTGATTCCTCTTAGCTGTCTCCCTACAATTGTCATAAAACTCTGATTTCCATAACAAATAATCACCTCCACTAAGAACTGCCTTCACCAACTGATTCTAATCATTCGGAGTTAGCCAATTTTCAGATTCAGCTTCTATAATAGCTACAGTAAATGGAGCTGTAGCTCCATACTGAGACACAGCAAGCTTTAACTCTTTAATCATTGGAAACTGAAAGCCATCATGATGTCGCCACGTCTGGTTCTGTTCATCC
This sequence comes from Nannospalax galili, assembly GCF_000622305.1. NCBI lineage: Eukaryota > Metazoa > Chordata > Mammalia > Rodentia > Spalacidae > Nannospalax > Nannospalax galili. Next base: position 1,181,411 of record NW_008340850.1, read on the forward strand.
ACTGTTTCTGTTACCGGAAAAGCCTCCATATGAGAGGAAAACCTCCCTGGACTATCAAGAGTTTCCTTATACGAATGAAAGCCAGGCCTCCCACGAGTGATGGAGCTGTAGCTCCATACTGAGACACAGCAAGCTTTAACTCTTTAATCATTGGAAACTGAAAGCCATCATGATGTCGCCACGTCTGGTTCTGTTCATCCACTGTTTCTGTTACCGGAAAAGCCTCCATATGAGAGGAAAACCTCCCTGGACTATCAAGAGTTTCCTTATACGAATGAAAGCCAGGCCTCCCACGAGTGGGATGAACTCTGTTCTCTGTTTCTTTTCCTTTATCTACACCAGCCTCACTACCTCTAGCCAATTTAAGTTTTTGTAACTTAAGCGCCAGTGCCTGATGCATCTCTTCCTGCTTAATTTGTTTGAGCATCAAGGATTGATGCATCTCCTCCAACCTGATGTCCTCCTGCAACTGTTCTATCTGTCCCCTTGCTTCTGATCTGGGCTCTACCGCCGCCATGACAGCTGGAACAGGCAGTACACCATAGGAAGGGGGAGGAGGCCACAAACTGCCTCTCACGGCCATTTTGCAATCCATCCTCAATTTTACTAACCACCCCCTCTCTCACAGCCTCTGTGCCATCTCCATGCAAGGCTGAACAAGCAGCTTCTGACAAAAGAGCCTCTGATAAAAGAGGATAGATACGAACATGCTCCTGTTTCAGCTCCTGAACATCATCCTCTCGATCTCCCTTTCCTTTGACTGCCTCTGAGGACTCCTTTTTCAAAAAGGACTCCTTTTTTAAACTTTTAACAGAACTCTCACCATCACTATCCAGAGAAATTAAGTCAGGAGGCTCCGGAGGCTCCTCCTTGGAAGTTCCTCTCAACTGTAACTTA
>NW_008340850.1:1182353-1201802 GCF_000622305.1 Nannospalax galili
AGTGACTGAGAACTACTTCTAAGAATCTCTTTAGCTTGGGCAACTGCCACTACTGGCTCATGTTCATCTCTCTTATCTATTAACTCTCTAATTAAATTCCAATAAGAAAAAGCAGTAACCGGGACCTTTCCTGGTCCAAACACCTTATAAAATTCTTGTAATGCATCTCCCACTCTTCTCCATCTATTTACATCTATAACCCCCTCTTGGGGAAACCATGGGCAGATGTCTTTCACAAAATCAAAGAAATGAAATAAATCCTCAGTTGTAACCTTTACTCCTCTTGCCTATAAAGCTTCTTTTAACTGTATTACATATTTCTGATGTTGACTCAATTCTTGCCCAATGATTAAACGACTAACTTACCTGTCGGCTCAGTCACAGCAGGCTACCAAGACGTCTCCGAACTATTGTTTGATCAGGTGCTCACCCCTTCTTCTTATCTTTGTCGTCAGACCCTCACGTTATCCCCCAGTATCCAGGCCCATGCTGGACGCCACCTGCGGGAGGCCACTCCGCAATGCGACTCGGTTCCAACCTGCAGAACTTCCACCTGGGTACCTGGATTGGGGGGTGGGGCCAGGGATGGAGCAAGTGACAAGAGAAATGGAGACAAGACAGGAATCTGATCAAGTCTCGTTTATTGAAACACAAGCATGAGTTTTTATAGAGAATGAAAACAAAGGAACACAGACTGCAAACCATACATCAGTCAGAGCATAAGGGCTCTGACGCACATTAAAGGAGGAATCTCTGATTATAGAAGAATAGAACCGTATGTAGAAAAGAGAGCAAGGCCGTGGGCCAAGGCTATCTAGCAAGGCTATCTGGCCCCGGCTTTAAGCCAAGGTTTTGGGCCAAAGTTGTAAGCCCTGGCTGCGAGCCAAGGCCGCGGGCCCCAGTTGCCTGCCAGAGTTTCCAGGCCAAGGCTGCGGGCCAAATGGAAAGCTGCCAGCTCAGGCCTGTCAGCAGTTTTGAGAGGTAGCTGAGACTCAGTTGAACCTCAGGCTCCCAGGCTCCCAACAGTCCTTTACACTTTGTGGATGTTAAACCTCTTTCAGATGTGTCATTGGTGAAGATTTTTTTCCCACTCTTTTGGTTTTCTCTTCGCGTTCTTGATTGTTTTCTTTTGCTGTACAGAAGCCTTTTTGTTTAATGAGGACCCAGTTGTTGACTGTTGAACTTAATTACTGAGCAATTTCTGTCCAATTTAGAAAATCCTTTCCTACATCTATATCTTCTTTGTTATTGCCAATATTTTCTTCTAATAGTTTCACGGTTTCCAGTTTCACATTGAGGTCTTTGATCCATTTGGAGTTGACTATTGTGCCAGGTGCAAGATAAGGATTTAGTTTCATTCTTCTACAGGCGGAGATCCAGTTTTGCCAGCACCATTTGTTGAAGATGCTGTCATTCCTCCTTTGTGTGTTCTTGGCACCTTTGTCAAATATCAGGTGACTGAAATTACATGTACTCAGATTTGGGTCTTCAGTGATGTTCCATTGATTTATGTTTCTATTTTTGTGCCAGTACCAAACTGTTTTTATGACTATGGCTCTGTAGTATACAATGAGATCTGGGATAGTAATCGCTCTATATATGAGATCTGGTATAGTACTCCCTGCTTTTTGTGCTCAGGGTTACTTTGGCTATCTGGGATCTTTTGTGCTTCCATGTGAATTTAAGGATAGTTTTTTTTTCTAATTCTGTGAAGTGTGTCATGGGGATTTTAACAGGGATTGCTTTGAATCTATATATTGCTTTTGGTACTTGGTAGGATCGTCATTTTCGCAATTTTAATTCTTCCAATCCATGAGCATGAGAGGTCCTTCCATCTCCTGGTGTCTTCCTCAATCTCTTTCTTTAATGATTTAAAGTTTCATTGTACAGATCTTTGATTTCTTTGGTCAGGCTTATTCCAAGATTATTTTTTGCAGCTAGTGTGAATGGGAGTGTTTCCCTGAACTCTTTCTCCAATTGCTTGTTATTGAGCTACAGAAAGGCTACTGATTTTTGTAGATTGATATAACCTGGCACTATACTGAAAGTGTTGATGAGTTCTAGGATTTTTCTGGTGGAACTTTTGAGATCTCTTAGGTATAGTATCATATCATCTGCAAAAAGGTATAGTTTGACTTCTTCTCTTCCAATTAGTACTCCTTTAATTTCCTTCTCTTGTCTTATTTCTCCAGCAAGAATTTCAACTCCTATGTTTAAAAAGAGTGGGGGTAGTGGGCATCCATGTCTGGTTCCTGACTTTAATGGGAATGATTCCAGTTTTTCTCCATTCAGATTGATGTTGGCTGTGGGTTTGTTGTATATGACTTTAATTATTTTGAGGTATGTTCCCTTTGGTCCAATTCCCTCTAGGACTTTGAACATAAATAGATGTCGAATTTTGTTAACGGCCTTCTCTGCATCTATTGAGCTGACCATGTGGTTCTTGTCGTTGAGTCCATTTATATAATTAATAGTGTTGATTGACTTGCGTATATTTAACCATCCCTACATCTCTGGAATAAAGCCTACTTAATCATGGTGAATGACATTTTTGATGTATATCTGTATGTGGTTTGAGGAAAGCATTTCTTTGAGAATTTTTGCATCTATGTTCACTAAGGATATGGGTCTATAGTTTTCATTCTTGGCTGTATCTTCACCTGGTTTGGGTATTAGAGTAATATTGTCTTCATAGAATGAATTTTGGAGTTCTCCCTCTGTTTCTATTATTCTGATAATTTAAGTAGTATTGGTTGGAGGTCTTCTTTAAATGTCTAGCAGAATTCTGCTGTAAATCCATCTGGGCCTGGGCTTATTTTTAGTCAGGAGGCTTTGTATTACTGTTTTGATTTCATTATATAAGTCTGTTTAAACTGTTGATTTCTTCTTGGTTTTGCTTTGGTGGTTCCCATGATTTTAGATATCCGTCCATTTATTTTATATTTTCCAAATTTATTAGAGTATAGATTTTTAGAGTATTCCCTTATAATGTTCTGGATCCTTTGGGTGTTGTGATATTTCCTTTTCATATCTGATTTTGTTGATTTGGATTTGGTCTTTCTTTCTTTTGGTTAACTGGGCTAAGTGTCTATCTTCTTTAGCTTTTCAAAGAACCAGCTCTTAGATTCATTGATTCTTTGTGTTGTTTTCTTTGTTTCTATTTCATTAATTTCTGCTTTGATTTTTGTTATTTCTTCTCTTCTGCTGGGTTTGGGTTTCATTTGTTCTTGCCCTTCCAGCATCTTGGGTTGCAGTGTCAGGTCATTTGTTTGGGCTCTTTCTAATTTTTAATATAGCCACTAAGAGTTATAAACTTCCTTCTTAGGAGTGCCTTTAAAGTGTCCCAGAGGTTTGGTTGTATTGTATTGTCTTTTGGGTTCAATTCTAGGAATTCTTTTATTCCTTTCTTAATTTCTCCTTTGACCCACTCATTGTTTAGGAGTGTTGGTTTTGAGCTTTATTGCATTGTTGTCTGATAGAATGCATGGAATTATTTCACTTTTTTGTATTTGTTGAGTTTTGTTTTGTGTCCCAGTGTGTGGTCAAATTTTGAAAAAAATCCACAGGGTACTGAATAGAAAGTGTATTCTTCAGCGCTTGGGTGGAATATTTGGAAGATGTCTGTTAGGTCCATTTGATATATGATATCATTTAATTCAGGCATGTCTCCTTATTCTTCATTCAGTTGACCTGTTTAATGGAGACAGTGTGGTATTGAAGTCCATTACTATTACTGGGCTTGGGATAATCCATGTCATAAAGTCCTGTAGCTTTGTTTCTATGAATTTGGGTGCACCAGAGTTTGCTGCATATATGTTTAGAATTGTAATATCTTCTTGGTTAACTGTTCCTTTGATCAAAATGAAGTGACCCTCCGTATCTCTTCCGATCAATTTTACTTTGAAGACTATTTTGACAGATATTAAAATCGCAACCCCTGCTTGTTTCTTAGTGCCATTTTCTTGGAATATTCTTTTCCATCCTTTTACCTTAAGGTAGTGCCTGTCCTTAAGGGTGAGACGGGTTTCTTGCAGACAGCAAAAACATGGATTTTGTTTTTTAATCCATTTACTTAGCCTAAGTCTTTTGACTGTGGAGTTCAGGCCATTGATATTTAAAGTTATTATTGAAAGATGTGGATTGGTTGCCATCACTTTGATTGCCGTTTGTGTTCTTTGTCTAATTTTGTGTTTCCTCAATTATACCTTTATTTTCTTTCGTTGCCCCTGGGGTATAGATATTCCTTTGTCCATTCTTTGTATTGCTTCAAGTATTTTTGAAGGGCTGGTTTCATGGACATATATTCTTTCAGGCTACTCATGTCATGGATTATTTTTCTTTCCACCCTCACCTATAATAGACATTTTTGCTGGTAAAGTATTCTGGGCTGGCATCTATTGTCATTTAGAACTGGAAGTACCTTGGTACAGGCTCTTCTGGCTTTCATAGTTTGCACTAAGTCAGCTGTAATTCTGATGAGTTTTCCATTATATGTGACTTTTTTTCTTTTATTGCTTTCAGTATTCTCCCTTTGTTCTGTCCATTTAGTGTTTTTACTATGATATGCCATGGGAAGTTTCTTTTCTGGTCGTGTCTATTTGGCATTCTATGTGCTTCTTGTATTCATATGGGGATGTCTTTCCTTAATTTTGGTAAATTTTCTTCTACAATCCTGTTTAAGATCTGGTCAATACTGTTATACTGAAATTCTTCTCCTTCCTTTGTGCCTATGATATGTAGATTTTGTCTTTTCTTGGTGTCCCACATCTCTTCCATATTCCACTCCTGTGTTTTTAAAAATTTTTTATAATCTTTTATTGATTAGTCCAATTCTTCAACTTTATCCTCCAATGTTTGTATTCTGTTTTCCATTTCGTTCATTCTAACAGTTAGGGTTTCCCCTGTTGCTTCAAGTTGGCTTATTGAGTTTTTCACGTCCTTCTTCAATTCTGCCTGAGTTTTCTTTAATGTTTCTCATTTGTGAATTCGTTTAGAAATTTATCCCTATCTAATTTGAGTTCTTTGATTTGTTTGTTTGTGTGTTCTTTAAATTCATTAAATTCCTTGATCATGTTCATGATCTCCAGAGGGTTTTCTTATTACAACACTTTTCTATGATCAGTTCTGGATGATGACAATAATGATCTATGGACATAGCACAAATGTTTATGTTGCAATTTGTAAGGCACATTGTACCTATTCAACAAAACACCACCGGTAGCTTCCCTCACTGGGGCCTTTGACATCCTGAATTTTAGGTTTATACCCTGGCTTATAGTACCTGATGTGAGTTCCATCCTGTGAGTTTCATTCCAGGCTTAAATCTATCTGTAAAGTAACTCATTGCACCAATAACAAAAATCATGTCATTATTGTACCTATTGTCACGTTTTGTCTGGCATGTTGTTACTGTAACATATAGGTCCAAAGCCAAGCACGACTATGCTGAAAGACAATTATCTTCCAGCAACCTTCAGGTTGGCATCAGATGTTATGTAAACAAGCCAGTAGTGAGGGAGCTTCATATTCAGCCCCAATTTCATTTCTCCATGTCCTGCAGGCCAAGAATGTTGTATCTTCATATCTAGATCTGGAATAAAAAAAACAGTAGTTGTTTCTGGTAATGTGGATGAAGCAGGTATCAGTTCATCCCAAACTGGCAGTAAAACTTGACAGTCCCATTCCCATAGTTCTGGCTTTAGAGGCATGAAAGATGCAAGAGTTACGGGTTCATTGCTTTTCCTCTGTGGTTTCAGAAACCATCCAGTGCAGGCAGGCTCATCTCTGCACAAAGAAAGCCTTGTCAGGCCACTGTGTGAAGCTATAAAAGTGAAGTCTGGAAGAGGATGTTGGAGATGCTAGAGCTGTGAAGTATCTTCCAAGGAGAAGTGCATACAGGGAGTAGTACCAGAAAGAGAGAGGGGGGATAGAGAGAGGTTCTGTGCAGCAGAGGTGGAGGTGTTGAGCGATCTACCCCCTTCCTAAGCAAGAAGTGAAGTCTCAGAAGGTAAACATAGTACTACTAGTTCTGGTGCTTGCTCTGCTGGGATTTGGTCTTCTGTTGATCCCAAATGTCCTCACTATGCCCTCATTTCTCCCTTTTGGAAAGGGAATATGTATTCAGTTTTACTATATGTTGGGAGTATATAATTTGTCTTTTGATTTTACAGCACCTTACGGTTAAGAGATGGCCTTAAGTCTCAGAAAAGGCTCTTGAATTTTGAATACTATTGAGACTGGTAAAGACTATGAGAGCTTTTGAAGACTGAACTAAAGTCATGTTGCATTTAATTGGATCATGAGCCTACAGAGGCCAGGGAGTGATGGTTTGTATGAGAATGTTCCCCATAGGTTCCAAATACTTACATGTTTTGTTGTCAGTTGGTGGTGCTGTTGGAAGTGGTGTGGCTGTGATGGAGAGAGCAAGTCTCTTGGAGTGGGCTTTGAGAGTTCTTAAGCCTTACAAGATTTCCAGTCTCACTGCTTCCTGTGCCTGCTTGAAGATGTAGGTACTCCACTTTATGCTCTGGTCCCCTCTTGCCACCATGCCTCTCTGCCATGATGGACACTTCCCTCCCTGGAACTATAAGCTCAAAGAAGTTCTTCCTTTAATTAGTCCCTTATTCATAGTGACTTATCACAGCAACGTCAACGTAACTAACACACTATTTTATTATTTTCCTTTGTTTTATCCTTACTCTGGTATGGTAGTGTTACATGAAATCAGGTATTGTCATAACACTAGCATTATTGTTTTCGTTCAAGGAAGTTCTGACTGGCCAGTATCATTTGTGCATTCACAAACATTGTAAGATTATTTTTCTACTTCTCTGAAGAAAGCATTGAAGTTTTTATTTAGGTAAAACTATTAGAGGCACATCAGGCAAACCAGTTCAACACAGACAGCTATTCTCATAAAGGCTTTAATAGTTGAGGAAACAAGAGCCACAATTATAGCTGGGATAATATGAAATTTATAGTCTTATACAAAAATTAATGGACTATTTAACAGAGCATTACAGAATGGGTGGAAATCTTTGTTATCTATATATCTGACAGAGGATTCATATAAAAATATTCAAATATCTCAAATATGTTAAATAACACATCAGTCATCCCAATCAATAAATGGTCTAATGACATAAACATATGTGGAAGAGAAATAGTAGAGGGCAGGTTTTAAGGAAGAAATGGAAAGGTGGGGTACTTTAGATAGGGATGCAGTAGAGAGAGTTAAATAGAAGGAGTGAGAGAAGAGATAAGTAATGCTTGATATGGAAAAGCAGAGGAAAATATATTAGTTCAATGTTCAACTGAAAAATACACATAAAATAAATATACAAGTGCATGTGTGTAGCTGAATGTCATATAACAACTCCATGCCAGACAGGAAAAAGCTCCCTTTGAATTGTTGGTCTGAGGTTCAAAAATAACACAGGCTATTTCCACAGTCCTTGATGGCCTCCAAGAACTTGAAGATAAAACCCTATTGCTAAAGACAGGTCATACTTCAGACATAGGACTTGGAGCAATGGATCTGGAAATAGCCCAAAATTCCTCCCTGATAATAACTCTCATTATATCATGGGATGCCATCCATTCTGGCAAGGAAGAAAATCAACCAATGGTCCTGCCCAGCTGTAAAGCCTAACAGACAACAATGCCTGGCCTAGAAATTATCTCTTTTGGTGCAGTTACGATACTTGTATCTTGAGGGTAATCAACAATTGTTTAATTGTAATTAAGACCTGCCCAAGAGAAGGAAACTCATATATAATAGTGTAAACATAGCCAGATACACATGGCTGGAGATGGCACAGACCCTAGGGAAAAACCAATTTTTGCCAACTCCCAGACAAATGTAATTTCTCACCTTATTTTAAATATGCATTCCCATATTTACAGACAAGTGTACCTTTTACCCCTTATGAAAGAAACTTCTTTTGCAACAAATGAAGACTAATATAAAGTTCAGAAGTGGTCAAATATATAGCAGAAGTGCCTGAGAGATGCTTAATACTAAGTGGTACATCTTCAGTACAACCCCAACTCTCATCAGAAAAGTTTTCTTATATAGAATATGGGGATTAACACAGATACCCTTAATTGGCCAATGTGCAGAGAACAATATACCACAGAGTGCTTATCGATGAATAGGATGCCTATTTAAAACCTTTGCCTCTCAAGGCTTAGGGAACACTGTAAAAGAGGAGGTGGAAATATTGCAAGAGCCAGAGGGGTTGAGTCACACAAGGAAACAGAGTCTTCTAGAGAGCTGGTCAGTTACTCATGTAAACTCACACCAGTGGTGACAGCATCTACAAGTTGTATGCAAGCTCAAACCAGACAAAACCCCAGCAAAGATTTGATAAAGTGGGTAAGAAATTCAATCCAACCTAGGAAACTTTTGGCACTTGATGGTTGCAGGGGGCGGGGGGAGGAAGACACTGTCTTACAGGGATGGGACACTCTTGTTGGGCTTGGAGAGTGGAGTGGACCCACACTGAAGGACATTTGGGGACACAATTAAGAATCTGTTGACCACTATATATATAACTTTAAATTCAGTGGGAGGCAGTGAAAGGAGGTGAGGAGGATAGGGGAATGCATCTAAATACCATCAAACTCTATTGTATGAAAACTGCAAAAATTCAATTAAAATTTTTAATTAAAACAAGCCAGTAATTAGCATATGAGAAAAATGTTCAGCCTCACTAGAAAACAAAGTAAAATAAAAATTACATTCAGATTACATTCTTGCACTCAGAATTAGAGTTTAAGATAGCAAAATAAGTTTTCAAAATACGTGATTAAAAATAAAATGCCTAGTCTTGAATTCCTTTGGTTCCACTGGATCATTTTGTTAATCTATTTGGAATCATTCTGTCCCACCAATAATAAGTCAAAGCATGAACCTTAAGCACACACCACCTATCCATAACTGATCAAAGATCAACCGACCTACATCAGCAATCTACACAGAACCAAACTTCATCCATACAATGCACAGTAGAATTTCATATCAAATGGGCAAACAAATCAATATGTCAAAATGACAATGCAAAACACAAATAATATGAAAAAATCAAGAAAATATATCTCCCCTGAAACCCTGTAGTCCTACTGAAGCATATGAAATGCACAGAATTCAGTAGCAATACCATTGAGAAAAAATAAGGTACAAATCCACCATGATTTCCTTCTCAGTCATTAAGAAGTATAGTGTCACATTATTTGACTTAAAAGGATGCAATTCAAAATAACCTTATTAAATAAATTAAGCCGATCTCAGAAGATGGGTGCCATATATTTGATCTTATTTGTTGGTCCTATATTAAATATAGATCCTTAAAATCATGTATGTAAATAGGACATGAAGTTACAAAATTTTCTAGGTGACATAGTGTCAGGACTTGGGTTTGCTTTGCTCAGCGTGGGACTTACTGGCTTCAGGGCAGAGAGACTTGATAGGTGACAGAGTAAAAAATTTGGGACTTGGTTTCCTTCACACAAGCCATTTATTCCAAAATTCAGATGGTTTTTGTACATCCCAAGGAACTAGCAGTCATGTGGGATATGGCAGTCACATACAAATATTTTAGGATACAAAGAAACAGGACATATAGTCTGTTAGTTGGCACCAGAAGGATGCTTAAATTGTTACTCAGGGTTATAAATGCCCATCCAGTAATTTATTGGCCACAATGTTTTCTTTGTTAGAGCTAAAAGCATGGTAAACTTTTAGCTTTTAGCTCAAGAGTAAAGCTTTAACCTGGCCTAATCTCTTAGCTAAGGATAGCTGAGTTATTTGTTCAGGACAAGGAGATGAGCTAAGCGTTGTTGACCAAGACACATTCCCACAGAGCAGGGAGCCTGCATGTATGATCAGGTTACTTTCTTCCACCAGTCTGTCAGTGTTCTGCAAGACAGGGATTATCAGAGCTGCTATTTTCAGCGCCCCTCCCTTTAACAGAGAATGCAGCCTGGACTTAAAGCTTTAGGCTCATCTCACCCTAGGGCCTGGCATCCTGGTTTCCCACAAAGAAGACAAATGTGAGTGGAAGATCATTAAACTGGAGGGTAGTAGGCATTTTGGCTGATTATTCTCAACACAAAATGTATTCTTGCACAGAAAGTTAAAAAAGAAATTAAAGATAAGAATATCATGACTTAAGGTTGTAAATGTGTTCTTTAAAAAGACAAAATTTTAGCAGTCTTCTGAATGGTCACAGATTTATTTATTTTTTGTTGAAGTCTCATTTCATACAATATATTATTATCATATTTAGATGACCCCCTCCCCTATCTGCACTGCTTACTACCCCATCTAATTTCATACATTGTCAGTTTTGGGGCCCCAATTGTCCTTTAGTGTATTCATTCACTGGAGCCTGGTCAACCTATCAAGTGTCTCACCCTTAAAGTAAACAGACTATCCCCTTACCAGAAACCATTTTTTGTCAGTAGTTCCTCGGGTAGCATTGGGGTATTGTAAGCATTTAGACATGTCTACACTGGGATTTTGTCTAACTTGAGGTTATGAGGGATTCCTGAATGCTGATATGATTGCTGTGTGTTCATATAAGTAACTGACTAGCTTTGTGGAAATCTTGGTTTCCTTGGGGTCATTCACCTGTCTGGCTCTTACAGTCTTTCCACTCCTATTCTGGATGACTCCTTGAGTCTTGGGAGGCAGAAGTTTATGAAGGTGTACTATTCAGGTTTAAGTAGCCTTCATCCTCCTGAGTAAGGAAACTTCTCTTCTGAGAATTAAGAGATGCATCATCAATCTATGGGTTTAACAATAAGTCACAGTGTGTCAGTTTAATGGTATACCCATTTAGAAGAATGATAATATTATCCTTTTCTCTATGGCATGTTATCTGTCTAGCCCCTGATACCTAAGAATGATATCAATGTCAGGTATATACAAATCACACCTTAAATAAAATTAGGAAGGTGCGGGTTACTCCCATATTTTTTGTATCACTGTTCCACCAGTAAGCACATATTTCCAGGCTAGTTGTTATTATAGTTCAAAGTATTTTCTACTGGGTTAGGTTGATGATAGCCATTTTCTTCAGGTAGCTTGCATAGCACCTTCCAGCACTTTGAAAGCTAGCCAGTAGAGATAAAAATTTGAAGTCAGCACAAGCCTGATTTCTCCTTGTTTGTTCTACACATCATACATATACCACCAGTAAGCACATATTTCCAGGCTAGTTGTTATTATAGTTCAAAGTATTTTCTACTGGGTTAGGTTGATGATAGCCATTTTCTTCAGGTAGCTTGCATAGCACCTTCCAGCACTTTGAAAGCTAGCCAGTAGAGATAAAAATTTGAAGTCAGCACAAGCCTGATTTCTCCTTGTTTGTTCTACACATCATACATATAACCTGTTGTAAGTCAACTCCATCAAATCTCTTTTTATAATGTATATGTGTATACTTTAAGAAGCTTATGTAGTGGTAGTTTTCCATATGAATTTTTTTAAAGGAATTTGATGTTAGTGATTCCTCCCCACACTCCATCTATTCTGCCATCTCATTTTCCACAATAGTTAAATCTTCTTCCCTATTGTAGTACTCCTTTCCCCTGTTTAAAAACTGAATTATACCCTCTCATCCCAGGAATTTTCCCTATTCCTCATGCCCATTTATTAATACTCTGACCTATCTGAAGTTTTAAATTGAAACATGTATATCTAAGTTTTTAAAGTTAGCATCAGCTACTAGAGAGAACATGTGACATTTGTCTTTCTGGGTCTGGCTTACTTTACTCAGGAAGATTTTTTTTCTAGCTCCATTCCTTTACCTACAAATTTCAAATTTTCATTTTTAAGACCTTTATAGTATTCCACATGGATGAGCAATTGTTTCTATATCAGGGTATAGAGTCTTTTCGGTATATGCCCAAGAGTGGTCTGGTTAAATCAATAAGATATGAATGTCTAACTTTTTGAGGAATCTCCAAACTTATTCCCATAGTGGCTACACTAGGTGGTGTTCCCACCAACATTGGGTAAGTGGTCCCCTATCTCCACATCTTTGGCAGCATTTGTGCCCTTTTTGGATCTTATTCATTCTGAGGGCGATAAGAGGAAAGAAGTGAACAGGAAGTGGAGAAAATGGGACAGAGATTATCAGACCTTGAAAACTAGTTTGGGGAAATGGATTGCTCAATCTAAAAAGAGTTGAATATAAAATAACAAGAATGAGATATACAAAGCCTCTGTGACAGTGTAAAAGGACAAAACTTATGAATCATAGGCATAGAAGAAGGCAGCAAAACTAAGGTTAAAGGCACAGAAAATATTTTTAATAAAAATCAAAGAAGAAAATTTTCCAAACCCAGGCAAAGAGATAACTATAAGGCAGAAGAGGCATAGAGAATACCAAGTAGATAAGACCAGAACAAAATCTCCCATCCATATAATAGTGAAAAGAAGAACATATAGAGAAAGAAAAGATATTGAAAGCTGTGATAAAGTTCAAGTCACACATAAAGGCAGGTGCATCAGAATAACAGCTGATCTCAATGGATACTATGTGTCCTAGTTTGTTTCTTCATTTCTGTGACAAAATGCTCTGACGAATACCAACTTGGGGAGGAAGGGTTTATTCAGCTTTCGTCTCCCAGGTCGCAGTTCATTAGGAAGCCCAAGGTAGGAACTCAGGGCAGGAACCTGGAAGCAGGAACTGCAGCACAGGCCATGGAGGAATGCTGCTTACTGGCTTGCTCCCCTGGCCGCTGCTCAGCCTGCTTTCTTATGCTACATAGGCCCATCTGCCCAGGGGTGGCACCACCCACAATGGGCTGGGCCCTTCCACATCACTCATCAAGAAGACGCCCCTCAGACATGGCCACAGACCAGCCCAATAGAGGAAATTCCCCAATTGAGGTTCTCTCAACCCAGGTGTGTCAAGTTGACACTAAGGCTATCCAGCACAATTGACCCCTTGTCAACTTGACATACAAACATCACTAGGAAACCATAAACTTTCCAATTTTTGTCCCCAAGGTATGATGTTAATATCACAACATAAGACAGTACAACCTTAAAAACCCCACAGTCCTTAAAAAATCCATACACTTAAACCCACTTAAAAGTCCGTAGTCTCTGAATAGTCTCTTAACTGTGGGTGGGCTTCTATAAAATCCAAAACAAGTACTGTCTTATCTCAAAAAGAAGAACCAGGCACACCTAAGCAAAACCAAAGTCCAGCAAAGTAGCTTGAGGCTGGGCATCTGGGATTCACTCATGATCTTTTGGGCTCCAAATGGTACTGGAAGCTCCATTGCTCTGACTCTGCAGTCCACAGCACACTCAGCTCATCTCAAAGACCCAGGCCAGCTCCATTCCACACCTGCCGCTGTCCTCGGTGGTCGACCCATAGTCCTGGCATCTCCAAAAAGCTGGAGTCTCCATCGAAACTGAGGCTACACCTTCACCAATGGCCTCTTCTTGCCTCTGGGGTGCAAAGCCTCAGATTTTCTCCATGAACCCTTCAATCCTGGAGTATTTGCTGTAACTGAAGCTTCACTTTCACCCGTGGTCTTTCCTGGCCTCTCAGAGTGCCAAGACTCAGCTGCTGTCTGTGACACCTTCATGCTTTCAACACCCGAACCATGCAGGGGACTCTTACACATTACCAAGTCCTGCTTCCAGCTTGAAATAGAGGTTTGGGTCTCTCTGTGTGCTGACCCTGAGGAAACATCTCCCAGAAGACTTCACCTCAGTGATGGTGGTCTCTTGTTACTTACAGCTGATTTTTCATCCCCAGCTAACCAGCATCAATTGTTCCAGTAAAGCAAGTGTTTTACTTCAGGTTCTGGTCTCTTCTTAATCACAGCTGATTCTTCAGCCCCAGCCAACCCAAACCCACAGATTCTCAAATCATAATATCACAGGAACAGCCCCGATAGGCTCAGCTTCCCTTTGAAGCTTCACAAGCCAGGACTCCATCATCTACAACTATTTCAGCATAACTGTTCCAAGCTCCACAGGAACAAACTCTGAGCACACAATGGCTTTTCCAGCCCAAAGTTCCAAACACTTCCACAGTCCTCCCCAAAACACCAAGGTCAGGTCTGTCTCACTATGCAAGTCAGAATGGCATGGTCATAAAAATCATGAAAGAACATAGATTATGGCTTATATATAGCAAAAATACTAGTTTTGATTGAAGGAGAAATAAAATTCTTTTCATGATAAAAAGAGATAAAGAAATTTATTTGCATGAAAACAGATCTATAGAGAATACGCTGTAAAATACTTTGATCTGAAGAGAAGATTATAGATATTTAATAGAGTCAGATCTACTTATTTGATGTGTGGATACTTGATGCCCATTTTTTTCTTAGTTTGATTTAAATGGCAATCTATTTCAATCTATTTCAAACACACTCCACATCTAAATTTTTCATTATTTGAATAGAAGTATTAATTTCCATATGTTGTATAGCAATTTCCTCCCAGATAAGACATTTTAACTTTATGGTGAAGTAAAACATTCTTTCCTGAAGGGAAGCTTCTTAAAATCAGGATGCAAACATCTCAACAGCTCCAGGAAGTACCTGGAATTATCTACAGGAGACTATCTATGGAGAAAAGGCTAAAATTAAGTAAAGATTGTCATATTGAATATCAGGATTAAAAACTTAGCTATAAACTTGTAAAATCATGTGAAAGATGTATTGAAATTTAAAACCAGTGTATTCCAGAAGGAATAAAATGGCACAGTAACTGCAAACCAATCAAGTGGATAAAGCATCACTGTGATGATATAAAATTGGCAAATCAAATAAAGGTTAAATAAATGATCCAGTTACAACCAAAGTGGTCCTTTCCAATGAAATTGTATTAAACTAATCAAAAATAATATATTGAATCAAATGTCATTCAAGATTTCATAACTCCAAATAAGGAGAGTAAGAATAAATTTGTACATTAATGTATGACTAATTATGAGGACCTTTAAGAGCCAATCATTGCCACTAATATCAATGTGACTGTGCATTCATCATATCCTAAATTATCTCCTTAGTTAACACATTTGTTATATAAGGCAATAAAATAAAATGGGTGGTTTATGCTGCTCATTTAACTTTCACATTTCCCAAGAAAGACAATTCCAGGATTAGTGCAGTAAATTCATTTTTCAGGAGGGGAATCCTTCCTAATTAATGAATGACACATGATCTTTGCATGAGAGGAGCTATGATTGAGATGAAATAATCCTTGCATTGGTTTTTATGATTTCAAAAATCTCAGAAATTAAGGCACTTCTAAAGTATTTGTTACCTCCAAAAATCTCTGGTTTCCCCAGTATCACAACAAGGGCAATAGTTTCAATATATAAATTTGGACAAAAATATTTCACAGATAATTCTTGTGATGGATTTGAAAAAATATCATGTTAGGGATTCATTGCGAATGATAATTGTATCCTTTTATCAGTTTGCTACCAATCAAATACCAGTTTCTCAGGAATTGGTTTATGTAATCGATGAGATCAACAAGAACCTTACCCAACATTTCACTAGCATTTTACTTAATTACTGAATGATGTGATTTAGTGAGCCATGAGTAAATTATAAGCATTATTTAAAACCTTATTGCACTTTTATTTTAATTTTTAAAATATTCTTCGATGTCTTACCATATATCACTTATGTGAACAACATGAAGAATATCTGCCAGATTTGGAGCACACCTACAACTCCACAGCATTCCACCAGTGACTTTGTGTGGGATGGGAAGACTTGAAAAACTTTATCATGTGTTCTCCCTTTCTGGTGTCTAGGAAGTGGGAAAGGATTTTGCCTACTGAAGAGTATTAATAATCATATATTTGATGAGACAACATTTCCTTATTTGAAATACAGAGGAGGCACATAGTCTTAAAGAAATATTCTACATGTAGATAATAATTGTCTAGAAGCTCATGGGAATTGAGAGGAAACTTAACAATGAGGTGAAAAGTGTACTTCTTGCTACCTCAGCTAGTATTTAAAACACTTCAGATCTTAGAAGGAGTCTTACATTTCCCCTGTCCTCAAATTACTTCTTTTCTTCCGTATCCTTTAGCTTTCCTATGGACCATTTCATCCTACTTTGAGTTACCAGAACCAATTTCCTTATCTGTGTCAGATTGCCCCAAAGGACAAATTTTTTACTCTTGCCGTGTTCTCCTCAAGAAGTCATTTCAAGTGGAACTAGGTGGGACTGTTCATCTCAGATGATGATGAAGGTATTCAATTTGTCTCAAAGTTGAGAAAAGAGTTTCAAAGAAATGAAGTGTGCTCAGCTTCGCTGAACATTGTCTCCAGCTCAATTTAATGTACTCTATTATATAGAGAAATATATATATACATATATATTCTATAAAGTCTAATTTGTGTCTCAAAATGTCCTTTAGTGTGGGTCCATCCACTGGAGCCTGGAAACCTACCAAGAGTTCCAACATTGAAAGAGACTCTCTCCTCTCCTGGCCGTCATCTGTTGGCACAATTTCTTTAGGTGGTATTGGAGTTTCTTACCCATTCCCTCATGTCTATGCTTATTTTTTTCTGTTTTGAGCTTGTATGGAACTTGTGCTTGCTGTAACTGCTGCAGTGACTTCATACAAACAAATAACTAGCTGTCTGGAAAAATTTCCTTGTGGTCATTCACCTCTGGCTCTTACAACTCTTCTGCCCCTCCTCCACAATAATCCCTGATCCTTGGGAGGCAGAAGTTTTATATAGTTTTCTTATTCATGGATAAGCATTCTGTAGCCTTTGAAAAGAAGGCTTCATTTCCTTGACTGACTCCCAAACTTGATGGTAAGACTCTATTGCTGAAGACAGGAAATATTTTGGACAGAGGATTTGAAGCAATGGAGCTGAAAGTGATGTGGAAGCCACCTCCCCTGAAAGCTAGCTCTCATAGCTTTGGGGTACAGTACACAAGTTGGTACATCATTCGATGGTTCAACCCTAGCTTCACGGCCCAAAAACCACACCAAATGACATTGGTGCAGTAGTGGCACTTTTATCTTGGGATAATCAGCACCTACCTAACTGTACTTAAAGCCCATTAAATAGGAGGGAACTCATGTCTGGTACTGTAAACCTAGCCAAACACACATAGCTGGAGAGGAAATAGATCTTAGAGAAAACCCAAGGCTCTCATATCCCTAGACAAATATAATTTTTTACCCTATGCAAAATACAGATCCTTAAATTTACAGCCAAGTATCCCAGTCAGCACCCATCAAAGTATCTTGAACAGAGATTATTACAGAGTTACACTGTTCACACAGAGAGATTCTCTGTGAATTTCCCAAAACTCAGTGGCACATTTAGAATGTGACCTCTCCACCTAAGACTCATGAAATACAGAACAAAGGATGAAGAGAGCTCTAATGCATCTTTCAATTCTCATCAGTAAAACTCCCTCATGTGAGAGAGGGCCAAGAACACAAAAGGCTGCAAATGGCAAAAACACAGACAATAAGAGTAAATAGAGTGTGGGTTCTTGGACAGAACTCCTGTGTTGAGGTCCACCCACCCAGAACTCAGGGACCACTGC
The DNA here is from genome assembly GCF_000622305.1 of Nannospalax galili. Classification (NCBI taxonomy): domain Eukaryota; kingdom Metazoa; phylum Chordata; class Mammalia; order Rodentia; family Spalacidae; genus Nannospalax; species Nannospalax galili. The sequence goes on from NW_008340850.1 coordinate 1,199,929, forward strand.
AGAACAGGGGGAGAAAAGATTGTAAGAGCCAATGAGGAGGGATATGACCACACAGAAATAGTCCTACAGGTTCCTTTGACCCATCTCATACAAATCTATGTCAATGGTATTAGCATGCACAAGACCCATGCAAAATTAGGCAGACAAAAACCCAGCACAGATCTGTGGAAATGAACAGCAAATCCCAATCTTGCTTTAAGAATTATTGGCAGCTGATTACTGCTGGGTGAGCAAGAGGTGATCTTCTTGAAGAGAGACTCTAGATAGGCTAACTAAACCCCAATGGATGAACTTGCACTGAGGGACATCTCTGGACAGTAACATAGACCTTAATACAAATGACAGAATGTGTGAACTTCAGTGGGGGCACTATGGGAGGATGCCAAAGTGGAAGGAGGAAGGGGGTATAAGGATAATTTTATGTATTAAATATGCAAAAATTCATTTTTTTAAAGAACTAAAAAAAAAACCTTAAAAATCTTGATTGAACTTAAACACCGAAGTTACACCTAGAAGAGATAAGCAACTTATACAGACTGGTAACAAATGAGATTAAAATAGTACTAAATAGTCTTCTGACTAAACAAAAAGCCCAGGTCAGGTCCAGGTCAATTCACTGTAAATTTCTTCAAAGAAGAATATAAACAATAATTTTTAAATTATTCAGAACGATAGATATAGAAGAAGCCTTTCCAAACTCCTATGAATTCCGTGCAACTCTAATAACAAAGTCTGACACATAATGAAACACAGGATGAAAGAGAAACCTGCAGAATAACATCCCAGTTGAACGTGGATGAAGATATTATAAATAACTACTTGTACACTGAAACCATGCATATATTGGAAAGTTCATCCACAATGATTAAGTTGGCTTCATCTCAGAGATATAGGAATGTTTCAATACACATAGCAAAAAAATGTAATAAATCTTGTAAATAGACTTAAAGACAAAAGTCAGATAACAGTCTCAATATATGCAGAAATGTCTTTGACAAAAATCTAAGATAACTTCATGATAAAAGTCCTAGTGAGAATATGAATAGAGGGAAGACACTTCAGCACAATAAAGCATGTATATAAAAAACCACAGCTTAATACAATTGTAAATACAGAATAAGTTAAAGCATTCCTCTTAGACTGAGGAATGAGACAGGGCTATCCACTAACCCAACTCCTTTTCAATATAATGTTCAAAGCAGTAGCTAGAGAAACAATACAAGATAAGGAAATTAATGGGATTATAATGGGAAAAGAAGTCAAATTAATGCTATTGGATGTGATATTAAACATAAGAGGGCCAAGAACTTCAGCAGAAAACTTGGAGTAATTAACAAGATTTTCAGCAAAGTACAAGATACAAAATCAAGTTACAAATATTAGTAGCCTTTCTATACACCAAAGGCAAGCAGGCTGAGAAACAAATCATGGAAACACTCCCTGCTTACTACACCCTCAAAAAATATCTAGGAATGAATCTAACCAAGGAGGTAAAAATATCTATAATGAAAACCTAAGTCTTTGAAGAAAAAGATTAAGGAAGACACTAAAAGGCAGAAGAATCTCACACGCTCATGGATACTTACAATTAACATTGTAAAAAAAACCATGCCAGGACAAATAATTTACAGGTTCAGTGTAATCCCAAACAAAATCTCCATGACATTCTGCACAGAAATAGAAAAATAAAACTATCCTAAAATTCATATGGAAGCACAAAAGACCCTAGATGTCCAAAACAATCTTGAGTAAAAAGATTAATGTTCAAGGGATTACCATACAAGATTTCAAGCTATACTACAAAACCATGGCAATAAACTCTTGATACCTGTACATATAAAGAAATATAGATCAGTGTAACATCATTGAGAACC
>NW_008340850.1:1201986-1217570 GCF_000622305.1 Nannospalax galili
AGTATATAAGTGCAGGAAAGGAATTTCTAAACAGGATGTTGTTCACTCAGGAATAAAAGTAAACAATTGAGAAATGGGACCTCATTAAAATAAAAGAATTCTGTACAACAAAGAAAAAAATCAGTCAAATGAAGAGGAGGAGGGAATGTTTCCAGCTACTTCTCCCTACTCCACAGAGTAGGAGGGAATGTTTCCAGCTATTCATCTCATAGTGGGTTGATTTAGAAACTATACAAAGAACTCAGAAAACAAAGAACCAAGAAGACAAAAGACCCAGTTTCAAAAGGGGGCTATCAATCTGAACAGGGAGTTCTCAAAAGAAGAAATAGAAATGTCTAGGAAATATAGGAAACATTTTTAATATGTTCAACATTTGAAAAAAATGTGATATGAAATGGGGGGAAATGAAACACTCATTCACTGCTGTGGGATTGCAAACTGGTACAGACACTGTGGAAATCAGTGTGGACAATTCTCCAAAAGCCAAAAGTGGATCTATCATATGACCAGGCAGTAAAACTCCTTGACATACATCTAAAGTACTAAATGTCCCACTACAGAGATACTTGCTCAGCCATGCACATTGCCATTCTTTCACAATAGCTAGGAAATGAAAAAAAAAATCTAAATATACTTCAATTGATGAATGTATAATGAAAATATACACAGTGGATTTCTATTCAGGTGTAAAGAAAAATGAAACTATGAAACTTACAAGTAAATGGAGGGAATTGGAAGCCAGTATACTACATGAGATAGCCAAGATCCAGAAAAGCAAGTGCATCATAGTCTCTTAGTTGGGATTGTAGCTCCAAATCATTGTATGTGAGCATATAACTTGAAGTAACCTCAGAAGCCAGGAAAGTAGAAAAGGGAAATGCTGGTAGGGAGGAAGAAGGCATTCTAGAGAGCAGAATAGAAGGACACAGGATCTATAAAGCAGGAAATAGGAAAAATGGGGACATTAACTGGGAACTGAGGAGGAAAGGTAACATAGAGGGAAGGAGAGACAAATAATACTAAGGATGTCTAAAAAGGAAGAGGAAACCACAATATTTTATAGGTCTACTTAAAATATGCGTATGCACACGTCAGTGCCAAAGACTACCTATCCAAAAATCTCAGGGTTAGGTATGGGAAATCTCCACTTGAGTTGTTTTTGAGGGTATTCCATGAGACTTTCAAACCAATATAGGCTTTCACCGTTGCCCATGGTTTACCTCGCAGAACCTGAATGTTAGACACTATTCCTGGACACTGTAAACTTTGGTCATAAAACTTGGAAGAATACAACTGGAACTGACCTGGGAACATACCTGTACTAATTCTCATAGTCTCACTAGTTGCTATGCAAGTTGTTGAGGGAGAAAAATCAATCAGTAGTCCTACCCAGTTGTAAAATCTAAGAATAAGAACAATGATCAGCAAAATGTCCCTAATGATGCAATAGTGGAACTTTATCTTGGGGTTAGCCACCGGCTATATAATGGGACTTTAGGCTCACTCAATAAGAGGAAATTCATGCCTAGTACTATAAACTTAGCCAAATACTCATGGTTGGAGAGGTCATAGACACTAGAGGAGAGCTGCCACTTTCTTAAACGCATATAATTTCTTAGAATATTCTAAATACATGTCCTTATATTCACAGATAAGTGTAGCTCTCACTACTATCAAAGAAGTTACATTTTGCAGCAGAAAGAGATGATTACAGAGAGCTGCAACTGGTCAAAAATCAGAGAATAAGTGACTATGGGATTCCCAGCCCCAATTGATACAATTACAATATAAACCATACACAAAAGGCTCAGGGAACTTTGCAGAAGAGGTGGTGGAAAGATTGCTAGTACCAAAGGACCAGGTCTCTTGATGCTATATGGAGTCTTCTAGATATTACAGGGAAGCTACATCCTCAACAATATGGGTGCCTAAAGAAGCCCTATATAATACAATATCAGTTGACATATCAATGCTAATGGAGGGAATTTCACAAGGTCCCATCTCTAGATGATTAACTACAGGCAATTAGTGGTTCTGAGGGAGGGAGAAAATTTTATTCAGAGATGAGCTCCCTGAGAGGTTATATATTCCCAAGTGGTCAGCCTTAAATATATTTACAGATAATCTTTCAATAAATGGACATGGTAGATAATAAATATATATTTAACAGCAATAATCAAAGAGGAGTTCATGAAACTGAGAAGGAATAGATGTGTGTGGGAATAGTCGAAGGGACAGAGAGGCAGGGAGAACATGATGTACATAGCATACTCATACATGACAGTCTCAAAAAAGTAAAATGTTTAAAATGTATCAGAAAAATTACCTGTCATGATCAAATTTCATAGATGCATGGAAGGTTAATCATTTTGGAAATTTATGAAAGTAATTTAGAACACAAATGGACACAATGACAGAAATCACCAAATGTTCTCAACAGGTGCAGAAAATGCCTTTTAAAATGTTTTTTATATATATTTTTATGTTTTAGAAGATGCATTTCATTACAGCTTTAACATAATCAATAACAGTTTCCAGAGCAAAGATACTTCTCTTTCAAAAGTGGCTATAAAATTTTTAGGTTCACTGTTGAATTACTACAGTTATACAATATTGAACTCAGTATAAGCCCTGCAAGACATAAAATTGAATGAGTTTTTAACCTTTAAAAAAGATCTCCATTTCATTTTAAAATATACTGTTTCTTACAGAAAGACTTATTGTTTTTGCTACTAACACTGTGATGTTGGCACATGAGTCTCTAATCTGTATGTATCTGATTATTGCTAGTCATAATAATTTCCACTTGGATCCTTGACACCTGTGTATGTCTATAAAGTCATTGGGTAGATTTCAAATGGTAATATTTATCAACTCTACTAATTAACATGACACAAGTTTTTAATGCTTCCTCCTCAAATATAATTCATTTTTTAAAATTTGTTGATTGTGTGTGTGTGTGTGTGTGTGTATCACACAGAACATCCCAAATCATCTTATTCATCTATACACCCACTTCCCAGATGGCACCCTCCCATAACCTGCATCCCCCCACTAAAGTCCTTATACTCTGTCATTCCTGCTACTGTCCACTGTATTGTTGGCACCCCCAGCTGTTCCCCACTACTTGTCCATCCAGTGAATCTAGTCAGCCTATCTAGAGGTCTTTGTTTTAGGAAGGTCAGCTGTTCCTCATCTAGCAGCAATGATTTGCCAATATTCCTTTAGATAAGATTGGGGTTTGCTGTTCATTTTCTCAGTTCTCTGCTGGGTTATTATCTGGGAGTCCCTTGGGCCACCATGGCCAACAACTCAAAAGAAGGTATCTCCTATCTGGCATTGTTTCTTTTTATGTAGCCTTTAACTATACATATGGGCTCTTAAAAATTATATTGGCCCCTTTAATCTTTGGTTATACTTTTCTTTTGGGTGTTTAAGGCCACATAGTTGGCACAGATAAGTAAATTTATTTTTACTCTTATGGCCATTTGAGGATCTGTTCCTCAGGGGTCACATGGGCTTGGGAGGGGCCCATGGTTCCTTTCTTTTACCAGTTCCGTCTAAGTGAAGATAAGTCAAAGGTCCTACTTGACCATGGCTGGCTTCGCTTGGAAGCATGGAGGAAATTATTCCTCTGTGTTGACCCTCCTCTTTGTAGACTGGACACTGGTTCAGGTCCATCTGGTGGGGTCTCCTCGGCCTCCTTAGTTAAAAGGACAGGTGACCCACCACAATTATAGGACATTTTGAGAGATGCTCATAGTACCCTGGAACTAGTCGACCTAGGAGGGCAAGGAGCACAAACTGTCCTTTATGTCCCTCTGGATAAATAAGCATAGGCCTCCAATTTGTCTGTTAAACATCCAAAAAGTTTAATTCCACCAGTCTGGTACTTATTAAGGGAGAAAGAGGAAAAAATGGGGGCACCTTGATTGGGGAAACCATAATGGAGGGGTTAGACAATGTGAGAGATAAATAACACCTAGCTAGTTTTAAAAACCAGAGGGAACCATATTAGTCAAACAACGTACTGACAAATTATACATACCAGATCAAGAAATATATGTCTAGGCAAGGTTTATCTCAGAACAATTTGTCTGTACCCAAGATTTATCTACATGGCACACAGTAATTAAAATGTTTCTTACTATTTCAATATGGTCAACAGATACAGTGTACAGCAGTGCCAACCCTGTATCTGCAGATCATGGCAAGCACGAAGATTAAAATCACACCATGAAGTGCTGAAGCTTTGACCATGTAGAATCCCTGGAGGTCTCTTTTAAGAAAACACACATTTCCACCATCAAAGATGAGCTCATGTCTTATATGTAATAAGCTGCTGTCCCGACCTGGAATCAGATAAAGAAACTCACTCAAGAGGTGGAACATCAAATTAGAAATGGTGAATGTGAAGTTTCCCCTATGATTATGTTCCTGATGATGCTTGCTTAAATTCATATCTGTATTAGGCAGAGTGTGTGTACACCTTCTGTGGCCCAGGAAGGGTCAGCTGTTGGAGGATCTCCTCTGGTACTAAATTACACCTTTTCATGCTCTAAGGTTGTGATATGGCCTATTAGATGGTATAAAAATAAAAATAAAATAGGTTAATAGGAAGGGACCTTTGAAAGATATTACTGGTCAGTGTGAAAGAAATAAAAGAATTTGGGGATTTACAAAAAGTCAGCCTATGTTCAAAATGCAGGACAATATAGATATATTAAAAATGGAGGTTCTGTGGATACTATATATTCCAGTACCACCTTGACTATAATTTTCTCTATGGGTTCCTTGGGACGCATGGACAATCAAAATTTCTCAGTGCAATTAGAAGTAGATACCATAAACAAGAGCATCTCCTGTATGCAGGAGAGAAACTCAGAGCATCAACTATTAGCTAATAATCTCATGGGCTTATCTGTAAAATATAATGAGTATATCAATGTTACTGGAGATGGTGTTACTAAGCAAGGTCAGATTGTACCTCACACAGAGCAAACATTATGAGTCTCCTTTTCTATTCAATGGCAGTGTTTGTGCATTGATTGAATTCTTTCTTCACCACCTTTAAGTTGTTCTGTGGAGTACAACATCTCCTTGCTACAGGCAAAAGACACCCTATGGGATGGATGGGTCTTTTGTGTGGTGGCAGTACTTTTCAAGCATTTTCTGCCAACATCTCTGATTTATACTTCATCAGATGGATCTTCCCCTTGTTATCAACACTTACTCCCATGCATCAGGTTGCTCAGGACCTGTCCACAAACTGTGATGATCAGTTGTCTCTCCTAAGCCCTGGCCAAGACAGGAGTATGGTGGCTTTCATTGTACCTGTTTCAGGTCTACTTGTAAGGTTAAAGAGGGAAATTCCACAATTGGCATGTAGCTTTAGCAGGACAGCCAATTTCACCACACAGACATTGTGAGAGATTAATAATAAAAAAAAAGAGGAAAGGAAAAGAAAGAACTTTACTCATTGATTCTAAAGAATCAAGCCACTATTTATTTCCTGTAACTAAAACATCATTTAGGATGTGGGTAATTTCCTGGAATGTGTTGGTTTTGTATCACCAACAATTTCAATATTATTCAATGACAGGCAGACCAAATTAAAAGAAGACTGATAAAATTTATAAAGGCAAAGCCTGTGGCTGGCTTGACTGGTTTTCCTGGCTTCACTAATTCATAGAACCAGCTATGGCCATTCTTTTACTTTTACTTATTATCTCTTGCTTACTACAATGTTTTTAAGATACATATTCCAAATACTAATAGATTTGAAGTGTGTGTTTCTAGAAATCACTTCACAGAAGGGGGGGATGTGGCTGCCTCTTTTGTCCCTTAAGGACAATAGTGCTCAGCTCACTAAAGTTAACAGACTTGTGGCATTCAGCTCTCTACCACATTTCTTTGGGCTTTGCTAATACAGAAGCTTGAGGCAGGGAATGTCTGCTCCCAGGATGCTGGGAAAGGGCTAAGACACCTGCTTCTGGAACACTGGGACCGGGCTGCCACAGCCTTTGCCCTGTTTATACGTGAATCAAGGGAGATCTATTACTGGGCAGTTACCATGGCTTTAGGCATGCCATGCTCTTTTCTCACTATAGTGATACATATGTGTTTTTCACTGTTTGAGCATTTATCATATATAAACTCTGTGTGAACTTCAAACACTAAGCTTCCTATTAAAAGCTTCTTAGGGGGCCAGTAAAAACACTCCTGAGTGGTATAGCCTGGAGACTCCTGTTCTTAACTTCAGTTCTTCAGCACCAGCCACTTCATGGTGGCCAAAGAGAAGGCTCAGCAATTAAGAGCACTGACTGCTCTTGCAGAGGACCCAGGTTCAGTGCCTAGGACCCACATGGCAGCTAACAACTATCCATAACTCCAGTTCCCTCTTCTGGCCTCTGCAGGCAGTGCACACTTATAGTGTATTTACATATATGCAGGCAAAACACTCAAAATAAATAAATAAATGATGTAAGTAGTTTTAAAATACCATTTCTCTAGATTTCAAAAGGTCACACTATAAGCAATATTTTATGGATGTATTTTTATTACACCTGCATAGTATTCATCGACTTATAAGTTTTCATAATATCACTATTTATAGAATAGCCAAGGATGCAGAAATTTTATGTAACTAGTACTATATTGTTACATACAAACTAATAACACATTTTTAAATTTAAGCGTACAGATTTTCTGATGCTTCCATTCAGGTATAAGTGTGCTGTTGATGACATTCTCTTCTATTCTTCCACAAGCCTAATCAACATGAAAAGGAGAAGCAATGTCAGCTCACTTTCCCTGTTATTCAGGACACAATAAAATGGTTAGGAACACACCTCATATGTCCCAAAGACCTTTGTCACTCTACTTAAGATTTTCTGTGAGATAATTAAAAACACTCTTTTGGGGGGAAACATTTAAAACATTTAGTAATGAAAACATAAAAAATGAACCACTTACTGTGTAGTATTATAGTGGAGGTCCCCATAAATATCAGAGACTGGAGGAAAAAAAGAAGCTACAGGCATTTCTAGGACAACTTGCCATGCAAGAGACAGTGTTTGATGCTAAGTTCACACAGCCAGAGAAAAAAGAAATGAAGCCTACTAAAAACAATTAAGCTGAGCATGGTAGCACACACCCTTTTAGTCCCAGCACTTGGGAGGCAGAGGCAACTGAGATATGTGAGATCTAAGCCAGCCTAGTCTACATAATGAGTTCTAGGCCAACTTGGCCTACAGAGAGACCTTGCCTCAATAAAAATGAAGACCACAGAGCCAGAGAAGGATGGATTTATCAGAAGGTTTTGAAAGAAATTAATTAACCAGCGACCATGAGACTGGTATGGTGCTCCAGTGGTGTTTTTTAGTCCCATGGTAGGACATATCCTCTACAAAGAAGGAGAGATTTGAGCACACATAAGGACTTAGATCATCATGTTAACTGGATCCATAAGGTGTTAAAACACTCAGAAAGAGATGAGGAAAATAAACAAATCCTGTCCAGGTTGCTTGAAAGCAAATGTGGGTAGATTTCCATAGATCTGGAGTCCCTAGGGAGAAGATTATACAAAACCAAATGTGTTGCAAATGAGGCTTTGAAAGACCTTAAAGCCTGATCAGCAATTCAACACAGTGGTAAAAACTCAGAAAACAGAGTTATAAGTGATTCATAATGAAACCTCTGTTGTAGAGGAAAGGAGTTTTCCAAAGATGGGAACACCCTAACCCATTTTCCTAATGGAGTGGCCAAGAGTATCTGCAGTTGAGGCTCATGCAGGATGACTGAAAGCCCTACTTTGGAATTTGGGTTTACTGGTCTCCTATTAATGTGAAAAATATTTGGGCCTGGGTGAAAGATGGAAGAAGGTGTACTTAGATTCCTGGTGGCCCCCAGGAGTATCACAGGCAATAAATATCAGTTGATAAACAGACATTAAAAAAATAAGTTAAAGGGATTATGCCTGACTAAGGGGTGGGCAGCTATCTCTCAGACTTAGTAAACTGAATACATTTCTCTCCTGTGTGCAGAGATTGTTCACTCAGCCAAGGAGGCAGGTTCACGAAAAGCCTAGGAGGCTAGTGCAGGTGTATCCAAGAAGCTGGTTTAGAAACAGCATAATTGGTCAGTACATAGCCATGGAAGTGGGTGACTATTCCCCCATTGGCCCTAAGCTAGACTCCGCAACAAGAAGGAGAGCCCCATCAAGTTCTTCAGTGGTAAGGAAAATGCTTTGGGACCCCATAAAAGTACCCTAGGATGAGACAGCCAGACAATTTATACCAACTGGTTAAAAACTTTATGTGCTCTATTAGACCTTGCTAAGAATTTGCTTTAGTATCCCCTTAGTTTCAGACTTCTGCAATCACCAGACATTTGCTTGAACTGAAGGACGATGGGCTTTTAGAAGGCTTCATGAAGGTTATTCCCATAACCCCACTGTTTGTCATGAAGCAATGGCCAGAGACTTTGCTTTGTTATCCTGCCCGCTCTCTATAAACATGTTTTATTTCACTGAATTATAGAAGCTTCTAAGAGACATATAGGTAAATGTAAAGGAATAATGATGTGCGATCAGGCTACATAAAGTATAAGCACCATGCACAGTTGCAAAATTCTTGGGGGTACTATGATCCAGTAAGATGCATATGATACCTGACAATCTTATTGAAAAAAATCCTACAATGGATTGTTCCTGTAAATGTAAAAAACTGCAAGTATTTGGTTTGGGGCAGGCTAAGATACTTACAGGGCATTCCTGTAAAATATTCTGATATTTTGCATACTGTAATAAACATGTGGAAATCTGTTCCTAATTATGCCCTCAACAAATGGCTGCTCCAGAAGGACAAGTACCTAAATCAACCTATCTTGTGGGAGATTGGCAGGTAGACCTCACAGGGTCTATATCTATCAGTGATGCAAACATACCCACACCCATGTGAGCACTGCCACAGGTCTATTGTTACAAGCATTTCTATGCAAATGAGCAATAGATAAAGCCACCATCAAGGTTCTGTACCAACTAAAAGTTACACACAGGTGTCCATGAAGAAATGGCAGTGATGGGATAGCCGTTTCACACACAATGATGCACAGAACTGGGCTGAGGAAAACTAGGTGTAATGGTGCCTCCAGCTACCTTACAATCTTATTGGGACTGAATTGATTGAAAGGAAAAAGAAAACGGGATATTAAAACAACAGCTAAAGAGCGTAAGTCCAAAGGTTGTCCTACATAGGTGGAAATGGATACTCCTTAGAAGCCATAAGGTTGTTGAATGAAAATCCCAGTGCCAGGGGTAGGCTGTCTCCCCATGATTGTTTTCCAGGGAAGCCTCTGAGGCCCCATACACCATAAATGTTGTTGATACTGCTGCTAGTTGCATGGCAGAACTAAACAGTGAGAGCTTATTGCTGAATACACCACGTTCTTTGAGTGTAGGACTTGGAGAAATCAAGCTGGTCCTGAACTGGAAGCTCTAACCCTGATGGTTTTCATGATTCCAGAAGGTGCCATCCGGGCTGCTGCAGGAGAACTCTCATCAACATTTCAAAATTCCAGATAGGCTCTGCCTGCTTGGGAACACTGGCATGACTAGCATAGGTACAGTCACAAGCTTTCCAATGAATTTAAGTCCCATTCTATGGGAAGAACTTGACTTCTGGTGCTGTAAGCAGAGACAAAACCTGTATTTTATCATACAAAATTAATCTTTAAAATATTTTCTGTTGGAAACCAAGATGGCTGGACTCAGGAAAAGTTAGGTCTGAACTTCGGAGCAGGCTACAGTCTCTACTAAAAGGGGCGAAGCACTGAAAACTGTGCCTCTACATCCCTGTCATGCTGAATAGAGCAATGACTTGCAAAAGTGAGCTGGCCAGGTTAAAAGTTTACAGTCCCTTTTTTCTGAGAATAACATCTTGACTTCCTTGATCTAGAGGTGAAAAACAGCCTAATCAATAACACCAAGTATGTGTGTAATTAAAATTAAATAATCTTAGTTAATAAGCTCTGACACACTCCCTGATCTTTTACAAACGACTCTCTGTCCGTGCTAAGGATTGATCAACTTATGTGGCACATAATATGAACACCCTTTGTCTGTGTCTGAAATGAACTTTACATGCACCCTGGACCCTGAATGTACCTTGCTGTTAGAGAATAAAGTTGACTTGTTAGCTTATCGTGAAGTAAATCTCAAGTCCCAGAGTCATTACTCTGTTGCAGATCAAGTCTCTCTGTTCCCAGAGCTGGGCCTCCAGCTGAGCAAAGCAACCCTGAGTTACCAATAATTTTCTTTTGTCCTTAACCCTATTTTACCAAAAATATAAATTCATATGCCCATCTTTCTTCACAACTCCTCTCTCTCTCCCTCCCTCTTTCCCTTTCATAATGTTTCTTTTTTATTTTATTTCCCTAAACAAAGGTTGAATTCAAATTACATAAATGGCACATTGTAGAAAATTAAGATAGTGGTACACACACCTTTAACTGCCAATCTTTTTGCCTGTTGAAAGGCTGAAGCAACTGCCTTCTCTACTTGGGCTTTGTTGCACTTGCTTTTCCCCCACTTTGCCCTAACACAACCTGAGAATTAGAGGATGTTTACATTCCAGCAGGAGACATCAAACACTTTGAAGGGAGAACCTCTTTGTAAATAAGAAAAGGCAGAAAAGAAAGTACACAGAGAACCAAAACTCTCTCCAATCAACCTTGTAATGGCAGTTTAAATGACAGCAGGCATAGCCCCTTTTCCTGTGATGGAGTGGAGTGTACCGCCCCAGAACTGGTGAGAAAAGGCATTTCCTCTTCTAGTCCCATCCTCAAATCTATCAACAGTTCTCCATGGGACTCTCTTTAAAAGAATCCCTGACTCCCCCAATTCTTAAGAAAGTTATTGAGGGAGGGGGGGATTTTTCTCCTTTTTCCATTATGGGTATTTTCTATTAAAGTGCCCTAGTTTTCAACATATAACATTTATTATCATAGAATTCCTTGTGTGTGTGTGTGTGTGTGTGTTGCATTGTTTCAATTCCTTACTGAGGCCAGAGAACAGATTGGGAGGGGCTGTTCATTTTTCTTTCTCCTTATTCCGTAGTTTCTTAAGATTTGATTCCCCAGCTGTTGCTCCCATGTCTTTTATCCATTGATTTTGTGTAACATCAGGAGGTACCAAACAAGACAGAGATTCAAGGAAATTTTATGTAAATACTACTTATCACTTTTTAAAGGGGATATGAAATAATAAATGAAGAAAGAAAGAAAGAAGAGAGAGAGAGAGAAAGAAAGAAAGAAAGAAAGAAAGAAAGAAAGAAAGAAAGAAAGGAAAAAGGAGCTGGAGAGTTGTCTCAACAGTTAAGAGCACGGGATGCTCTTATAGAGGACCCAGATTCAATTTCCAGTACCCACAACCATCTGTACCTCCTGGTCCAGGGAATCTAATGCCCTCTACTGTCTTCTGCATGCATTGTGCACATGTGGTGCATTTACATACATGTAGGCAGAACACTAATATAATAAAAGGTAAATAGAAGACATAAAAGCTGACTCATTAAACAGAGGGCATAATTTATATGCTTTAGAGTGGGTGGAGTTTTATCATTAGCATAAATAATTAAGAACTAGGGTCTGGAGAGATGGCTAGGAAAATAAGAGAACTAACTACTCCTGCAGAGAACCGGGGTTCAATTCCCAGCCCTTACATGGTGGCTAACAACAGTCGACAACTAGTTCCAGGGGATCCGGTGCCCTCTTCTGAATTCTGTGGGGATTTCACAGCTGCCGTGAACTTACACACATGCAGGAAAACCACTAATGCATTTAAAATAAAAATAATAGATAATGACGGGTATGTTGGTTCATACCTTTAATCTCAGCCCTCGAGGGGCAGAGGCAGATTGATCTCTGTGAGACTGAGACCAGGTTGGCCTACACAGTGAGTTCCAGGGATACTGGTACTAGGGAGACCCTGTTGAAAAATAAATGAATAAATAAATATTTTTCAAAAGAGAATTAAAGTTTGACATGCCCAATCTTTTTTTGTTAACACTTTTTTAAAAATAAAGAATTGAGAATTTCATACATGCATATAAGGTGTTTTGATCAAATCCATGCCCACTCCCTCCGCTTTTGATCAAATCCATGCCCACTGATCTCCCCATCACCTTTTTCTGATAACTTCATGTACTCTTTCTTCTTCTTTGATTTATTTATTTCTAAGGGGCTTTTGGCTACTCTAACATTCCCACCTCTGAAGACGTAACCTTAAAATCTTTTAAGGATTAGATACAAGCTCCCAAATACTTTCAACATTTTGGGCCTTTGGAATAGAGGACATAATCAGTATTTATTGGAAGCAAACTTCAGCAAGGCAACCAAGTATTTAAAAGTGAAGTGATATTTGACCTTATTTATTTTTCTTTTTTTTCTTTTTCCTTTCCTTTATTTTTGAATTTGTCATCCCAGAATCTCAATATTCTCCCCCAATAAATTATTGAAGTGATGTCAGAGAAAGAATCCTCATTTCTCCCTTTTCCAGCTGCTCAGAAATTAACCTCTTTGTACAGGAGGTGTCTCACACTCTCGTGGACTCCTTGTTTCCCAGTTTCTGAGTAATCCTGTGACTGATGTCTCATTCACACTCTTCGGCTCTGAAAATGCACAGCTGAGGGACTAAATTCCTCACAAGAAAACCAGGTCTCTAATAAATAATAAACATGAAAAACTTCCTACAGGAATCCTATTATATCTTAAGATGCACAAAATACAGCTCCAAATACATCCAGAACTTCAACCTAAGACCAGATAATCTAAACTTATAGAATGGAAGCAGCATGCATAAGACCGATCCAAGCTCACACCAGACAAAACCCAGTATAGAAGTGAGGAAATGAATAAGAAACCCCAACCTTAGTTGAGAGCTAGTGACAAATGATAACTATTGGGAGGGGAGAGTTGGCTTTATTTAGTGACTGACTCTAGATAGGTTCACCAGGCTCTAGTGTATGGACTTGAACTGAAGAACATTTGAGGACACAAACTTGGCAGGTTAGGCCTTAACATATATGACAGAACACATGAAATCTAGTGATACAGATAGAAGGAGTGTAAATATGATCAAAATATACTGTATGAAAGTCAAAAAATTTCAATTATAATTCAAAAAGAAAAAATGTAGCTAGCTAGACATGGTGGTGCATACCTAAATCCCAGCAATTAGGTGGCTGTAGTAGGAGAGTTTCAGGCCAGTTTGGACCACACTACAAGACCTGTCTAAAAATGAAAACAAGAGGGAGAAGGGATGGAGAGTGGGAGGGAAGGAGGAAGAAAGTAAGGAAAGGAGAGAGGGAATTTTAATGTCTAATATAAAGATCTTTACATGGTATACAATAGGTAAGGAACCAATATATTTTGTCCCAGGAAGTGATAAAATTGTTAAATTATAAAACTTGATCAGTCTATGAGCTCCTGTACTAAAATTCATTTTTTACAGCCAAGAAAACGTATACTTCAGACAATGTATTTCCACTTGGTGTTTCATCAAAGCCTGCATTTGTAAGTGTTGAAAGTACACACGTAGAACAACAAGGAATTTAAAGCTTCATCTCTTCAGGCTAGCTTTCATAGTGCTGAAAGTTGCTATACATGCTAATGGAAGAGAAAATTAGTCATCAACATTACTCAGCTATGAAACTTGTGAGCTACAACAACTGGCACGATATGATCACCAGTGGAATGGTGGCATGAATATCATGGAGTAACCAAGCACTTTCTAATTGGATTTAAAGTCTTCTTATTAAGATGGAGATTGATACCAGGCCTGGGAATCTGGGAATTGCTTACTTCTCTAGGAAGTGTTTGACAGTAAGTTCCCAAAGAAACAAAGCATTACAGCCCATTCTCTTGGCTACACTCCAGAATTTAATGGTAAGACCCTATTGCTGAAAACACCAGACACTTGATTTATAAAGCATGGAGAAATCATGCTGGCACTAACCATGTATCTTCATCCATACTGATTAGCTTTGGAAAGTGATGTTCACATCATTGGTGGAGGAAAGTATTCATCAATTTTATCCAACTGTGAATCCTGTGAGATACAATAGTGAATAACCCTCCTTAAAAACATGCCCAGTGGCCCCACCCACTTCACCTTGATTCCCCTGCATCCTGAGCATCTCTACTCTCTCCCTGAAGTCTGTCCCCCTTCTAGCCTCTAAGCAAGGCCCACTCTGGCACTTCCTGTCTCAGATCTCTGGAGGAGCCTCCCAACCCAGACACTACTGAATATGACCTGATTCCGTGCATCTAGACTAGCTGGCATTCTCCAGCTTTAGGGCCTACACCCACCCTGCCTAGTTTTCTAGAACCTCCCCAGGCTGTCCCCATCCCCACTTTGCCCTATGCCCGCTCTTGATCTGTCTACTACAGACTTTCCTGCTACCCTGGGAGAACCTGAAGCACACACCAACTAAATTTTATACCTTAGCAAAAAGTAACCACACTACATCAACAGTATAAGCAGAACCAAGCATAAATTAAAGAAAGGCAGAATAGAATTTTACATCAGACCTATAACCAACAAAAGACATCAATATGCTCAAAGGACAATACAAAATAATTTTTCAATTTTTTCAAATTATTTTTTCAAATAATATGAAAAACCAAGAGAATGTTTCCCCCTCAGAAAACACCAATCTTACAGCAGTGTACTAGAATGAAAAACATGCAGAGGAAATCCATGATGCAAAGAACAATCGCAATTTAAAAGAACAATCATAAAGATAATCAAAGATCATGTTTATACCACTTCCATGTGATAATGGATTGTTGCTGTGCATATCCTACTTTATGACTTGGTGGGTCAGATAACAACCAGTTCATGATGGGCAACTCAGGTTGCATGGAGACTTGGCGGCCCATTGTCTAATATTCATTTTCCACTAAGGCCCAATAGCAAGCTAAGAGCTGTCTCTCAAAGGGAGAATAGTTCTCTGCAGATGAAGGTAGGGCCTTACTCCAAAATCCCAATGGCCTACATCCTGATTCCCGTATAGGGGCCTTCCAGAGACTCCAAACAGCATCTCTATCTGCTGCTGATACCTCAAGTACTATCGGGTCCACTGGATCATATGGCCTAAGGGGTAGATGTGATGGCTAATCCTGGGTGTCAACTTGATTTGATCTGAGATTAACTGAAATGAAAGAGAACTTCTTGATTGGGTCATCTAAAGCTGGAAGACACACCCTAAATGTGGGCATTACCTTCTGATGGCAGCCAGTATAAAAGACCAAGGCAGAGGAGAACGCGGGGCTTTTTGCGGCTTGCCTTCTCTCTCGCTGGTGGGTTCATCTTGCTGCTGTAGACCGAAGACTAGCTGATATTTTGGAATTTGTCAGACCTCCAGCACCGGATTGGGACTACTGAGACATCCAGCCTTGTGGACAGAGCGACTATGGATTCTCAGCCTCTCTAGTGTGGTAAAGCCATTGTTGGATTACTTGGACTCTATCTTGTGAGCTAAGCTGATAAATCTCTATACATATATATTCATTCTACTGGTTCT
>NW_008340850.1:1221956-1247069 GCF_000622305.1 Nannospalax galili
AGATGCTATTGTGTGTCAAGTTGACAAGGGGTGGACTTGTGATGGCTAATCCTGGGTGTCAACTTGATTTGATCTGAGATTAACTGAAATGAAAGAGAACTTCTTGATTGGATCATCTAAAGCCGGAAGACACACCCTAAATGTGGGCGTTACCTTCTGATGGCAGAGGTTATAAAAGACCAAGGCAGAGGAGAACACGGGGCTTTTTGCGGCTTGCCTTCTCTCTCACTGGTGGGTTCATCTTGCTGCTGTAGACCGAAGACTAGCTGATATTTTGGAATTTGTCAGACCTCCAGCACCGGATTGGGACTACTGAGACATCCAGCCTTGTGGACTGAGCGACTACAGATTCTCAGCCTCTCCAGTGTGGTGCAGCCTTTGTTGGACTACTTGGACTCTATCCTGTGAGCTAAACTGATAAATCTTTATACATATTCATTCTACTGGTTCTGTTTCTTTGGAGAACCCTGACTAATACAGTAGAGCAGGCTGCACAGCAGCCTGGACCTGTTAAAGGGCCTTTTCCTGTTCCAGGCCCAACTCAAAGCTCCCTGTCTTCTGAGACACTTGATATATGGGTCATAGTAACAAACCCAGATGAGGAATATACTGTCTCCAAAATCCAAAAAGTCTCACTAAGCATTGTGCTTCTTTCTTGAAGGAAGGAGGGGCCAAGGGCAACAACTTATTCTTCACCTTAGAAGGATTGTCTATGCATACTCCACACCGCTTAACTCCTAGAAATTTCACTGAGGCAGAAGGCGCTTGAATTTTGGTTGGATTTTTTCCCATTCTCTTATGGGCATATGATTTACCATCAAGTCCAGACTGGTTGCTACCCTGTTCACTGGATCAAATCACCATAATGTCATCAATATAGTGGACCAGTGTGATATTTTGTGGAAGAGTCAGGTGATCAAGATCCCTTTGAACCAAGTTATAGTACAAGGCAGGAGAATTAATATACTCTTGAGGTAGGACAGTAAAGGTATACTGTTGGCCTTGCCAGCTGAAATAAAATTGCTTTTGTTGGTCCTGATGAACCTGTATTGAGAAGAAAGCATTTGCCAGATGAATAACTGCATACCACGTACCAGGAGATGTATTAATTTGCTCAAGTAAGGAAACCACATCTGGTACAACAGATGCAACTGGAGTCACTACTTCATTGAGTTTTTGATATTTAAGTGTCATTTTCCATGATCCAACTGTCTTTTGCACAGGCCAAATAGGAGAGTTAAAGGGAGATGTGGTGGGAATCACCACCCCTGCTTCTTTCAAATCCTCAGTGATGGCACTAATTTCTGCAATCCCTCCAGGGATGTGATACTGTTTTTGGTTCACTATTTTCCTTGCTAGAGGCAATTCCAGTGGTTTCCATTTTGCCTTTTGAACCATAATAGCCCTCACTCCACAGGTCAGGGAATGAATGTGGGGATTCTGCCAATTCCTAAGTATATCTATCCCAATTATACATTCTGGGACTGGGGAAATAACCACGGGATGAGATCAGGGGCCTACTACACCTACTGTCAGTCAGATTTCAGCCAAAACTCCATTTATCACCTGACCTCCATAAGCCCCTACCTTAACTGCAGGGCCACAATGCTTTTTAGGGTCTCCCAGAATCACTGTCAACTCAGAACCAGTGTCCACTAGACCTCAGAAAGTCTGATTATTTCCTTTCCCCCAAGGAAATGTCACAGTTACTCTAGTAAAAGGCTACAGGGCCCTCTGAGGAAGGACGGGAAAAAGGTGAACTGCATAAATCTTTGGTATTGTGCCAAGGTCCTTCCTCAAGGAAACATGGCCTTACCTTCATTTAAGGTGTTCTGGGTCTGTAAACTTTCTCATGTGGAAATTGGTTGACTGAACAGATTCTCTATTGCTACAACGCAATGTTGACTTTCTGTCATTTGTTCTAGAGCTTTTCTGCTTATACAGATCAAATAAAAACTTAGTAAGCTTATTATGTAGTTGACCCCTAGGAACACCATTATTCATTAGCCAATACCAAAGGGTCTATTCACGTCATGCCATTATAGGTATTTTTTTGTCTTTGCCACTCATCATGATAAGTATGCTTACCTTCTCTTTGGCAATTCAATACTTCCACCTGCTCTGAGGTCCTGTTAAATCTATTATATTTACATTTAATTGATGCAACTGAGCAGCAGCATCTCCATAAGGAATGCTGAGCAGCAGCATCTCCATAAGGTCTGGCATAAGGAAAGGAGCAAAAACCAAGCTCTTCAAATGTATTGGTGCCTCTCTTAGAACTTTCCATCTTATAAAATCAGTGATAGGCATGTCCTCTGGGCCCTCCCAGTGTGGAGGATTCAGTTTTACACTGTGAATCCACTCGAACATGCCAATTTTCCTGAGCCTTACAATCCCTTTATCAACATTAAGCCAAGGAAAAGCAGGTATCTCCAGCTTAGGCCATCTTTTGATAAATACCTCAGCCAACCAACCAAATAAACTTTAAACACCTTTTTTTTAACTGAGAGAGCTTCCATATTAAACCTAGACTCTCAAGTCAGGAGGCAAGTGTCATTAAACTCAGCCTGATCCAATTTTATGTTCCTCATACTATTAGCCCATACCCTTAAAACCCATTCCCACACATATTTATTAGAATTCTGCTTGAATGAATTAGCAAACTCACCAAGTTCTTCCGTGGTATAGCATACCTCCTCATGGACCACACTTTTTATCTCTCCTCTAAGGGCTGGCTTAGCCTTGAATCTGGTTATAGGTCTAGAGACAATTGCTGGCACTGAAGGACATCAGCTTTGTCTTGCTGCATGAGATTAATTCCCTCAGGCAAGGGTGGGGAGAGTGGGTCTACAGGGTGTGGAATACATTCTCTTCTGAGGTGAAGAGATTAATTCATTAGGCAAAGTAAATTTCTCAGAGTCTGAGGGTTCTGAGACCTCAGTCTCATCATCACGGTTCTCCCACACATCTCCATCCCATGTGTCAGGATTACAAGCTTTCCCTACCAGTACCTTCACCTTTACTGCCAGTACCTTTCACGGCTAGGAATTAAATTTGCATTTTAAGTCAGCCAAACGTGCCATAAGGGTGCCTTGATTTTCTGTAACTTTAGCTCTGTGACTGCTAGAGAGAAAATTTTCTTCCAGCTCACATTTAGAAATCTTTAGACCTATGAATCTGGAGTCTGTTAATTTTATCACTGAGCTCATTTATTTCCTCCATAACTTTATCCAGAGTTGAGAGAAGCAAGCAGCCAAAATTACTAATTTCCCTATTTTCCCCCAATTGTCAAACATTTTATATATAAACTCACTAAATTCCTTGTACTTTACAAGAGGTGAGTCAGAAGCCTCAAATGCATATTTCTTTAAATAGTTCACACCATGAAATTTTCAGTGCCCTCCATGCTACCTGAAGACTTGAGTTGGAGAGTCTGCTCCAGATAACCACCAAGCCCATTAAAGAAATTCATCCTTTCAAATTCTGTTTTAGACTCACTCCTCGCACCACCACAATCTGTATTAGTCCAGTTCTCTAAAGAAACAGAACAGAATATATATATATATAATCATATATAATATATATATGGATTTATTAGTTTAGCTTATAGGATAGAGTCCAAGTAGTCTAACAGTGGCTGCACCACACTGGAGAAGCTGAGGATCCAATAGTTATTCAGTCCAGGAGGCTGGATGTCTCAGTATTGCCAATCTGTCACTGAAGGCCTGATTAATTCCAACATATCTGCTAGTTTTCAGCCTACAACATCAAGATGAACTCATCAATGAGTGAGAAGGCAGGTGGCAAAAAGCCAGAGCTCTCTTCTGCCATGGCCTTTCATATGGCTGTCGTCAGAAGGCAACACCCACATTTAGGGTGAGTCTTCCAGCTTCAGGCGATCCAATCAAGAAGGTCTCTCTCATTTCAGTTAATTCCAGATCCAGTCAAGTTGATACCCAGGATTAGCCATCACATGGATGACTATAAAAAACAGTATTTTGGGGCTGGAGAGATGGCTCCATGGATAAGGGCACTGACTGTCCTTGCAGAGGACCTGGGTTTGATTCCCAGCACCCACATGGCAGCTAACAACCGTCTGTAACTTCAGTTCCAGGGGCCCTGATGCCTTTTCTGACCTCTAACAGCATTGCAGGACACAGGTGCACCTACCTACATGCAAGCAATACACTTATACACATTAACTAAAAAAATATATATATTAAAAACAGGTATCTTCTGGATACAACAGAAAAAAATGCACATATGAATTCACACTAGTTGTTCTTGCACTAACTAAAGTGAGAAAAAAGTTCAAGCATGGAGGAGCGAAGTGGGCGTGAACTACCACCTCCAGTTGCAGAGCTTTTAGTAATTTCTAGAAGCTTGGAGGAGGAGATTAAGTTTTCTTTAAATATGATACTGGCAGGTCAATTGTGTACCAAGGGACAACACCATACCCAAGTACATTGGGGCAACACAAGTTGGACTTGATGGACTTTGAAAGAAGGAGACAATAAGGGTTTGTAAGGGTACATTTGGGGATGAATCTAGGAGGAGTTAGAGGAAGGGAATGAATAAGATGAAAATACAATGTATGAAATTCTCACATAACTAATAAAAATATTTAACGTAATTTCATTTTCTTTACAACTTCATCGTGTAAACATGACACTATTCATCAGTTGAGGGACATTTACATAATTATTATGAAAGAAGCAGTAATAAACGTGACTAAGCAAGTATCTCTGTAGTAGGAAATAGTCCTTTGAGTTTACACCAAGGAGTGATATAGCTGGATAAGATAGATCTATTTTATTTTATTAAAAGTTCCCCAGATTGATTTCCACAGAGGATGCACCAATTTCCAATCCCACCAATAATGAATAAGGTTTCCCCTTTACCCCACATCTTTGCCAACATTTGTTGTCATTTGTTTTCTTAGTTTTAGCCAATCTGTCTGAGGAAAGATGATATCTTAATGTATTTTTAATTTCCCTAAATACTAGGGATGTTGAACACGTTTTTAGGTACTTAGCCATTTTTATTTCTTCTTTTGAGAAGTCTTTGGAGCAAGGCATGTAGGAAGAGGTGGTGTAGGAGTTGGAGGTGAGAAATGAAGGATGGATATGATCATATTTCATAGTATGCATGTATGAAATTTTCAAGGAATAAAAATGCCATTTATGGTAGTGCAGACTGGTAGGATATGCTGAAGAGGTAGAGGCAGAAAGATCCCAGATTTTTTAAATTCTCAAAAATGAACAGAGCATTTAAATCAGAATCTCTGAGGATGAAGATGCAGTTAATGTTATTTTTGAATTTTATTTATGTGTTTTTCGCAATATATATTTTTATTGAATTTTTGTGCATTTTATACAATACATCATGGATAGAGACATGGATTCTGAATCGTTAGGAAGTAGACCAGATGTTAACAGTTGCTTTGCTGTGAATAGTCAATACACAAAACCCATATTTTCCAAATATTTGAAGAATTGCTGTTGTTAATGGAAGAGAAGCAGCAAATCATTACTGCTCCTTGAAGGACCTTCGTCTTTTCAGGAAAAAGCTCTTCTAACCTCCTACTTGTGCATAAAGGAGTTCAACATAAAATGTGACCTTTTAACATGTGATCTACAACTTATACACTTTGATATTTGCCCTCATTATGCGAATCATATGACTTGTGTAGAATTAAGAATGTATAGCAGCTATCCTACACCATTCTTATTTTTCCCAAATAAGATTTGTGTCCAAGAGTTCATTTATTCTTTTCCTTTTAAAACCCTCATTTTGGGGCTGCCAATTGGAAACTAATAAGTTTTACTTATTTTTTCCCTCGGTGTACAATTTTATTGATTTTTTTTGTTTATTTCATACGATTATATTTAGATCCCCTCCCCTATTCATAGCCCCACCAGGTTTCATGCATTCAGTCATATGTGTTAAGGCCTATGGAGTCAAGCTTTCATACCTTGATGCCAGTTAATCCACTGGAGTCCAGTCAGCCTATCTGGAGTCAATCCCCTAAAGAATATCAATTCTCCTTCATCCAGCAGTAATCAGTTGCCAATAGCTCCTTACCTATGGTTTGGGCCTTCTACCCATTTCCCCAGTTCTATGCTGTGTTTTTGTCTGAATGAGGATGCATGAGTCTTATGAATGCTGACATCATTGCTGCAAGTTCATATAAGCAAGTTCCCAGTGGCCTGGAAGACTCTTGTTTCCTTATGTTCATACACAAATGCTTGCTCTTACAATCTTTATGCCCTCTCTTCTACAATGGTCCCTGAACCATGAGTGTGTGAGGTTTTATATAGGAGACCTATCCAGGGATATGGTCTCTTATTCTCTATACCTTGGTCAGTTTTGGCCTTCTGTGTGTATCACACTCTGTTGCACAGGGAAGCTTCACTGGCAAGAGTTGAGGGATGCATTATTATTCTTGCTACTCCTGTTCTGCTGTGTTCCATGAGTCTTTGGTGTAGAGGTTCCACTGTAGATGTATCACTTAGGGTTGGGCAAGTCTCAAGCATTTATTCTCTATGGGTGACCAGTTGTGGAATTCTATGATAGCCCCCAGCTGTTGCAAAAAAGATGGCGAGTGGTATGCTTGTCTATAAATACAAGCATCTATACTTAGCATGCAGTGTCTGTATCCCTGCACTGCTCCTCTCTTAGTTTCTGGATATTTGACTCCCAGCCTTCCCCTCACTCCTGGCTATGTTTGGATGAACTGATTAAATTTAGGCACAGCTATCAAGCATGAAGAGGAACAGAGAGGTGATGATAAGCCAAGAACGAAAATGCCTCCCGGCTTCTGGAAGGAGGTATTGACCTAAGTTGAACAGGGTCATTTATCCATCCCCTCTCCTGGATCTCATGCCATAAAATGAATCCCTTGAGTCCCATGCCCCCATATATATGAAAATATGTGTTGCATATGTGTTCACCTGTGTGCATGTAGTTATGTTTGCAAAATAAAAGGTGCTGGAGACCTATTTTAGAAGGGGAAAAAAAGAAATTACATTTGTCCAGGGATATGGCAGAGATAAGGTTTTCTCCAGGATCTATTACCTTTCCAACCATATGTATTCAGCTATATTATCAGTACCACACATGAGTTCCTGCCTCTTGAAAGGGCTTTAAATCCAATTAGATAGCTGTTGATTACCCCCAAGACAAAAGTGGCACTATTGTACCATTATAGTTTATTGTGATGGTCATTGTTGTGGTTATTAGGCTTTGAATCTGGGGTTGAACCATTGACTTTTCTCCCTTAGCCACTTGCATGGCATTCTCTAGAATTATGAGAGCTAGTTCTTCATTGCTCCAAGTCCTGTGTCCAAAGCATGTCCTGTCTTCCACAATAAGGTCTTACCTTCATATTCTGTCAGGTAATCAAGGATTGTTGCAATAGCCTGTGTTATTTTGGGAGTCCCTTGGACAACCCTGGACAACAACCCAAAGGGAAGTTTCTCCTGCCTTCAGGTATACATACACGCTCATATTCAGGTATTGTATTTTTTCAGTAGGTTGTTGAGTAAAATATTTCCCTCTAGTTTTTCACACCACTTAAGCTTTATCTCTTTCTTCTCTCTCTCTCCTCATCTAACCTCCCTCTTATCTTCTCAAGGTATCCTCATCTTTTCACATTTTCCCCTTGATAATAACTATCTCCTATTACTTTACTCGTTTCATGAGCTCCTTCTTCCCCTTCTCCCCCATGGTTCCTGGTATAGCCTTCCTTGTCGCTTCCTATTTGAATATCCCTATTTCCCCAGTTCCCCATTGGTAACATCTGTTTTTGCTATTCCCTCTCTCGGGGCACTTTCTTTCCCTTCACTTCTGTAGTTATTTCCATTTTCCTGTTTCCTGCAGTGCATCAGGATATATACTAACATACAAGAATTTCCTGATAAGATCCACAAATGAGGTAGACAATGTCACCTGTTTTCCTTTATAATTTTCTGCATCTTTTTGGTGTCATTGTGATGTTTGTTCTTTCATCTCTCATTTTGTTAATTTGGATTTGCTCTTTCTTTCTTTGGGTTAACTGGGCTAAGGTTCTTTCTGTCTTATCTTTTCAAAGAATCAACTCTTAGATTCATTGATTCTTTGATTGTTTTCTTTGTTTTTCTTCCATTAATTTCTCCTCTGATGCCAGGGGTTCAAACCCGTGTCCCCCAGCGAGGTGAGGATTGGGGATGAGTAAGCACGCCCCGTTCGCCAGCCCACTCCGCCCCCATTACCCGGGGACACTCAGACGCAACGGAGAGCCTAGTCAAGCTGGGGCTCATTTATTGCAAGTGTTCCAAAGCTTATAAAGACACCTGGAACTTCCCGATCCCCCCCCCCAGGGTGTATCTTAAGGATGGTCACATGCTGATCATGCACTCGTCAGCAGTGCAGAAGTATTCTTCAGACTTTTAAAACAAGCCAGGCCATGCCCCCAGTAACTTCCTTTCGAACCTATGCAAGGTGGGGCTTTTAGGTCCCCACACTCTGATTTTTGTTATTTCTTCACATCTTTTAGGTTTTGGTGTTTTTGTTCTTGCCTTCCAAGAGTCTTGAGTTGTACTAATTCATTTATTTATGTTCTTTCTGCTTTTGTAATGTAGGCACTTAGAGCTATAAACTTCCTCTTGGGACTGTTTTTAAAATGGTCCAGAGGTTTTGTTGTATCACCATTTTTATTTAATTTTAGGAAACTTTTCTATTTATTTTTAAGCTTTTACAGAAGTATGTGGGGACCTAAAGGCCCCACCTTGCATAGGTCCGAAAGGAGGTTACTGGGGCCACGGCCTGGCTTGCTTTGAAAGTCTGAAGAATACTTCCGCACTGCTGAGGAGTGCATGATCAGTGCGTGACCATCCTTAAGATACACCCTCGGCGGGAGAGGGAAAGGGGAGTTCCAGGTGACTTTATAAGCTTTGGAACACTTGCAATAAATGAGTTTCAGCTTGACTAGGCTCCCCATTGTCTCTGAGTGTCCCCGGATAATGGGGGTGGTGTGGGTTGTGAACAGCATGCTTACTCATCCCCAATCCTCACCTCACTGGGGGGCGCTGGTTCGATCCCCTGGCAAAAGTATACACTATATGTTGTGTATATCTATTTTATATATCTTACTTTATCCTCTATCCTATCAGCCCTCATTTGTAACCCAGAGACCATTCCTTCTACATTTAAATATATATATAATTTTATTTATGTATATATAAATTTTTATATATTATATTATAAAAATATACAATATATAGTAGGACTGCAAATAAAACAGAATATTTTTTCCTTCTGAAACTGGAAAGATTTACTTACTTTGATTACTTTTTATCTCGATTTTACTACAAATGACAAAATTTCATTCATTATGACTAAAACACATTCTATTCCATACAAAAAATTTCTTCCCTTTTCTCTATTTTGAGACATGAATTTTGGTTCTAAAACTTATTGTTCATAGTGCTGAAATAAACATTTATATGCAAGCTTCCCTGTGACTTGCAGTCCTTTGGGTAAATATTTAAGAGTGGCTGAGCTATGCCACATAGAAAATCAATTTTTGGCTTTTCAAGAATCCTCTATGCTGACTTACACCACTCCTGGCATAGTTTACATTCACACGAGCTGTGTATGAAAATTTTTTCACACCATTAACATACTTGATTGTGATTTGTTTTCATGTTGTTGTTTTAAGACGGGGTCTCTCTGTAGCCTCAGCTGGCCTGAAAATCATTCACTTGAAAACCAGGGTAGGGTCAACAGTCAGAAATTATGGACTTTGACTATGTGTTTTGATTTCTTCATGATATTTTTGACAGGAAAAGATCCAGCAAACTCATCCAATTTAATTGAAGACAAATTGAAGGGATTCGAGATTCTGGTATTAATGGAGAGGAATAAAAGACAGGAAGCCATGCAAGCAATATCCTCAAAGAGTTCAGACTTTCGGGTGGAGATGATTGATTTAACAACCCAAACTACAGAAATTATAGAAAGGGTCATTCAATTAGATTTTTCTGCTCTGCAGTCTCAATAGGACATTTTTAATGTCCCTGTTCCTCAAGCTATAAATAAAGGGATTCAGCATAGGGGTGACTACAGTGTACATCAGTGAGGCCACTGCACAGTTTTCAGGAGAATTTGATACAGCTGAACCAACATACACTCCAATGCTTGTTCCATAAAACAAACAAACAACCGACAGGTGAGATGCACAGGTGGAGAAGGCTTTATACCTCCCACCTGATGATGGGACTCTCATAACAGAAGAAATAATTTTACAATAAGAGAAAAGGATCCCTGAACTTGAAACTAAACCAAAAAGGACACCAACAAAATGTGTGATTATGCTTTTGGTGACCATTTCAGAACAGTCCACATTAAGAAGTTGAGAAGGGTCACAAAAAAAGTTAGAGATTTCCCTATCACTGAAGTAAGTAAATTGTAACACAATAAAATTGTGCACCTGAGAGTCCAAAAGACTAAACAAAACAGATATCAAAACTAGGAAGGCACAGAGGTGAGGGTTCATAATGACTTGGTAATGCAGGGGGTGACAGATAGCCACAAACCGGTCATAGGCCATCACAGAGAGAATCATACTATCCATACATCCGAAAATTATAAACATAGACATCTGTGTCAGACATCCCACATAGGAGATAGATCTGCTCTGAGCTTGAATGTCCCAAATCATTTTGGGGACTGTGGTAGAGATGAAACAGATGTCAGTGAAGGACAGGTTGGAGAGAAAGAAGTACATGGGGATGTGGAGGTGGGAGTCCAAGCTGACAGCAAGGATGATGAGCAGATTCCCAAGCACAGTGATCAAGTACAAGGACAGGAACACTCCAAAGAGGATGGGCTGCAGTTCTGGGTCCTCAGAGAGACTCATGAGGTGGAATTCTGAGACTACTGTTAGATTTTGCGCTTCTGTGTTGTTTGGGCACCTTTGGATAAAGAAAATTCATTCAGAAAACATGAGAAATAGTCATATAAAAGTCATTTCTAGTGAAAAGTCATTTCTCATTTGAGGTCCACAGCTTTCAGCATTGTGACAAGCCCAATAATCTAAAACATTCTGTATGGGTTTTACATTATAAATCTTTTAAAGAAACCTACTCTTGGGACTGGAAAGATGTCTCCACAATTAAGAGCACTGACTACCCTTTCAGAGTGCAGGGGTTTGAACCAGCAACCCCTGCACAGTGATGACTGGGGATGAGTAAGCACACCATTCACCAGCCCATGCCGCCCCCAGTACCGGGAATACTCAGGCGCAATGGGGAACCTAGTCAAGCAGGGACTCACTTATTTCAGGTGTTACAGAGCTTATAAAGGCATCTGGAAATCCCCCTCCCCCCTGAGGGTGTATCTTAAGGATGGTCACGCACTGATCGTGCACTCCTCAGCAGTGCAGAAGTGTCCTTCAGACTTTTAAAACAAGTCAGGCCACACCCCAGTAACTCCCTCTCGGACCTCTGCAAAGCAGGGCCTTTAGGTCCTCACAGCAGAGGACCCGGGTTTGGTTCCAAGCACCCACTTGGAGGCTAACAACTACACATAACTACAATTGCAAGGGATCCAATGCCCTCTTCTGAACTTTGCAGGCATTGCACAACATACTTACATACATGTAGACAATAAACTCATACACATAAAACAAAAATAATAAATATTTATAAAAAGAAAAAAACATTTTAAGAAGGCAGTTTAGCACTATAAAATCAAAAACATTAGAGAGCACAAGCTTAGGATCACAACAAAATATATCTATTCTTTAGGATGACAGAAAAATTATTCTAGGGCCTGGAGAGATGGCTCACCTCTTTACAGAATACCCGGTTTTGGTTCCTAGCACCCACATGGCAGCTAACAGCTGACCATAACTCCAGTTCCAGGGAATCCAATGCCCTCTCCTATCCTCTAAGGGTTTGCATGTAGGTGTGCACTTATATACACGAAGACAAACCATTAACACACATAAAATTATTTAAAAATATTCTGGTAAAAACAGAAAAACAAAAGAATGTACCATATTTTCTAAAGCATAGGTACAAATTTGTTGTTTGATCATTTATAAAGACATTATAAGTACTTTAATATGCTTTATTTTGAACACTAAATTAAACGGTTTTATAGACTCAGGAAATAATTTTATATTCCAATTTTCTCCCATGAGCTGCATTGTTTATTGGTTACCTGATTTTCTTCTTCATGAAAAAAAATTGTTTACTTAACTTTTCTTTTTCTTTCAAAAAATCCTTTCACACATAAAAGATGACTAAGGTAATACATATGCAGTTTGTTACTTTTTTTATTTTATGTGTATGAGTATATTGCCTGCATGTGCACCCAAGTTGTACAATGCCCACAGAGGTAAGAAAAGGGCATCTAATTCCCTTGGAACTGGAGTTACTGGTGGTTGTTTGCTGCTGTGTGGGTGCTAGGAGCTGAACCTGGGTCCTCTGCAAAAAGAGCCAGTGCTCTCAACCACTGAGCCATCTGTACAGCACCAGAAATTCACCTTTATTAACTAGAAATATATCACCAAATAAATGCACATGATCTCCATTTACTCAGTAAATTTTAAAGTTTTAGTTATCAATTAGAATTCAAATTAAATACATTTATTAAATTATGTCCTTATTTTTGGTAGTCTTCAGATTTTGATAAATATTTAGATGCACGTAATTGCTCACTGCTACAGACTACTAACATGGCATTAGTGTACGTTGCCATGCCAATGATAAAAATTACTAACATATTCAGAGGTGTTTCTATTTTTATAGTATTTTAAATTTCACACAATCTCACCAGAATAGAAAAAAATCCTGCTCTTGATTCTATATTATATAATGACCTATTAATACTGCTATGTTGTTTCCAATAAGAATTCTTATTTATAGTAAAAACTTTTAGTTGCTGAGGAAATTCTAAAACTTATGTTTTACTTCCAGGATTCCCAAGTGTAAGTATTACATTTTTCAGCACTATTTCCTACAATATAGATTGCAATTCCCTTGTTGCAGTTACACGACATAAACTCTAAGTCACTGTTTCATCCACTCACACTATGATTTGATTGGAAAAACAAACATGAGAAAAGTACAGGAAGTGATGGAAACACGTCTGCACAGTTTCTCATTTTTAAATACATTTTCTTCAGTTTTATTGCATGTGTCAAACTGTACCCATGTCATGCAATGCCCACAGAGGTCAGAAGAGGGTGTCAGATCCCCTGGAACTGGAATTAAAGACAATTGTTAGCCACCATGTGGGTGCTGGAATAGAACCCAGGTCCTCTGCAAGAGCAGCCAGTGCTCTTAACTGCTAAGCCATCTCTCCAGCCCATTTTTGTAAATTGTGAGCTCTAATAGACTTCAGCAAGAACTTTCAAAGCCAGGTGTGGTGGTACACGCTTATATTCTTAGGACATGGGAGACTGAGAAAGGAAGACTGTCATTATGCCCCTCTCTCAACCCAACTTCTTTCATATCCAAATAAAGTTATTTTGTTTCACTTTTTTTGTGTGTATGAGTACTTGTCTGCATGTCTGTATGAAAACCACTACCTGCAGTGCCTGCAGAGGTCAGAAGAGTGCACTGGATTCACTAGAACTAGAGTTGCAGGCAGTCATTAACTGCCATGTAGGGGCTAGGATCCAAACCTGGGTCCTCTGCAAGAGCAGTCAGTGCTCGTAGCTGCTGAGCCATCTCTTCAACCCCACTTCTAATGAACTTTCTAAGAATAAAATTTGGACTTTTAAGTTGCATAGGCTGTTGTTCATTACTAATGTTTATCAATATATTCATCTGGGAATATATTTTAAATGTCTAGCTGACTGCACATTTTTCATAACCTATTGAATTAGAATACTAGTATTTGAAGTTCTTGATATACCTTCCTTAACTCCAAGGATGCAAGCCATTGGTTTTCTGATATTTAAAAAAAAACAATAACATTAACTTGCTACTGCTATCAATAGTATTCATTGCTCATATTACAAAATCATGATTTAATAATGTGTTCTTAGGAAATATTATTTCATATACTTGGAACTTTCCTATAAAATTTGACTTAATAGTTAACTCTGAATGAATACATTCACCTGCTGAGGAGAAAATACTACAGGAATTTGGGGCTATATTTTCTCATTACTATCTTCAAGCCAGTATTTATGTATCATAAACAGTTTTTCTTTTAAATGTTTCCTTAGTACACACCCAAAACTTGTCTAAGTTGTATATAACACAACTTTTATTATCCCCGAACAGTACCAATCCCATTGTTTAATGGTTTTAAGTTATCTGACATTAGTGCATCAGCTTCAGAGGTTTGGCAAGATGCTCAGCTTTTCCTGAGGGAAAGGAGAAAAGATGTGATCTAATTTCTCCTCTCACTATGAAAAAAATCTTTTAAATTCTTTCTCTCTCACTCTCACTCTCACTCTCTCTTGCCCCATCTCCCTCCTTGTGTGTGTGTGTGTGTGTGTGTGTGTGTGTGCTTGCACATGCAGAGAAGGATGTTAGATTCTCTCTCTCTCTCTCTCTCTCTCTCTCTCTCTCTCTCTCTCTCTTGAGTCTCTCACCAAACTCAGATTTGGACTGGTGGCCAGCAAGTCTCTTCTTCTGTTTCAACCTCCCAACTTTAGAGGTGAATACTGACACTCCAGACTTTTTACATGGATATTGTTTATTGAACTCAGGTCCTCATGCTTGTACAATGAGTGATCTTAACCACTGAGGAAGTTCCTCAGTCCTTTTTAAAAATTGTGTCTTTCTATAATATAATATAACAACATAACATAATTAATACAATATAATATAATATAATATAGTATAATATAATATAATATAGGATTATGTATGGTAATTGCTGTTCTTCCAAAATTGGAGCATGTTCGGTTTTACTAGTAATTACCTATGTTGATATCCAAATTAAATATTAATAACTTGTCACTTATATTCTGAATAGATGCCATGAAACTATCCTTAAATCCCTTTACAATGAATCCTTCTTGACAACACGCCAATACATTTCATCTTGCAGGAGAAATATTTCTTCTTTGCTTCAGAAGAGCAGAGAGTGACATGGAATATGAGTCAGGAAATAAGCAGATTAGTCCCATGTCATTGTTCTGCTACTATATGCTGAATTTGTATAAATCTGACTGTTTCTCTAATCTCATCTGCTTGGTGGAAATATGACACAGTTCGTATGGCCCTAAGGATAGATCATTAGATAGGTCTATTAGATAGATCTTTAGATTAAACTATGTCTAAGAATGAGTTCACATACTGTTTAAGGGAAATAAATTTCAAGATTTAATTTGAAGATATACAGCATCTTCAAATATCTACAGAGGGTATATAAATTCAAAATAAACAGGCAGTAGACAAAAATAAAATAAAACCAAATAGAATGCATACCTCATTCCAAGTTTACCTATACCTTCTATTTCTGAATATTTTTATAACCATAAAAATCTCTCTAATATTCTGAGTAAGTAAATATTGTAGATATTTCTTAAGATAAGAACTATACTTTATTTTGTTTCTACTGTTGTGGG
Source organism: Nannospalax galili (assembly GCF_000622305.1). NCBI lineage: Eukaryota > Metazoa > Chordata > Mammalia > Rodentia > Spalacidae > Nannospalax > Nannospalax galili. Next base: position 1,237,534 of record NW_008340850.1, read on the forward strand.
ATGTTTTTAAGGGGATGAAAATGTAAGCTTAGAAAATAAAGAAGCCAATGTGTTGAAGTCACACTGATTATGGGCAAGATTTATGAAACAAGGAAAAATTTATTTAATGTTTAATGTATAACTTCTGATACCTTTTTTGTGTCTAACACAATATAGGCTTTGGGGAATCAGACAGGAAAGAGGTGCAATTATTACCTTCCAACCATAGAATATTCATATACCCATACAAATAAGTGGAATGTTTCACTCCATAAATAGCTAAGTAGTAATTTTCAGTCACAGGATACTGAATTTGAGTTTTATGAATATTAACGTTATCATCTTTCTCAAAAATATTTTATTTCTTATTTTATGTTTATGAGTTTATTCTGTGCATGTAAGTACACTAGTGTCATGTAATCCCTGTGGAGGTCAGAAAAGGACTGCAGAGATGGCTAAGTGGTTAAGAGCACTTCTGCTCTTGCAGAAGACCCAGGTTTCATTCCCAGTAACCACATGGCAATGGACAAAAGTCTGTAATTCCAGTTCCAGAGGATCTGACCCTTCTGACCTCCACAGGCACTGTAGGGCACAGGTGCACTTGCATACATGCAGCAGTATACTCATGGACAAAAATTAAAATAATAAAATATTTTTAAATGATTTACTACTTGTACACTTAAATCTTATGAAATAGCATTATTATTAATAGGGTACAAACTTAGTACAACTACATTAAATCTGTTCCTGAATTTCTGTTATGCATTTAAAAATACTGTATTGTTTCTTAACAGAACTGAGGGTTAATACCTTTTTTGTTTATTAGTGCAGAGGTGTAGAGATTATACCCTTATGGGTTTCTAAAATATCTTTTAAAACAATATCCATGGTGGTACACATCTTTAATTCCTGCACTTGGGAGACAAATGCAGGCAGGTCTCTGTGAAATCAAGGTCAGCCTTGTCTACATAGTGAGTTGCAGGCCAGCTGGGGCTACAGGGAGAGCTGTCTCAAAAACAAAAAAATCCAATCTCTTAACTGAAATGAAATTAAAGCCTGACCTATTTCTCCTCTTAAGTTCCAGTAGGATATTACAGGAATGAAGGGGGATAGATTCAATAGTATCCTGAAGTCAGTGGGCAAAAGAGATCATTCTTTAATTACTGACTCAATATGTTATGTCCTCTGCCTGTGATCTTTGGCTATCCTTCCTGAAGTGGAAGCAGTTAGTGTATCTCAATGCTCTACACTGTGACCTACCAGGAATACCCTAGGTGAAAAGAGCACAAGAAACACGTTCTTTTTTTCCTTTGGAGTCACAGGAAATTAAACACCTAAGTGGTTATTATGGAAAGTAACCTAGAAAGACTCATCAGGAAAAATATCCCTTATCAATACTCAGATAATCCACTTCAAGCATGACTTCCTACACTTTTACTTAATACCTTGATGCATCATGAATATGAGGATGCACTTTTTGTTTTCACAACCTGAAGCAAGCATTTTCTAGACCTTTAGGCAAATGAAGGAAAACAAGCTACCTAGAACAGGCTGGTCAGGTTCTGGTACTCAGAAATCATTCAACAATAGCTCATGAGGCTGTGGCTGCTGTCTTCCTGTACCTCTTGTTATTTTTTTTCCAATTTTTGTAATAGGACTTTTAAGGAAACAATTTTGTGGACACATCTGATCATCTGATATCTGTGGGGAGTAGACGTGATCTTATGGTTACTTTACTCCTCATTTATCTCACATGCATAATTCTGAGAGAGTACTTAGGAAACAGGGACTCATTTTAGCTTCCATGTGTCAGATGTCGAAGGGAAATATAATCTATGTGGGAAGAAAACAAACAGATTGATTTTTCTAGGAGCCTTCACACAGCACAGAACATAAGTTTCGTACTCATTGTATCATAAATTGTATAGGTCATTCCCTTCTCATTATGTTTTCACTGATGGTGAGAAGTCAATGTTTCCAGTGGTTCTTTTTCTATGCCCCATCTCCGTCAATACTCACTGGTTTAAGCTGTTTCTCTTTTGGGTCATGTTCAAGGACTGTAGATCCAAAGTAACTAAACTGCCTTGTGCCCATAGAAGGCTCCAGATCCTTTCCCAGGCTTGATATGAGCACAGTGTGAAATAATCTGCTGATGCAGGCAGCTTTAAGAGGAGCAAACAGTGCTGTGTTGCCACCGGACTTGAACCTTGAACTGGAAACACAGGCTAATTGTTTACTGTGTTAGCACTGTGGAGACTAAATGCCCAGAGCTAATCATTACACAAATTGGTTCAAGTTATCACAGTCTCTATGTTGTTCCTAATATTGGGAGTGGAAAACAAGAAGAGCAAAAAATTAATAAAACTTTTGACTTTTCCTTTACTCAAGGGAAACTCTAGTTATAATTCAATGGATTTGTCTAGTTTTATTCATTCTTTTAAAAAACATTGCCTAAAAACATTTTTCATTAATTTTTAATGTTAGCATCAAATATAAATGAATTTTGTATTATTATACAAACTTTGTTTCTTTTATAAAAGTTTTATTTTTTATACGTGTGTGTCTGTGTGTGTGTCTGTGTGTGTGTGTTTTGCCTACATGTATATATGTGTCCTTGTGCTTGCATTGTGCCCTCAGGGGCCAAAAGGCAGTGTTTGATCCCCTGGAATTGTAGCCACAGATGGTTGTGAACCACAATGTAGTTGCAGAGAACAGAACCTGGGACCCTGTAACAGCAGCAACTGCTCTTAAATGCTGAGCCTTATTTCCAGCCCCTACACTTCATTATTTTTATAATTGAATTTAATTTTTTGAAAACTCAGATATTTCATATAAAATTTATTTATTTTGATCATATTTAGATCCCTTCCCCTATCTGCACCCCTTTACTCTACTTACCCTACCCAAATATGTGTGTGCATATGTATGTATATGTATATGTATATGTATATGTATATGTATATGTATATTACAGCCTATGAAGTCAAATTTGTGTACCCAAATGTCCTTCTGTGTGGGTTCATCCATTGGAGCCTGGTCAATCTACCAAGAGTCTCACCCTTAAACTGGACTGATTCTCCTTCCAGCAACCCCCAGTAACCAAAAATTCCTGAGGTGGAATTGGAGATTCTTACCAATATCTACATGTCTATGCTAGAATTTTGTCTGGTTTGAGCTTACATGGAACTTGTGCATACTGTCACCAATGCTGTGAGTTCACATGAGTGACTGACCAGCTGCCTGGAAAATTTTTCCCTGTAGTCTTCTATTGCTCTGGCTCTTACATTCTACCTCTTCTTCTCAATGATCCCTGAGCACTGGGAGACAGAATTTTGATATAGGTGTTATTCAGGGATAAGCAGTTTTACAGTCCCTTACTTTCTACACATTGGTCAGTTGTGGAGCTCCATATTAATAACCATCTGTAACATGAGGAAGCTTCTCATGAAAGAGGAATTAATCTACTGGTGTAACAATAAGCCATTAGGAATCATTTTAATACTATGCCTATTTAGCAGAATAATAGTACTGGGATTTCCCCTAAAGCTTGTGACTAACTTGCCTCAGATCTGGGCTTCATATCACTGTTAGGTATAGGCTCCATGCTAGGAGGCTGACCTTAAATCAAATTAGAAAATGGGTACTTATTCCCATAATACCCATGACATTATTGCACTACTGAACATATCTTATAAGGCTATTTGTTGTTATAGCTCACAAGATTCCCAGCTGGGTAAGGTCAATATTTAATTTTCTCTGACGTAGCAGGCTTAGCAGCTTCTAGCACTATGAAAGTTAGCCAGTAGAGATGAGGCTTTAAATTCAGCACCAGCTTGTTTTCCCCTTGATTGTTCTACAGCTCATGTATGTATTGTCTTCAGTACTAGGGTCTTAACATAAAGTTTTTGTAAGTAACCAAGACCAGGGGCAGTAGCTAATATTACTAGAGGGTCTATGGGACTCCTAGTCAACAGCTTCAAAAGACAAGGTTCATTCTTGGCATTGGGTTTTTACTTTGATAGTCTATTGTGTCTAGTAGGGGTTCTGTCCCCTTGTTATTAGGTAACTCCTTTTATTTTTGTTTATTTATTTAGTCTTTTTGAGACAGGGTCTTCCTGTAGCCCCAGCTGTCCTGGAACTTCATCTCTTTTTATAATGAATATGTGTATACTTTAGAAGAAGTTCTATGGTGGTAACTTTCTGTATGGCTTTTTCTAAATGCCTTTATTGTTAGGTATCCTTCCCCACAGTCCCTCTTCTGCCCTGCCCTCCCATTCCCCACCTGACTTACCCTTCTTACTCTTTTCCCCTTTATATCATTGTGCCTGCAGAGGTAACAGGCCACATGGGAGAACTTACTATTATTTTTTCTGCTGTAAGGATATTATGTTAAACCAATTCTTGATGACTTGTTATTAAACCAACTCTTAATGACCCATATATTAGAGTACCTCTCAACTCTCACCAGAGAAGTTTCTTCTTGTAGCAGATGGCAATTCACAAAGATCCAGAACTAGACAGTGTGCAGAGACTACACTGAGGAGTGCCCATCCCTATTTCACTTTCCTCTCAAGGCTCAGGGATCAGTGTGGAAGAAGGAGCATAAAGATTTTAGTAAACATATAGGAGCCCTGTCCTACACTCTGCAGTCTGTGGTTCATGAACACAAGGAAGCAGAGGTTTTCAGGCCACTGGAAGCTTACATGTGTGAACCTGTGGCAATGGTGGCATCAAGCACAGGACACATGTCAACTCAATTAAACAAGGGCCAAAGGGGAGGAGAGAAATGGGCTGCAGGACAGCATTAGACTGAGAACTGTTGGAGATTGATTGCTGCTGGTGAGGGAAAATATGATTTACTTACGATCTCTGGATGGACTGACTAAACTCCAGTGGATGAATTTACACTAAAGGACATCTGAGTACAAATGCTTGAATGGATACGACTTAACAGGTATGGCAGAATACATGAGGTCTGGTGGGGGGATGGAGGAGGCATGAATGGGCAAGGGGGTCTAAATTTGCTTAAGAACTGTTGAATGAAATTACCAAAGCTCAAAACAAATAATAAAAAAGGATTTTTAGGAACCAGATGTGATGGATAAATACAAATGAATCATGTTGTCCGAATACAACAAGGCAAGTACATGTCTGAACTCACAGTGCTTGTGACAGCAGGCTCAAGACATGCATAAGCCTAATCCAGACAAAACCCCAGAACACAGAGAAGTGGGCAAAAATTGTGCAGTATAGCGGAGGAACAATTGACAATTTATAGCTGCTTAGATAGAAAAGAGTCAGTTTGCCTTAAAGGTATGAAGCTGGGTGAGTGGATCAGGCTCCAGGGGATGAATGCACACAAAAAAGCATCTAGGGAACACAAATTAAATTTGCTAGGCCTTCAAAAATATTATATGACAGGAAGTGAGATGGTAGGAATGTGGGGATGGATCTGAGAGATAGAAAAGGGGGTCTATATATGATAAAAATAGTAGATGACAGAAAGCAAGGAGGTAGAGAAGTAGGGATGGATCTTAGAAATCAGAAGGGGGTTTTGTATGAAATTTTCAAACAATCAAAAAATATTTTTATTAAAAAGGTATTTTGCTTGCATTCCTCACATATGAGTACAAAAACCCTCCAAAACCTGGACAAGGGGTCTGACTCTTTTATTCATGGGTCAGTCCCACTAGTGTCAAATTAAACTTCCTCTCCTCACCTGAAAGAAAAAGGGTTCAACCTCACTACCCATTAAAGAAATACAAACTAAAACTAAATAGATATTCCTATTCAACACAGTTAGGGTAGCGATAAATAAGAAAGCCCTTATCAGGCAAGATTGTGAACAAAATGGAAACTTAATACAGCACTAGTGGGAACGTAAACTATACCAGCAACTAGGGGCGTCAGTATAGATTTTTCTCAAAAAAATTAAAAGTCAGCCTTACATATATGGCCTACTTATACCACTCCTAGTTATACCCAAACGACTCCAACTCATCATATCAGAATCATATTTGCATATCAATGTTTGTTGCAACACTATTCACAATATCTAAGTTTGGAACCAAACTAGATCTCCAAAATTAGAAGAATGGGTAAGAAAATTTGTTACATGTACACAATGGGATGTTTTACATCTGTAATGAATAAAGAGTGTTTAATTTTCATGAAAACACATTCAACTGGAGATAATCATATTCAGGAAATTATGCCAGTTTCTCAAAGACAAACATGTTTTCTATCATTTTTGGTTCCTAGATTTTATGTGGATTTCTACAACTCCTATGTGTATATATGACATTAAACAGAAGCAAATGTCTCTAGGGTAACAATAGATAACTAACACGAGGGAGTGAGGAAGAAAATGGAGCATGGGTCGATCAGAGGAATATACTCAACAAGAAAATATAATAACACATTTCTGACTGCCTCTCTTCAGAGATTCCTCTTCAGATGGGTCTATTTATGAAAATTTTGAAGTTTGCAACCCACCCATCTCTGTCTGTGCAGCATATCCTACCACTATACACTACCACGACCAGCTTTATTTTACTCTTTCAGAATATCATACATGTATATTAGGAAATATGATCATATCCAAACTTCATTTCCTGCCTCCAACTCCTCCTAGATCTGCTCCCCTTCACATTCCCCTCACAACTTCATGCCCTCTTCTTTTATTTTTTGACAGGGTCTCTCTGTAGCCCCAGCTGGCCTGTAGACTAGTCTGCCCACAATCTCACAGAGATCTGCCTCTAGAATGCTGGGATTAAAAGTGTGTTTCATTGTAACTGGCTCGTGATCTTTTATTAAGTAAGTCACTAAGTACAGATGGAAATGCCTGTATGTACAAGAGTATGAAACCATCCACAGGCTCATAGGAAACCTACCAGTTGTTACCTCAAAAAGAAATTATTCTACTTCCCCAGAAGCTATCAACTGCCAATAGCTCTTCAGTTATTGGTGGAACCTTGTGAACTTCTCCTCTATCCATTCTGGAATTTTTTCTAGCTTGATCTTGTGTAGGTCTTCTGCAGGTAATTAATGCTATGTGACATCATGAGTTCAATAACTATGTCATGTGCAGAAGAAAGTATGTCAAGGCAGTTGTACTCATCCTCCAGCTCATACATTATTTCCTCATCCTCTTCTGAAATGTTTCATCAACCTTCGTCAGCCAAGGAGATTCCCAAAATTTTTTCATTTAGGACTGAGCATTCACAGTCATGTGTACTCAACATTTTACTGGATTCTGTTCACTTCCAAAAGAAGCTTCTTTGATCAAGATTGAGAAGAGGACAAGCCTATGGGTATAAACAAATGCTTAGAAAGTAACCCCACATTCAGATATATGACCTTCCCAAGAATGGTATTCTGAACAGGTTTGTGGTACTAGACATGAAATCTCTTCTATGTATAAGGGCAGAAGGCCTAAAGACCAATCATAAAGGAGTCCATTATCCCATAACAGCCATTCACTCTTGTACTAGTAGATTGCAAGATGGGTTCATTTACAGCATACAGTGTCCAGTGCTTATTTCCTTCTCTCATTGTGGAAAATAGACATGAGGAAGGATGTTCCCCAGTTGTTTTGAGATTAATTTCTTTTTGCTTTCCATTTGAAGTATGAGGTATGTTCAGCAATAACATCATACCATGCAGGTGTAGTGGGTGACCTGCTGGGGGGTTCGAGCCAGCAACCTCCACGCAGTGATGATTGGGGATGAGTAAGCATGCCATTCTCCAGCCCTCACCACCCCCAGTACTGGGAACACTCAGGAACAACGGGGAGACTAGTCAAGCAGGGACTCATTTATTGCAGGTATTACAGAGCTTATAAAGGTACCTGGAAATACCCCTCCCCATGAGGGTATACCTTAAGGATGGTCACATGCTGATCATGCACTCCTCAGCAGTGTGGAAGTATTCTTCAGACTATCAAACAAGTCAGGCCACGCCCCAGTAACTTCCTCTCGTATTTCTGCAAGGTGGGGCTTTTAGGTCCCCACAACTCCCCCTTTTATTTTTATTTTAAGGCTGGACTGACTTTACTTCATGGGTTACCCATCTCATAGATGGCTCCCTGAGGAGAGATGGCTATCTCCTTCCTCTAATCTTATGCATTTTTGACTGTCTTAGGTTGTGTCAACTCTGACCAAGCCTTGCCCGTAACTGGATCATGCACCTGGCCATGTGCATGTCCTGTCTTAGAGGTACTTGTCATGGGACATCTTACCTGTCCTTGGCTAAAAATGCGTCATGATTAAGGGCAGCCATGTGGGTAATGCAAGCCCATGACAGCCTTAGTCTCTGCCTAACTCTGTTACCCAAGCGTGGGCAACTGGAGGGGGTCCTGGGGGAGCCTGTAATCATGAGGAGGTGGGCCATGGCAGTTCCAAGGGTCCTCTGTCACTGAATTATCTGGTAAAGATATTTAAAGGTAAGCATTATCAAGAGAAACAAAGCAAGTCATGGTGTAGGACAAGTTGAAATACTTCTGAGACCATGTACCTTTTAGCCAATCAGGCAGTTGTCTGAAAGGCAAAGAGGATGACTGGCAATGAAGCCAAGGAACTGGGTCCTTCACCTCAGATGGATATAAATAAGGAGAGGAATTGTGTCTCGTGAACTATTGTCCATGGATCATCATGCTAGTCATTCAGATCTTGTCCTACCCACTTAAGGTTTTTCACAGGCACCCATATGGGGTTTAAATCTCCTGTAGGGTAGACACAGCCAAAGCCTCGACCCATGGTTAGCAATGGATCTGGACCTCTCCATTGCCCCATAATGGGGTCCTTCCTCCTTACCCGTACCTCAGGTCTCTGATCCTGTCATACCCAATGCTTCTGAAACCGGGATTCCAAATGATTTTTCTTAAAATTAAGAACATTAATAGTGAATAAGGCCATACCCAACTGTTGGTGGGGGCTTATTCCCCCTTTGTTTTTGTAATTGAATTTTTAGGTTTTGATGGTTGCGTTCTACAATGCCTTGACCTTGGAGATTGTAGGGAATTCCTGTATTGTGTTGAATTCCCCAAAGTGAAAAGAAATCTTGTAAATTTTTACTCACAAAATATGGTCCATTATCAGTTTAAATTCATTGGGGCAATCCAAGCGTAGCAAAGCACTGGAGAAAATGAGACTGAGCATGTTTATACTTCTCTCCTGTATGAGTGGTAGCCCAACATGCATGTGAGAATGTGTGGATGGACACAAAAATATACTTAAGCTTTTCAAAAGGAGCATAGTGTGTGACATCCGTCTGCCATAAGGAATTGGGCTTGAATAATCCCCTGGTGCTTACTCCTGGCTGTTGCAGAGGTGGTACCTGTACACAATAAGCCATCTTGTCTGCCTCTGCATTGCCTTGGGATAAAAGCCCAGGCAATCCTTGGTGCCCCCTAAGATGCTGTAAGAAAATAGGGGCTTCTCTCTCTTTAAGGAGCATACAAGTCTGAATACTGTCAGAAAACAATGACCATGAGTTCCTTGAATTGAGCTGCTTTTTGGTTTCTCCACATCTGCCCCAGTCAGTGAAAACATTGTAGG
>NW_008340850.1:1247264-1247978 GCF_000622305.1 Nannospalax galili
TCCGTAATGTCTCAGAGATACATCATGTCCTTTCTCAATCTGGTCAGCCAATTGATCCATGGGTGTATAAACCCGTGGTATGCCTCCCAGAGAGGCATGCACCCATTGAAAGGGCTTCCTGTCCTGCTTAAGGACAGATGTCATCAGGGCCTCACCAGAGAGTACCCATAACTCAAGATCTTTACTAAGTGTGTACCAGGCAAGTTGGGCTTGCTCCAGGGCATCCTGGAACTCATGTAAGATGTCCAGATGTTGAGGAGCCAGGTGAATTAGTTCTGAAGGCGGTTTCCCTACTAGCAATTGAAACAGTGGTCTTAAAGTCTCAGTGGGAATAGGCATCTAGGCTGTTAGCAAATTAAATTCTCCTAATAATTTTTGTAGCTCTGTCATGGTTACAGTGGGCTTGACATCCAGTTGTGGTTTTAAAGGTCTTATTCCTTCCAAAGTGAGTGTGGGTTCCAGAATTTTAAAGGGAGCAATAGTCTATATTTTATCAGTGGATACATGGAGTCTGCCTGTCAGTAGACTTTTCTGAGTACCCTTATATAACTCTTCTAATTGTTGGGGGCTTGGAGCTCCCAAGATTATATCATCCATATAAATGTACAGAGTGGCATGTGGCAGCAAGTGAGCAGGCCCCAAAAGGGTCTTCACATAGCTTTGGTAGAATGCTGGGCTATTGGCCATACCTTGGGGTAAAACAGTCCATTCATA
>NW_008340850.1:1248823-1257490 GCF_000622305.1 Nannospalax galili
TCTTGTCCTATGAGTCTGGCAGATAACCCTGCCACCACCAGGGGTCGCACCTCCCCTTTAGCTCCATCTGCATCCTGCCACGTGAGCCATTCTCAAGTCTTCTCTGATGGGGTGTATCCTCTCACACCTAGGATTCGGGGCCCAGAAACTAGGTGTCATCGTGATGGGACCTCCTCCTTTCTAAGAATGGTCCTATCAGCCCCCATTTCCTCTAGGCAGTGAAACTCCCTGCCATCTATTTCAATATCCATCTTGGGCCTTCCACCAGGGATAATAGGGACCATCCAATTCACCATAGGTTTTTCTCCTCTCCCAATCCTCCCCCAGGGCATTGTAAATGTAGCTGATCATGGGGAAGTCCTCCTTTTGTCAACGGGGCTGGGGGCATTATAAATGTAGCCGATCATGGGGAAGTCCTCCTTTTGTCAACGGGGCTGGCGGCTGCCCCCCACTTAGTTTAAAGGCTTTCCTTCAATATCAAATCTGGATTTACATTCCTTTTGCCAATGGAGCCCTTTGCGATACTGAGGACAGGGCATAGATGGTAGTCTTTTTGACACCCTACCTCCAGGCTTAGGCCAGTTCTCTCGCTGAGGGCAATTTCTTTTAATATGGCCAGTCTGGCCACAGCCAAAACATGGGCCTTCTTTCCCTCTAGGCCCCATTGTTACCTGCTGTCCCAGATTAAGTGAATTAAATGCCTGGGTTAGGGCATGGGTCAGAGCCTCTGTTTGCATCTCTAAGGCAGCAGCCATGGCTTTGGTTTGCCCCCTTGGGTTCCACCTCCTTGGAGGCAATTATCCATTGTTCCATGGATCTGTCCTTAAGGGCATCACAGGCTATCTTGTGATCAGCATCTATTCCATCCCATACCAGGAGTTTAGTGAATTGCTCCCTCAGTGGGCCTGGGGGTAATTTTCATTTTAAGGTCTTCTCTGCTCTGTCTATAAACTCATAGAGGGGTTCACCAGGCTTTTGATTAATCCCTGCAAGAGGGGATTCAGTAGGCCACTCGTCCAATTTTCTCCAAGCATTTAATCCTATGACCCTGACCTTTTCTGTATATGGGGCTGGAATGCCTGACTGTTGCTCCCCTGTGGCATAACAGTCACTTGCACAAGTCAACATCCCAAAAGTAATGGGGACTGGTGGGTTGGCACTTGCATTCCTCTCAGCCTGTATCCTGCATTCCTCTTTAAAGAGGGCACACCATTTAATATATATAGGGTTGGGAAGGACTGCTTTGGTGAGGTCCAGCCAATCCTTTGTAGTACACTGCTGATGAGCCAAGCCTTGGAGGAGAGTATCTACCCAGGGTGAGTCTGGGCCATCCTCAGCCACTGACTTTTTAAATTCCTTTAAGTCCTTCACATCCCAGAGATACCAGGGGTCAGGGCAAGCACCTCCTGGGTTTACATTAATAGGATACGCTTCCACCCATGGCCTCACAGAAGCCTCCTGAGTGGGGCCAGGTTCCTGAAAATGGGGATGGTTTTCAAGGGTTTCTTGTAGCCCTGAAGCTGGCCAGGGCACGCCCGAGGTGCCACATATTGCTTTGGCCGCTTTTGGTTTCACTTCTGTTGCATTTCTGCATTCTTCCTCAAACTCTTCTCATTATTCCCATGCTGGGGTTTCTGAAGGCTCATCAGGAGGTGGCGCCAAGGGCTTAGGGCTCTTGGGCCGAAAGCATGCCTTTAAGGCCAAAACAATAGGTTAGAACTCCAGCGGTGGATCAACCCCCAACTGAACCTCCCTTTGTTGAGCTAGATATTCCACATGTTCCCATGTATCCCCAGTAAAAGCATTATCCCCAAGTAGCCAGGGAGCCAAATGAACAGCCTCTGCCCAAACCTTTTGAGCTACCAGATCTGGCAGATCCAATCCCCTGCTTTAAAGCACCTCTCAGCATTTTAAGCCCAGGGTCCTCAGACTTAAATGTTGCATCACCCATCTTTCCAGGTCTTGCTTACCCCGAACTTCCCGATTGGCCCCAATCCGTTTTTCTTCTTTTTTTTTTTTCTTCTTTTCACCTTCCTTCGAGCACCACACTGGGTGCCAGTTGGCAGGGGGTTTGAGCCAGCGACCCCTGGTGAGGTGATGATTGGGGATGAGTAAGCACGTCGTTCACCAGCCCATGCCACCCCCAGTACCGGGAACACAGCTGCAACGGGGATCCTAGTCAAGCAAGGACTCATTTATTGCAGGTGTTACAGAGCTTATAAAGGGGAAATGTCCCCTCCACCCTGAGGGTGTATCTTAAGGATGGTCACATGCTGAACATGCACTCCTCAGCAGTGCAGAAGTATTCTTCAGACTTTTAAAACAAGTCAGGCCATGCTCCAGTGACTTCCTCTTGGACTTCTGCAATTTGGAGCCTTTAGGTCCCCACAGTGCCCAAGAAATGGCAATAACCTATGCCAATTTGGAGACCTCTGGCTCTTCTCTTATCAATAAATCCTATGGAGGTATGCCAAGTTTGGCAGTACAATTTTCATTTCATAGCCCATGTCATCTGGGACCTGTATTGTCCACCTAAGCAGGCTACCTCCATTGGATTTCATTTATTCATCATTTTTCTTTTCAATGTATATTTTTATTGAATTTTGTGCATTTCATGTGATAGATCTTGAAATTAGCTTACAAACCAGTGGGTTTCCACAAGTCTTTCTCATGTATCCTTAGTTATGGTTAACCCACTGGCTGCCCTTCCTCTCCCTCATTCTGCTAGTGCATCTATGCTTAAGCTTGTAATCCCTGCTTTACCCCATCATATTCCACATCACATGTGTTCTAAAGTCTCATCCAATTGCATATTTTTCTGAGACAAGGTCTCACTATGTATCACTGGCTGGTTTAAAACATGCTACATAAACCAGGCTGGCCTTGCACTCACAGATATCTGCCTCCCTCTGCCTCCTGAGCACTGAGATTAATGGCATGCTCCAACATGTTTGGCTCAATTATATATTTTTAATTGGATAACAAGATAGTATATTTCCATATGAGTTTTCATACACACTTCCTTTAGTTTAACTTTCTTCTCTATCCCCTGGTTTTCCCCAACTTCCAGTGACCCTTCCTGGCTAAGCCTTTCTACACCTAAGCATTCTAGCTGTGAGCCATCAGTAATCTACCATCCTCTCACCCACAATGCATCCCACTCCCATGGCTCATTTCTAGTTTCCTGGTTTATAGTTGTGCTGTGCAAACAAAAGTTTAGTATCTAGTACTTGTATATGAGAGGGAACGTATGACTTTTTCCTTTCTGGGCCTCAATTACCTCATCCATCATATGGTTTTTCCACTTCCATTCATTTTGTACAAATTTCAGAATTTCCTTTTTCTTTACAGTTTAGCACTATTCCATTGTGTATATGTATCACATTTTTCTTATCCATTCATATATTGTTGGGTGTCTAGATTGATTCCATTTCCTGGGTATTGTATAAATAAGGCATCAATGAATACGAATGTGCAAGTTCCTCTGTAGCATGACTTATATTTCTGTGTATATGCCCAGGAGTGGTATAGCTTAATCATATGCATCTTCTGTTTTTAAATTTATTAGAATTTTTCAGACTGATTTTGAAAGTTGGTGCACTAATTTGCAGTGTATAAAGGTTCTCTTTGGGCACATTCCTACGAGCATTTGTTATCATTTACATTCCTGATGACATTGTGGCTTGTGTGAAATCCTAAAGTATTCATAATCTGCATTTCTCTGATTTTGAGCACTTTTGAATTGTCTTCTGAACATTTGTGTTTCTTCTCCAGTGAATTTTATATTTAGTTCCATGGTCCATCTTTATCTTGGTTCCTTATTTTTTCAATGTTTACTTTTTATAATTTTTTTTGTATCTTAGACACTAATCATTCCTTCAGTAAATAACTGGCAAATATTTTCTCCTATTTTCTGGGATGCCTCATTTTACAGTATCCTCTGCTATACAAAATCTTTATTTCATGAGATCCCATTTGTTAATTGTTTGTCTTAAATCCTGGACTACTGAATCCTATTCAGGAAGTCCTACCTGTACCTATAACTACAAACATAATCTCCATCTCATCCTCCCAAGTTTTAGGGTATCAGGTTTTACATTGAAGTCCTTCATCCATTTGAAGTTGCATTTTATGAAGGGAAAGAAATACGTATCTAGTGTCTTCTTTCTACTTGTAGAAATCTAGTCTCCCAAGCATCATTTGTTGTTGTTTCCTTTCCCCTGTATGTTTTTGGCATCTTTTGTAAAATAAAAACAGGTATCTATAGTTCTGTGGACTTACCTCTGGCACCTCGATTTTATTATATTGATCTGTGCTGTTTATTTTGTTCCAGTACTGTTCTGTTTTGAGTATTATAGCTCTGTTGTATAATTTGTTGGTAATACCTCCCATGTTATTCTTTCTGTTTAGGATTTTAATTGGTTTGTATGTTCTTTTATTTTATTTTTTGCTGACTTTAGAATTTTATGACTTGCTATGAAATTTTGGGTTGCAAATCTTCAGTTTTGGAGGTTCAGATGCTGGTTCTTAAACTGATCAAGTTTGGGTATATAAATTAGAAATGAGGTATTATAGTGGGAGTGTCGTGATCTTCTAATAGTTTTAAATGCATTGCCCAATACCACACATCTTAGTTATGCTGGCTTATAATTGAATGTATTTTAACACCAATTTCACTCTTTCTTTCATACTCAGTTGATGCTGGCTTTGGGAGTCCTAAACTCCTAGTCTGTTCCCCAACCATTTGGGCTTTTACACACTTTCACTCAGACATCAAACATACTAACGAATATTAACATCAGGACTAGTAAAGGGCAATGGCATAAAGAAGACTGCTGGGAAGCAACCCTCATCAGTGAGGCATCTTTTATCAGTAAATGGCGATCAACTCAGAGACCCACAACTGATTAACTTGCAGGAAAATAAGAAATTGTGTGGCTTGCTAGCCCTAAATGGGACTCCTATGTCACACCCTTTCCCCAAGTCTCAGGGATCTTAACAAAATATGGTGGACAAAGATTTTAAGATCCAGATGTGATGGATGACTACAGGAAAACTGTTCTGACCACAAGGGACAGTTGTACATATGAACACACATAGTTTGTAACACCATGTACAAGACCTGTGCAAGATTGAGCCAGACAGAATCTCAGCATGGAGGGAGGAGGTGGGCACAAAGTCTCACCCCTAGCTGAAGAGCTATCAGCAATTGATAGCTGTTGGGAGAGGGAGAATCAGTTTTCTTTAAGGGTGTAATGTCTGGTAGGTTGACCATACTCCAGGTTATTGATCTATACTTCAAATATGTGGGCAACACAAATTGGACTTGATGGGCTCTAACAAATAAAAGATGACACAAAGTTGGACTGTATAGACGTGGATTTGAAATGGTACTTGGAGCATTAACATAATAAAAATATGAGACCATTTAGTGCCTTCTCTGGGCCCCAGGAGCACTGCTTCTGGGCCCGGCCCCACACTCAACTACCTCTGGGCAAGCACCACCCAACAAAGGCCTCTCTCCCATCCTCAGGCCTCTCTCCCTGGGCTTGCACCACCCACCACAGGCCTCTCTCCCACCCGCAGGGCTCTCTCCAGGGTAAGTCCATCCTGCCCTCCTCGCCTTGATTCCCCTAGCTCCATTCACCCTCCCATCTCCCCTGTCCTTCTCTCCTCAGAGTTTGGGCCCTGCCCCATTCCTTGTCTTGGGGCCCCAGAAACCTGGGGAACCAATACTGCTTCCTGACCCCTTTCATCCAGACCAACATAGTGCCTTCTCTGGGCCCCAGGAGCACTGCTTCTGGACCTGGCCCCACTCTCAACTCCCCCTGCTTCCCTGGGTCTGCACCACCTGCCATCCTCTTTCTTGGACTTGGGAGCTGACCTTTCCTCTTCCTGATACTTTGCATCCAGACCAACCCAGCTCCTCATTGCAGTCCCAGGAGTCCTTGGGGTCTCTTCCCGCCCCATCTGCCTTTGCATCTCTGGTTGGCACAGCCACCAGCTGCCCTAGACCAGCATCTTTTCTGGGCCAGGCTACCAGGCCAGTCCAACCGCCAAATTCCTGAGGCCAAAATCCGTCCTGGAGGGATCCAGACCTTAGGAGAAAGCATGAAGTCATCTGACCCTCATCTGAATTGGGCCTCTGTGGGAATTCCTGAAGACAAAATGAATCTGGCCACTCCAATATAAAATCAAGAGAGAGAACCGGAAGCTTAGATGAACCAGCTTTTCATGCCCAAAAAGTAAACCACAAAAAAACATAAAGTTCACAAAAAGAAGTAGATCTAAACTTGAAGGCCTGAATCTCACACAAGAATAAGAAACTACAAAAGAAATTCACATGCCAAAATCACAGAGAAAAAACAATAACATGAAAAACCAAAATAACATATCCCCACCAAATATCAATAGTCCTCTAGAGGAGTACAATGGGAAACCCTTAGAGACACAGGACTCAAAAGAACAATTATAAACATGACAAAAGAATTCGGAGAATTTAAGAACATAAAAAAAAAGAGAAATCAAAGAACTGAAGGAAGATAGGGATAAACTTCTGAATGAATTCAGAAAAGAGTTAGAAATATTGAAGAATACTCAGGCTGAAATGAAGAAGAAAGTGAAACACCCAGTAAGCCAATTAGAAATGACAGGAGAAAGCCTCAACAACAGGATGAACGGAAAACACAGCATCAAGACTGAAAGATGAAGTGGAAGAACTAGACCACGCAAGCAAAGATTATGAAAAATTTAAGAAATCATAAGAATGGAATATGCAGGAATTGTGTGACACCATAAAAAGACCAAACTTATGAATCATAGGCATACAGGAAGGAGAAGAATTCCAAGATAATGGCATGGACCAGATCTTCAACAGAATCGTGGAAGAAAATTTCCCAAAATTAAAGAAAGCTATGCCCATACAAATACAAGAAGCATATAGAACACCAAACAGACACCAAACTTTTCACGGCACATAATAATAAAAACACTACACGTACAAAACAAAGAGACAATACTGAAAGCTGCAAAAGAGAAACAAAAAGTCACATATAAAGGAAAACCCATTAGGATCACAGCTGACTTTTCAGTGCAAACTATAAAAGCCAGAAGTGTCTGTACCAAAGTATTTCCAGTTTTAAATGATCACAGATGCAAACCCAGATTACTATATCCAGCCAAAATGTCTATTATATTCAAAAAGGAAAGAAAAATCTTCCATGACATAAATAGGCTGAAGGAATTGATGTCCACAAAACCAGCCCTTCAGAAAGTTCTAGAAGCAATACAAAGACGAGAAGAAAGTAATGACTATACCCAAGGGATTTTGGAAAAAAATCCAATGAAGGTATAACTGTGGAAAAGTACAGCTATATCAAGAATATAAAAAGAAATAAAAATAACAGGATTCAATACTCATCTTTCATTAATAACTTTAAATATTAACAGACTGCACTCCCTAGTCAAAAGACACAGACTAAGTGAATGGATTAAGAAACAAAACCCATCTTTTTGTTGTCTGAAAGCAATAGACAAAATAGACTTTAAACTAAAACTAATCAGAAGAAATAAAGCGGACTACTTCATTCTGATCAAAGGAACAATAAACCAAGAAGATATTACAATCTTGAACATATGTTCACCAAACTGTAGTGCGACCCAACTTCATAAAAAAATACTACAGGACTTTAAGAGCCAGATTAATCCCAACTCATTAACAGTAGGCGACTTCAATACCCAAATGTCTCCATTAGATAAGTCAACAGGTCAGAGAGTTAACAGAGAGACATCTGAATTAAACAATACCATATATCAAATGGACTTAACAGACCTCTACCAAGTATTCCACCCAAGCATCGAAGGACATACTTTCTACTCAGCACTCCATGTGACCTTCTCCAAAATCGACCATGTACTGGGTCACAAAAAAAAACCTGAACAAATACAAAAAGATTGAAATAATTCAATGAATTCTATCAGACCACAATGCAATAAAGCTTACAATGAACACCCAAAGAAGCCCTAACCACCACATGAACACATGGAGATTAAACAACACACTCCTGAATGATGAATGGGTCAAAAGAGAAATTAAGAAAGAAATAAAATCATTCCTGAAATTAAATGAAAAGGACAATACAACACGACAAAACCTCTGGGACACGCTAAGAGGAGTCTTTAGAGGGAAGTTTATAGCTCTAAGTGCCTACATCAAAAAATCGGAATGAACACAAATAAATGACTTAACATTGCAACTCAACACACTTGAAAAGCCACAGCAAACAAAATCCAAACCCAGCAGACAAGAAGAAATTTAAAAATCAGGGCAGAAATTAATGAAACTGAAACAAATAAAACAATACAAAGAATCAACAACTCCAAGAGCTGGTCCATTGAAAAGATAAACAAGATTGACAGACAGCTAGCCCAGTTAACCAAAAAGAAGAAAGAACACCTCCAATTCAAAAAAATCAGAGATGATAGGGGAAACATCACAGCGGACACCAGAAAAACACAAAACATTGTAAGGGAATGCTTTAAAAACCTATATGCTACTAAACTTGAAAACCTGAAAGAAATGGATGGATATCTAAAGGCATGAGAACCACCAAAACCTACATAACACAAAAAGAAATTGAAACAGTAATACAAAACCTCCTGACTAAA
>NW_008340850.1:1258072-1259473 GCF_000622305.1 Nannospalax galili
TTATAGCTTTTTTGTGTGTAGATCACACAGAACATCCCAAACCATCTTATTCGACCATACATCCACTTCCCAGATGGCACCCTCCCATAGAAATTATTAACAAGTTCAGTAAAGTGGCAGGTTACAAAATTAACCTACAAAAGTCTATAGCCTTTCTAAATACCAATAACCAGCAATCAGAGAAAGATCACATGGAAACACTCCCGTTCAAAATAGCTGCAAAAAATAACACATCTTGGAGTAAACCTGACCAAAGACATTAAAGACCTCTACAATGAAAATGTTAAATATTTAAAGAAAGGGATTGAGGAAGATATTAGAAGATGGAAGGACCTCCCATGCTTATGGATTGGAAGAAATAATATTGTGAAAATGACCATACTACCAAAAGCCATTTATAGACTCAGTGCATTGCCAATCAAAATCCCCATGACATTCTTAGTGCTGGGATTACAAATGTACACTGCCATGTCTAACCCTGAGAGAATACTTTTTTAAAGTAAATGACAGAATAGTCTGCTTTGATTTTATCTCTCACTAACCAGTTTCTTATATGTTCATTACAGAGCTATAATCATAAAAACAACATGGTACTGGCACAAAAAAGACCCATAGACCAATGGAACAAAACTGAATGCCCAAATATGAGTAAATACAATTTTAGCCATCTGATATTTGACAAAGGGGCCAAGAACATTAACTGGAGTTATCAAGTCAGTTTATCCCAGAGATGCAGGGATGGTTTAATATACGAAAGTCAATAAAGGTCATAAATCATATAAATGGACTCAAAGACAAGAAACATATGGTCATCTCAATAGATGCAGAGAAGGCCTTTGACAAAATTCAACATGCATTTATGTTCAAAGTCCTAGAGGGAATTGGAAGAAGAAAACTTCGGGAATAACCTACAAGACACAGGCTTAGGAAAGGATTTCCTAAGCCAGATATCAATTGCTCAGGAAAAAGGGCAAGAATTAGTAAATGGGACCTCATTAAACTAAAATGCTTCTGTACATCAAAGGAGGCAACCAGGGAAGTGAACAGAAAACCCACAGAATGGAAGAAAATCTTCACCAGTGACACATCTGACAGAAGTTTAATATCCAGAATATATAATGAACTCAAGAAACAAAGAATGAAGACAATAAGTAACCCAATTAAAAGATGGGCTAAGGAGCTGAACAAAGAGTTCTCAAAAGAAGAAGTAAAGATGGCTATGAAGCATCTTAAAAGATGTTCAACATCACTAATAATTAGGGAAATGCAAATTAAAACCTCTTTAAGATTTCATTTTACCCCAGTTAGACTGGCTAAGATCAAGGAAACAAATGATACCAAATGTTGGAGAGGATGTGGGGAAAGGGGAACACTCATCCACTGCTGGTGGGGCTGCAAACT
>NW_008340850.1:1260010-1260975 GCF_000622305.1 Nannospalax galili
CCAGGAGGGAAGGGTATACGAGGAACCTAGGGCATAAAGGGAAAGAAGGAGCTCAAGAGACCACAGGAGAAGGGTATTATTAAGGGAGAAAGGGAGGTAATGGGGGCACCTTAAGTAGAAAAACCATGATGGAGGCATGAGACAATGCGAGAGATAAATAATGCCTAGCTAGTTTTGAAAACCTGAGGGAACGATATTACTCCTACAACCTACTGACAAATTATACATAGCAGATCAAGAAATATATGTCTAGGTAAGGTTTATCTGAGAACAACTGGTCTTTGCCTAAGATTTATCTACATGACACAAAGTAATTAAAAATACCAGACTGGTGGAGCTAACCTTCTTGGCTGCTTAACAGACTTACTTTGAGGTGTATAATAATTTGGTCAGAGGGACATAAAGGACACTTTTTGCTCCTTGCCCTCCTAGGTCGACTAGTTCCAAGGGACTATGAGTATCTCTCAAAGTGTCCTATAATGATGGTGGGTCACCTGTCCTCTTGATCAAGAAGGCCGAGGAGACCCCACCAGTTGGACTTGGACCGGTGTCCAGTCTATAAAGAGGAGGGTCATCACATAGGAATCAAGTCCTCCATGCTTCCAAGCGAAGCCAACCATGGTAGAGTAGGACCTTTGACTTATCTTTGTATAGGTGTAACTGGTAAAGGAAAGGAGCCAGGGGCTCCTCCCTAGCCCATGTGACCCCTGAGGAACAGATCCTTAAATGACCTTAAGAGTAAAAATAAATCGGTTTATCTGGACCAACTGTGTGGCCTTAAACACCCAAAAGGAAAGTGTAACCAAAGATTAAAGGGGCCAATATAATTTCATAAGAGTCCATATGTATAGCTAAAGGCTACATAACAAGCAACAATGCCAGACAGATGATACCTCCTTTTGAGTTGTTGGCCAGGGTGGCCAAAGGGATTCCCAGATAGTAGCCCAGCATAGAACTGGGAAATT
>NW_008340850.1:1261131-1262753 GCF_000622305.1 Nannospalax galili
AGGGATATCAGAGTATAAGGGCTCTAGTGGGGGGAGGGAGGCTATGGGAGGGTGCTACCTGGGAAGTGGGTCTATAAAAAAATTATTCAAAGCATAAAAATTTGCTCCTTAATAACCAGTAGATGTGAAAAATATTACCATTGAAATATACATGCTGACTTTATATCCATGTTCAGATGCTAAGGAGCTCAGAAAGTAATCAACTGTGACTAGTAATAATCAGATATATAGAGATTAGAAACGCATGTGCATTTTAGTGTCAATTGTACTAAAATGAATTGTTCTGTATGAAACTGTGTATTTTAATAATGAAATGGAGATCTTTTTTAAAGTTTAAAACCTCATCCATCTGGGAAGTGGGTATATAGTTGAATAAGATGGTTTGGGATGTTCTGTGTGATATACACACACATAAAAAATCAACAAATTTTTCCAAAAATGAATTATATTTGAGGAGGAAGCAAAAAAACTTACATCATGTTAATTAGTAGATGTGGAAAACATTACCATTGAAATCTACCTGATGACTTTTATATCCATGCTCAGAGCCAAGGAGCTCAGAAATTAACCAACTGTCACTAGTAATAATCAGATAGATATATAGAGATCAGAAACCCATGTGCAAACATCTTAATGTCAGTTCCATTGAAAATGAATTTTTCTGTATGAAATTCGGTATTTTAATAATGAAATGGAGATCTTTTTTAAAGGTTAAAACCTCATTTAATTTTATGTCTTATAGGGTTTATACTGAGTACCAAAGCATAAATATTTGCTCCTTAATAATTGGTAGATGTGAAAAACGTTACCATTGAAATCTACCTGATGAGTTTATGTCCATGCTCAGATGCTAAGGAGCTCAGAAAGTAACCGACTGTGACTAGTAATAATCAGATATATAGAGATTAGAAATGCATATGCATCTTAGTGTCAATAATATTAAAAAATGTAAGAAACAGCATATTTTAAAATGAAATGGCAATGTGCTTTAAAGGGTAAAAACTCATTCAATGTTATATCTTACAGGGTTTATACTGAGTTCAATATTGTATAACTGTATTAATTCAACTGTGAACCTAAAAATTTACAGCCACTTTTGAAAGCGATGTATCCTTGCTCTGGAGTGTATTATGGAATATGTTATAGCTGTAATGAAATGCTTCTCTTAATCATGTGGTTATTAAATTTAAAAAAATTAAAAATAATTCTTCAAAGCATAAAAATTTGCTCCTTAGTAATTAGTAGATGTGCAAAACATTACCATTGAAATCTACCTGATGACTTTACATTCATGCTCAGGTGCCAAGGATCTTAGAAAGTAAGTGACTGTGACTAGTAATAATCAGATACATAGAGATTAGAGACGCATGTACAAACATCTAAGTGTTATTTGCATTAAAAATGAGCTTTTCTGTATGAAACAGTAGATTCTAAAATGAAATAGAGATCTTTTTTAAAGGTTAAAACCTCATTCAGTTTTAGGTTTTATAGGGTTTATACTGAGTACAATAATGTATAACTGTATTAATTCATGTGTAAACCTAAAAGTTTACAGCCAATTCTGAAAGAGATGCATCTTAGCTCTGGAAATTGTTATTGAATATGTCAATGTTGTAATGAAA
>NW_008340850.1:1262806-1274745 GCF_000622305.1 Nannospalax galili
ATTACTATTTGAAAAATAATTCAAAAATAATAAATTAGGTATATAATGCTGTAGTGAAGTTCATTTACTTTAGATATTGTTTATGTGAGAAAGGTGAGAAAAATACACATAGATCTTTTAATACAATTGAAAACAATGACAAAAATCTTTGAATGGTAACGAGAGATTGCCATAGGTATATTGAGTCAAAAGCTTTACTGGACTTTTTATTCTTCAATTTTGTATTCTTACTAGTAGGAACTCTTAGAGACCGTGATAATATGAGACTTTCTATAATTATGAGCTCTGGGCATTTGGTCTCCAATGTAATAATTAGCTGGGGCCATCAGCTCTGCAATTTGAATGTTCAAGTCCAGTGGGGACATCACAGTATCTTCTCCACAATAATATCTTCTTCTCTGGAGGTTATTTAACACTCTATTCATATGAATCCTGAGAAAGGATCTGCAGTCTTTTGTGGACACATAACAGGATATTTTCAGTCTGTAGTCATGACCCAGGAGACAATCAGCTTAAACCAGTAAGTGCTGAGGAAAAATGAAGAAGGAGAAAGGGCTATTTGGAAACATGGTTTCCTTGTCACCCTGGAACACATGGTTTGAGTGGCCAAGTGAGTGGAGACTAACCTGCAAATGTTCTGCTTTGCTGAGTGTGAAATTTGTGATCTGCTGTGTTGAAAATACCAGACGAGTCAGTTTATTTCCTCATACATAGGTTCTATTTCCCATAAGAATTTCATCCATAAACACAGAAATGGTGTTTTGTCTACATGTATGTAAGTGTACCCATGTCGTGCTATGCCCTCTGAGGCCAGAAGAGAGTGTTGAATCCCCTGAAACTGGAGTTAGGACCATGGTTAGTCCCCATGTGGGTTCTGGAAACTGAACCCTGGTCCACTGCAAGAGAAGTCAGTGCTCTTAACTGCTGAGGCATCTCTCCATGCACCCTCCCTGCTCCTGAACACCAAGCACTCTTGCAGTGTTATGAGTGTGAGGCAACAAAAGTATCATGTCTATTTCTCCAAATCATCTCATTAATGAAAGAATTAAATGAGTTTTACAAAATTGTTTTATTTTAAAGAGTTCCTGTTACTATGATGGTGACAAGAAGCAGGAAATGGGAGACGGTAAATACAGCTCCATTAGCTATTCCTGAATGCCATGCTCTGACAAGTGTGCTTGATGCAGCTTGCTGTATTCCACCTTCCTAAACATTTTAAAATCATCAATTCCTGTGTCATTTTCCAAGATAAGGAAAAAATGCAGCTTGTGCATATATCATACACCAGAATATTAGGTAGGTAATGTTGAAGCTAGACAAGACATGGATGTCTGATGATGAATGCAGGATGATTTTCCAGGAGAATTCTGCCAGGTTGCTTCTCTTAAAAACCATGCATTAGACCCATGCAAACTCTTATCAGGCAAAAACCTAGCATAGAACTTGGGAACTGAGCATCAGGTCCAAACTTTAGCTGAGGAACTAATGGCAGCTGATTACTGCGGGGTAAGGGAGAAGTGATTTTCTTTAAGGGAACAGCTAGATAGGCTGACTAGACTCCAGTGGATGAACTTGCACTGAGGGACATCTGGGAACACAAAATTGACTATATAGGCCTTAATTTATATTAAGGAATTGACGGAATGCATGAAATCTGGTTGAGGGTGTGGGTAGATGTAGATGGGGAGGGTGTCTAAATATGATTAAGATGTGTTGTATGAATGCACAAAATTCAATAAAAATAACATTGAGACATAAAAACACCCAGTTGATTCACATTCCTGCCACTCCAGAATGAGACATCTTGTCCACTGTTCTCTTTGTAAAGAGGATTCCTAGTAGATTCCAGGGGCCAAGGGCAAGAGACATTACCTGCTTCCACAAGGTGCAGGACAGCCATAGACTCAAGGTAAAGGACACAAAAGAGAAGACATACAGGAGATAAATACAGCTCTCTCTCCCTCTTTTTTCCCTCCCCACATACACTCCAAGATATAATTGAAGTTTTCCACGTCCTTCCCATACATATGAGACATCAAAACTATTTTAAAACACCAGAGATCTGGTTCAGCAGTTAAGAGCAAAGGACCTGGGTATGGTTTCCAGACTAACTACTGTCTGTAATTCCAATTCAAGGGAATCCAATTATCTCTTTTGGACTCTGCAGGCATTGCACAAATGGGCACACTTAAACACACCCAGGAAAAACCTATGAACATAAAATAAAAAATGAATTAATTTAAAAGTATGTTAAACATTAAATAAATGATTCCTCAGTTGATAAATCATACCACACTCAGAGTGGCTTCAACATACTGTGGACGTTATTTTCTCTATTTCCATCCCTTTATAATGCCCAGGAATAAGTATAATAATGTGGAGACCTAAAGGCCCCACCTTGCATAGGTCCAAAAGGAAATTACTGGGGGCACAGCCTGGCTTGCTTTGAAAGTCTGAAGAATATTTCCACACTGCTGGGGAGTGCATGATCAGCACGTGACCATCCTTAAGATACACCCTGGTGGGGGGCAGATTTCCAGGTGTCTTTATAAGCTCTGTAATACCTGTAATAAATGAGTCCCTGCTTGACTAGGCTCCCCGTTGTGCCTGAGTGTTCCTGGTATTGGGGGCAGCGTGAGCTGGTGAACAGTGTGCTTACTCATCCCCAATCATCACTTCCCAATGGTCGCTGGTTCGAGCCCCCGAAATAATAACTTATTTATACGTATAATAGGCAAAAGACAAATTTATACTCAGTTATTCAAGGATCATGGCAGAGGTTTTCATGAAATGAAAAATTAAGAAGAGGCTGAAAGAAAAGAGGCAGGTAAACGTGAATGAAATGAGGAACATTTTAGGCTTCGTATCACTCTGGATTCCACTATCCATTGAAAACTGTGTTTATCAAAAAAATTGAACATTTCCATGATAGCATTCTATATGTAAAATATACAATGGTAATATTTTGCTAATTTACAAGCTATCCACTGGTGCTGCATATATTGTTCATGTGTGCAATGCTCTCCACATTTCCACTAATTAATATGGAATTGATGGGAGATAAATGGTAAGAAGTGATCATTGATTTTTATTTATTATGACAAATGTAGGTATTTACAATAAAATTGAATATATAGCAGTTTTGGACATCAAACAAATCTTCCATCTTGTTACACGAACATTCTCTTTCAATGATACAGAGCAGGGATAAAGAATGTTTATTAGAGACATAGTCATATTAGCATGAAAAATTAGATGATGTCTTTTCCTCAGTTAATGCTACTATTTTGAGGCACATACATCTATGTCACAGGTAAACAAGGACCAATTGACAATCCAATCTAGCTCATTTTACATCTAACACATCTTAGTATAAGTTGTGTTACATACTACTTATATGTTTCAGGTTCTTTCTAAGTAAGGTTCTTTATAATGAAAATTGTTCATGGATACAGAAAGCCTTATTAACATGAAGACACTGAAAACAGAACACACCTCCTAATTCCTCTATTTTGCTTTGGAGCAGAATGGATTTATTCAGAGATAATTAAGAACTCAAATTTTACAAGGATAATTTCATATTAAGAAACAGTACTTCTGAAGAAAACATTATTTAATTTTCATGTTTTAATAAGGTTAGTGAATGTTATGGATGACAGTAGTAAGTTCATATTAACACAGTACTTCCCAAATGATGGAAAATAGTCTAAGGCAATAATTTGTATCCTTGCAGGTAAAGAACTTCACATCTGTAATTCTAATTAAACAAGTCTTGGTGAATGCAGTTATATATAAATATTTAAGTGTGCACAGATAGATACATTGGTAAATGATAGTGGTAAAGATGAGCCTATGTAATTTAAAAGTCTCAAAATGGGGACTGGAGAGATGGCTCAGAGGTTAAGGACACTGGTTGTTCTTGCAGAAGACCCGGGTTCAAATCCCATCACCCACATGGCAGCTAACAAATGTCCATAACGCCAGTCCCAGGGGATCTGACAGCCTCTTCTGACTGCCACGGGCATTGCACCACACGGGTGCACTTACATTCAGGCAATACACGCATACATATAAAATTAAAAAAAATAATTTTTAAAGGTCTCAGAATGTTATTCTTATAAAACTCTATGGATAGGTAATTTGTATTTCTATTTTAAAGATGAGGAAACTGTAAGGTGTATTTGTATTAGCTTCTAAACTTCTCTCTTTTGCATTTTTTTCTTGGTCTTTTTGAGGCAGGGTCTCCCTGTAGCCCCAGTTGTCCTGGAACTCACTATGTAGACCAGGCTGGCCTTGAACTCACAGAGATCAGCCTTCCTCTGCCTCCAGAGTGCTGGGATTAAAGGCATGTGCCACCATGCCCTGCCCCTCTTTTGCATTTCTACAATTAAATCATAATATGAGCTGGAAATCAATAACCAGTGTTTCCTTCATGTAAATAAAGAAAATTGCAGTGCATACAGGAAATACTAATGACAAAATATAATAATTAGAAATAGAAATACTGGTAATGAAAAGTGGACTGAGAGCTTGCCTGGTGAGCTCATGTTCTATTTTAAACTATATTTTATTTTTGACAATTTCATACATGAGTACCGCATTTACATTATTTCCATCTCTCCAAGTCCTGCTCCAACTCCTCCCCCACTCTCTCTTCATTTCTTGCCTTCTTTTATTATTATTGTTATATATACCTATATAGCTCTGTAATTAACTACAAATAAAAAGGATTCTAATCAGGAGAAAATAGGCAACAACATTAACCAGCTATTATAGAATACAGAAAAAAATGAAGATTAAGTTAAAAAGGAAAAAAAGCTATCTCTTCTGTCAAATATTTTAGTGAGATTTTATGACTTGAAAAAAATATAAAAAGCCAAAAGTGTTTCTGAATGTTTTATTATTTTTAAATTTTTGTCATTGGTGGTGTACACCTTGAAGGGCAGTAATATTGTGAGATTATGTATATATAAATAATATTTATCAACTTTTGAGAGAAAGGAGAGGGACACAGGAGTAGTTGGAAGATGGGAATGAAAGAAGGATTTGATAAAAAGTAAAATGCATTCATGTAGAAAAGAGAAATAATGAGGATGTGTGTAAATATTTTTGAAGTCCAGAAATGACAAAAATTCAAATAAGTGTTTTTTATCTTTTAATATTTTGATATTTTTATTTTATGTGTGAGGTATTGCCTGTATGTGTATAAGTGCACTTGTGTCATTCAATGCCCACAGAGGTCAAAATAGGGCATTGGATTCCCTTGGAACTGGAGAGACACACCTTTGTTAACCACCATGTGGGTGCTGGGAATTGAACCTGGGTCCTCTGCAAGGGCAGCCAGTGCTCTTAAAAACTGAGCCAGCTCTCCAGTCCCCTTATTTCTTAATTTAATTGCTGCATATAACCTAAAATATGCCAAATAAATGGAATATCATGCCACATAGGGATATGTGCATTCATAGTGTAGTGATTAAATGGGGTTACATATATTCATTTCCTCAATAATCTTTAACTTACTAGATGACTTTTGAAGATAGAATTTGAGTGACTGATTTATTTCTTGAAAGAGAAACAAGAGTGATGCAACCCATGGATGAAAACTGGAACTTTACAGCTATTTTCTGGTTTTAAAGAATCATGTTTTAGGGACTGGAGATATGACTCAGTGGTTAAGAGAACTGTCTGCTCCTGCAGAGGACCCGGGTTCAATTCCCTGCACCCACATGAGAGCTAACAACTGTCTGAAACTCCAGTTCCCCGGGAATCTGTCTCCCTCTTCTGACCTCCGTGGGCATTGTATGACACAGGTGCATTTACATACATGCAGGAAATACATTCATACACACAAAACAAAACTAATAAATGTTTTTGAAAAGCAGAATCATGATTTAGTATTCAAATAATGCAATTTAAGTGCATACATACTCTTCATAGATAATATAGCTCAAGAATGTGTGTGTACCTTTTTCTTAGGAGAAAATATAGTACATTCTATTGATTATTAATTTCCTTTCATTAGAATGATTTAAATTTGAAAAAGGTATTCCTTCTCTGAATCATATCAAATGTTAGAGTAAAATTTATTGTGATTCTGGACATGTAGTTTCTAACATTGTATGTCAGCACTATTCAACTAACTTCCTCAAAAGTAGGTTGGTATAAAGTGAGATGAAATCCATAGAAACCAATGCAGAAAGTGTTCTAGATCATTGCTCTTATCACATACTGAAAGTAATGCACCATAATTTAGAGCATTTGTTTGTAATGATGACTTCAAAATTTTACATGTTTATTTGTTTCTGTTCTTTCAATGAACTTTCTTTATCCAAAGATGTCCAAGTAACATAGAAATACAAAACCATAGTACATTCCACCTCATGAGCCTCTCAGAAGATCCAGAACTGCAGCTTATTCTCTTCAGCCTGTTCCTCTCCATGTACCTGGTTAGTGTGCTTGGGAACCTCCTCATCATCGTGGCTGTCAGCTCTGATTCCAACCTCCACACCCCCATGTACTTCTTCCTCTCCAACCTGTCCTTCACTGACATCTGTTTCATCTCCACCACAGTCCCAAAGTTGATTTGGGATATTCAGACCCAAAGCAGAGACATCTCTTATGTGGGCTGCTTGACACAGATGTCATTTTTCGTCTTTTTTGCATGTATGGAGTCTATGCTTCTGACTGTGATGGCTTATGACAGGTTTGTGGCCATCTGTTGCCCCCTGCATTATACAGCCATTATGAACCCTCACCTCTGTGGACTCTTAGTTTTCATATCATTTTTGCTTAGCATTTTGGACTCTCAGATACACAATTTGGTTGTGTTGCAATTTACTTACTTCAAGGATATGGAAATTTCTAACTTTTTGTGAGCCTTCCCAACTTCTTAACTTGCTTGTTCTGAATTGTTCATCTCAAAAACATAGTCTCATATTTTGTTGTGGTCATTTTTTGTTTAGTTCCCACCTCAGGGATCATTTTCTCTTATTATAAAATTGTTTCTGCCATTCTGAAAATCCCATCATCAGATGCAAAGTGTAAAGCCTTCTCCACTTGTGGGTCTCACCTGTCGGTTGTCTGCTTATTTTACGGAACAGCCATTGGAGTGTACCTTGGTTCAGCTGTGTCAAATTCCCCTGAAAACTGTGCAGTGGCCTCGCCAATGTATACTGTGATCACCCCTATGCTGAATCCTTTCATTTACAGTCTGAAGAACAGGGACATTAAAAGAGCCCTGTGGGGGCTATAGAATAGAACTATCTAACAGTATACATTGCAGCAGTTGTATACTTTGGGGTGTTATAGAAACCATTTTAGACATGAAACTGCACCTCTTTGGTTGCATTATATTCATGGCTTCATGGTTTTCATTCTACTCTGTTATTGTTTGAATGTTACTTCCTTCAGTTGAATTGTGTGAGTATTCCTGATTTTATTTTTACATTAATATGTGTTTTTCTGTATATGGATGAGTGTATGCATATTTACATGCGTATGCACATGTGTGTGCATGTGCAATACACACATGTGTGAGCATGTGCAGGCCTACAGTTGATGTTGCGGGATTTGTCAATCCCTTTCAACATTTTGTTACTGAAGAAGAGTCTACTGAACCCAGAGCTTGCTAATTGGCTATTCTAGCCAGTCAACTTGCCACTGGGATTCCCTCTTTCTGTCTCCTAGGGTAACAGGAGGCTGCCTCACCTGCCCGGATTTTATATGGGTTTTGTGCTTCCTCACTTCAGTCTTCACACTTGCAAGACTAACTCTTCATCAGCTGAGTCGTCTCCTCAGTCCCTGTATTTCTTCTTATCATAAACATCAGTTCATCAATATACCCAAGGAGATTTGTTTTATAATTTCAGAACAATGACCCTGGCATTAAGGTGAAATGCTGAAGTATTTCACATGTTTATATATTACACACACACACACACACACACACACACACACACACACACACATACTTTAACTTTAAAGTAACACAAGTATAATATTGAGGCAGATTATTCCAGAGACCAGATCATTTGTCCTCAGGTTTTGCTTTTATTGGAAATAGCTGAGGAGATTTAAATGTCGATGACTACATCTCATTATCAGAGATGTTATTTAGATGTGTCTGTCTATTATAAGGATTTGAAAAAGCTTCAGAGAAGGTGTAGTTGCCAGAGACTAAATGGATCAAGTTGAAGCGGGAAATGAGAAATGAGCATATTGTGTTACTTTACATATTGTGGTATTATCTCCCAACCCAGTTTTTGAATGCATTATCACACACCATTATATCATTATTATAGCTTTCAGCTTATCACATTTCTACTCTGTTCTCACACTTTCTGTAGTTTTATGTTAAATTTGGAAGTCCTAAAATTCCTGTTTTCCACAGGATTTTGTTTTACACACTTTCAGTCATAGGCACGCAATTACAATACTTTGAAAATTTAGGATAGATGTTGGGTGCATGGTTACAAGCCCAGAAATAAGAAGAGTGAGGAGAGGAGGAAAGTAGAAAAATGGAGGATGGGATGATGGTGCTGCCATTTCTTACAGATGGTGGCCATAAGAGAAACAGTAAAAATGTGTCTGTGTCAAAGGGCTCTTCCTAGAATTCTAAAACTTGGATCCCAGGGAGGAATCATCCAGAGAGGCAGGTAAGAGTGAGGTAGAAATGCTAAAAGATATTCATTAGGCTCTATTTTTAATAAAAGGAAGGAAACATATGGTATGTTGTGTTAAAAGGGGCCTTAATAATGACTTAGTAAATGAAACTATGAAAATTCTGGAATATTCTCCCTCTGAATGTTTGGGTTGGGTAATACTTTTAAATAAGAAGTAAAAACCTTTCACAACATGGCTCATGAGCAAAGAACTTAAAGAACACCCAAACAACCTCTATTTTTAATAAAAGGAAGGAAACATATGGTATGTTGTGTTAAAAGGGGCCTTAATAATGACTTAGTAAATGAAACTATGATAATTCTGGAATATTCTCCCTCTGAATGTTTGGGTTGGGTAATACTTTTAAATAAGAAGTAAAAACCTTTCACAACATGGCTCATGAGCAAAGAACTTAAAGAACACCCAAACAACACAAAGAACTCTATACAGAACATTTTACCCAGCAAAATGATCTATCATAGTTGAAGGGGAATGGCAAAATTTCCATGACACAAATGACTGAAAGAATTCATGTAGGGCTGATTTAGCAACACAAAGGAAAATATGTAGCTGAGTGAAATAACAAAAATAACTCATGTCTTGAAAAGTAAATTCACAAAAGAAATAAAAATCCAGAAGAAAACCCAAGCCAAAATGAAGACGGAATGACTCTATGGAAGAAGCTACAGAAAAAAAACAGGATGGTGTAATTACAAAAACACAAAATGGGACAGAGAGCACACAAATAACAAGAGAAAGCCTAACAGATTGAATGAATGTAAAACAGAATATCAAGACAGGGCAACAAAGTTAAAGACTGGAACACTTCAAGCAAAGACTTAAACTTTTTTTTTAAATAATGGGAATGGAATACAGAGGAAATAGGGAACACCACAAAAAGAACAAATCTACTCATCATTCATATACAGGAAGAAAAAGAATCTCAGGTCAATGGCATTGACCAGATCTTCAGCAGAATTATAGAAGAAAGGTTCCCTAAATTAAGGAAAGACAGATACAGTATGTACATAGAACACAAATTAGACAAGGCCAGAACAGAAACTTACCTCTGGATATCATACTAGAAACACTAAATGTACAGAACAAAATGAAGATACTGAAAGATGCTATAGAAAAAAATGTTACATATAAAGAAAAGCCCATGAGAATTACAGCTGACTTTTCAATGCAAACTATTAAAGCCAGAAGAGCCTGGATCAAAGTACTCCCAATTCTAAATGACATATACAGAATATTTTACCCAGCAAAATAATCTATCATAGTTGAAGGGGAATGGAAAATTTTCCACGACACAAATGGCTGAAAGAATTCATGTAGGGCCGATTTAGCAACACAAAGGACTAAAGGTAGGAATGACTCTATGGAAGAGGCTGCAGAAAAAAAAAACAGGATGGTGTAATTACAAAAACACAAAATGGGACAGAGAGCACAAACAATTAAAATGACAGTAATAAATACACATCTTTCAATAACAATGGCTCAAATCCCCAATCATAAAACACAGGCTAATGTAATGTATTAAGAAACAAAATGAGACCTTTTGATGTCTCCAAGAAATTCATCTCACTTTCAAGGGATGGCACTACGTGAGGGTGAAAAGATGGGAAAAATGTTGCAAATAAATGGCAGTAAGAAGCAAACAGGGGTTGTATTCAAAATGAATTTCAATTTAAAACCAATAAGATGAGAGATCTGGCTTTGGTAGGATAAGACTGAGACCCTATCAGACAGCCTGAAAGGGTGGGTTCAGACCTCCATTGGTGTAGCTGCTCTAATCACAACAGACCACCAGAGAGTGATGTGTTCTGTCATCCCTCTGGCCTCCTCTGGCAGGGGGCCTGAGAATGCAGGGGACAGCCTGAGCACCCCCAGATCCTGCCTCCACATGCTGGTGAGCTTCCCCTAATTGCACCATACCCATCCCCTTACCTGGGATCTCCTGAGGCCCGTCCCAAGGCCTCAGGGCAGATCCAAATTTTCCACGACACAAATGACTGAAAGAATTCATGTAGGGCTGATTTAGCAACACAAAGGACTAAAGGTAGGAATGACTCTATGGAAGAGGATACAGAAAAAAAAACAGGATGGTGTAATTACAAAAACACAAAAAGGGACAGAGAGCACAAACAATTAAAATGGCAGTAATAAATACACATCTTTCAATAACAATGGCTCAAATCCCCAATCATAAAACACAGGCTAATGTAATGTATTAAGAAACAAAATGAGACCTTTTGATGTCTCCAAGAAATTCATCTCACTTTCAAGGGATGGCACTATGTGAGGGTGAAAAGATGGGAAAAATGTTGCAAATAAATGACAGTAAGAAGCAAACAGGGGTTGTATTCAAAATGAATTTCAATTTAAAACCAATAAGATGAGAGATCTGGCTTTGGTAGGATAAGACTGAGACCCTATCAGACAGCCTGAAAGGGTGGGTTCAGACCTCCATTGGTGTAGCTGCTCTAATCACAACAGACCACCATAGAGTGAGTGATGAGTTCTGTCATCCCTCTGGCCTCCTTTGGCAGAGGGCCTGAGAATGCAGGGGACAGCCTGAGCGCCCCCAGATCCTGTCTCCACATGCTGGTGAGCTTCCCCTAATCGCACCATACCCATCCCCCTATCTGGGATCTCCTGAGGCCCATCCCAAAGCCCCAGGGCAGATCTGGCTTTGGTAGGCTAAGGTTGAGATTCTCGCTAACAGCCTCAGAGGGTGGATTCAGACCTCCATCGGTGTAGCTGCTCTAATCACAGAAGACCATCCGAGAGTGCCAAGTTCTGGCCTCTCTCTGGCCATGGTCTCTCCTCCCTCTGGCAGAGGGCCTGAGATTGCAGGGGACTGACTGAGAGCACTCGGATCCTGCCTCCATCTGGTGAACGAAGCCTGAGTGTATCTGACTGGAAGCTCAGTTGGGCTTCTGTGGGCACCCCTGAATAGCTTATCTGAAGTTATCAGTTCCCTACAAATCAAACCTGAGAGAACCTGAACCCTGTACCAACCAGCTTTACATAATCAATAAAGAAAGGATCTAGGCACCCCAATAATACAAACAGAAGCATACTTCAACCTAATTCTTACATCAGAATCATAACAAAAGAAATTCATATGCCAATATCACAATGAAAGAATAATAAAATGGAAACCAAAACACAATATCCCCACCAAACCCCACCAATCCTGTAGAAGAGTTCTACAAGGAGAACCCCCTAGAGATAATCCAAGACACTGAATTTAAAAGAACAATCAACAATCA
>NW_008340850.1:1275001-1280400 GCF_000622305.1 Nannospalax galili
CCATGGAAAGATCAAATCTACAGATCATAGGAATAGAGGCAGGAGAATTTCAGGTTAATGGTGTTGACTAGATCTTAAACAGGAT
The DNA here is from genome assembly GCF_000622305.1 of Nannospalax galili. NCBI lineage: Eukaryota > Metazoa > Chordata > Mammalia > Rodentia > Spalacidae > Nannospalax > Nannospalax galili. The sequence goes on from NW_008340850.1 coordinate 1,275,087, forward strand.
TGTAGAAGAAAATTTCCTGAAATTAGGAAAGACATCCCTATCCAAATACAGGAAGCACATAGAACACCAAATAGACAGGATCAGAAAAAAAACTCCCCATAACATATCATAGTAAAAACACTAAATGTACAGAAGAGAGAATACTGAAAGCAGCAAAAGAAAAACAACAAATCACATACAAAGGAAAGTTCATCAGAATCACAGCTGACTTATCAATACAAATTATGAAAGCCAGAAGAGCCTGGATCAAGGTATTTCCCATTCTACATGACAATAGATGCCAGCCCAGAATACTTTATCCAGCAAAAATGCCTATTAGAGTTGAGGGGGAATGAAAAATCTTCCATGACAAGAAGAGCCTGAAAGAATACATGTCCAAAAAACCAGCCTTTCAAAGAATAATTGAAGCAATACAGAGAGCAGAGAGAGAAACAACTATACACCAGGGCAATGAAAGAAAATAAGTAAAGGTGTAATTGAAGAAACACAAAATTAGAGAACACAGACAGCAATAAAAATAATGGCAACCAATAAACATCTTTCAATAATAATCTTAAATATCAATGGACTGAACTTGCCAGTCAAAAGGCACAGACTAAGCAAATGGATTAAGAAACAAAATTCATCTCTTTGCTGTCTGCAAGAAACCCATCTCAGCTAAGGACAGGCACTACCTTAAGGTAAAATACTGGGAAAGAATATTCCAAGCAAATGGCACTAAGAAACAAGCAGGGATTGCAATTCCAATATCTGACAAAATAGACTTCAAAGTTAAACTAATAAGAAGAGATAAGGAGGATTATTACATTCTAATCAAAGGAACAGTTAACCAAGATTTTACAGTCCTAAACATACATGCGCCAAACTCTGGTTCACCCAAATTCATAAAAATAACACTACAGGACTTTAACATACACATTAACTCCAACTCAGTAAGAGTAGGGGACTTCAATACGCCACTGTCTCCATTTGACGGGTCAACTGGACAAAGAATAAACAGAGAAATGTTTGAATTAAATGATACCATACATCCAAGGGACGTAACAGACATCTTTTGAATATTTCACCCAAGCACCAAAGAATACACTTTCTACTCAGCACTCCATGGAACTTTTTAAAAAATTGACCACATACTGGGCTACAAAACAAACCCCAACAAATACAAAAGAACTGAAATAATCCCATGCATTCTATTGGACCAAAATGCAATAAAGCTCAAAGTCAACACTGGACAAGCCATAGTCACTACATGAGCTTGTGGTTATTGAACAACACACTCCTAAACAATGAGTTGGTCAAAGTAGAAATTAAGAAAGAAATAAAAGAATTCCTAGAATTCAAAGGAAAGGACAATACAACACAACACAACCTCTGGGATACTTTAAAGCAGTCCTAAGAGGGAAGTTTATAGCTCTAAGTAGCTACATTAAAAAATTAGAAAGAGCAAAAATAAATATCCTAACACTGCAACTCAAGACACTGGAAAGACAAGAACAAATGAATCCCAAACCCAGCAGAAGAAAAGAAATTTTAAAAAATCAGAGCCGAAATTAATGAAATAGAAACAAATAAAACAATACAAAGAATCAATGAATCTAGAAGCTGGTTTTTCTGAAAAGCTAAACAAGGTAGACAGATAGTTAGCTGAGTTAACAAAAAGAAAGAAAGAGTAAATCCAAATCAATAGACACCCAAAAGATCCAGACCATTATAAGGGAATATTTTTAAAACCTATAGGCTACTAAATTTGAAAATCTAAAAGAAATAGATGGATATCTAAAATCATGGGACCAGAAGCATTCCCATTAAAATCGGGGACTGGACAAGGATGTCCATTATCTTCACTCCTTTTCACCAAAGTGCTTGAAACTCTTGCTAGAGTAATAAGACAGGAAAAGGAAATTAAATGACTACTAACTGGAAAAGGAGAGGTCATATTTTTGCAGATAATATGATACTATACCTAAGAGATCCCAAAAGTTCCATGAGAAAACTCCTAGAACTGTTCAGCACTTTCAGTATAGTATCAGGTTATAAAATCAATCTACAAAAACCGGTTGCCTTTCTATACACCAATAGCAAGCAAATGGAGAAAGAACGCAGGGAAATATTCCCATTCACCATTGCTGCAAAAAAAATAAAATGTCCTGGATTAAATCTGACCAAAGACACCAAAGATCTCTAAAATGAAAATTTTATAAATACTAGTTAAATGATTCAAAACAATAGAAACAGAGGGAGAACTCCCGTAATCCATTCTATGAAACCCACATCACTCTACTACCCAAACCAGGTAAAGACACAACCAGAAAACAAAACTAAGACCCAAATCCTAAATGAACAGAGGTGCAAAGATACTCAACTAAATACTTGCAAACCGCATACAGATATCCCACCAAAAGCAATATACAGACTCAGTACAATCCCAATCAAAATCCCCATGACATACTTTACAGAATTAGAAAAAAAATTCTTGAATTCGTATGGAAGCACAAAAGATTCCAGATATCCAAAGTAACCCTGAGCACAAAGGGCAAAGCTGGGGGGATTACTATGCCAGATCTCAAAGTATACTATAGAGGTATAGACGTAGAAACAGCATGGTAGTGACACAAAAATAGACACATAGATCAATGGAACATCATTGACGATCCAAACCCAAGGACATGCAATTTCAGCCACCTAATATTTTATAAAGGTGCGAAGAACACACAATGGAGGGAAGACAGCATCTTCAACAAATGACGCCAGCAAAACTGGATCTCCACCTGTAGAGGAATGAATACAGGAAAAGGAAATTAAATGAGTACTAACTGGAAAAGAAGAGGTCATCTTTTTGCAGATAATATGATACTATACCCAAGGGATCCCAAAAGTTCCACGATAAAACTCCTAGAACTGTTCAGCACTTTCAGTATAGTATCAGGTTATAAAATCTGGCAGTAACTTACAAGATATAGGGGTAGAAAAGGATTTTTTAAATCAGATAGAAGTTGCTCAGGAATTAAGGTCAGCAATCAACAAGTGGGCGATAGCAAGCAATTGGAGAAAGAACGCAGGGAAATATTCCCATTCACCATTGCTGCAATAAAATAAAATAAAATGTCATGGATTAAATCTGACCAAAGACACCAAAGATCTCTAAAATGAAAATTTTAAAATCTTCACCAGTGACACACATCTGGGAGAGTTTTAAAAATCAAAATGTATAAAGAACTAAAAAAAAAACCAAAGAATCAAGAAGCCAAATAACCCAGTAAAAAGATGGGCTAAAGATGTAAACAGGGAGTTCTCAAAGTCAGAAATAAAATGGCTAAGAAACGTCTCAGAAAGATGGCGAATTCGTATGGAAGCACAAAAGATGTCAGATATCCAAAGTAACCCTGAGCACAAAGGACAAAGCTTGTGGGATTACTATGCCAGATCTCAATGTATACTATAGAGGTATAGACAAAGAAACAGCATGGTAGTGACACAAAAATAGACACATAGATCAATGGAACATCTAGGATTGCAAACTTGTGAAATCTCTATGGAAAACAGTGAGGAGAACTCCTGAAAAACTAAAAATGAACATACCATATGAACCGGTTATTCCACTTCTTGGCATATACATAAAGGACTCATCTTGTTGTAGAGACACCTGTACAACCATGTTTGTTGCTGCTCTGTTCACAATAGCTAAGAGATGGAAACAACCTAAGTGCCCCTTAACTGATGAGTCATTAACAAAAATGTGGTATATTTACACAATGGAGTTTTCTATTCAGCAGTAAAGAAAGATGAAACAATGAAATTTGGAATTAAATGGATGGATCTAGACACTGTTATACTAAGTGAAGTGACACAGACTCAGAAAAACAAACGACTTATGTTCTCCCTCATATGTAGATCCTAGCTCCAAACATTTTTAAATTCCAGGTCCTTTTAATAAGATGATGCTATATAAGATGATGTACCCTTCTGCATGAAATAACTACCATCAAAAAATATATGAAGAACTCAAAAAAAAACAAAGAACTAAGAAGCCAAATAACCCAGTAAAAAGATGGGCTAAAGATGTAAACAGAGAGTTCTCAAAGTCAGAAATAAAATGGCTAAGAAACGTCTTAGAAAGTTGGCTAAGAAAAGTCTCAGAATTGTTCTTAATTATGGAAATGCAAATTAAAACCTCCCTAAGGTGTAACCTTACCCCAATCAGAATGGCTAGGATCAAGAGAACAAATGATACCAAATGCTGGGATGTGGAGAAAGGGGAACACTCATTCACTGCTGGTAGGATAGAAAACTTGTGCAATCTCTATGGAAAACAGTGAGGAGAACTCCTAGTAAACTAAAAATGAACATACCACATGACCCGGTTATTCCACTTCTTGGCATATACCTAAAGGACTCATCTTGTTGTAGAGACACCTGTACAACCATGTTTGTTGCCGCTCTTTTCACAATAGCTAAGAGATGGAAACAACCTAAGTGCCCCTTAACTGATGAGTCATTAACAAAAATGTGGTACATTTACACAATGGAGTTCTATTCAGCAGTAAAGACAGATGAAACAATGAAATTTGCAATTAAGTGGATGGATCTAGACACTGTTATACTAAGTGAAGTGACACAGACTCAGAAAAACAAACGACTTATGTTCTCCCTCATATGTAGATCCTAGCTCCAAACATTTTTAAATTCCAGGTCCTTTTAATAAGATGATGCTATATAAGATGATGTACCCTTCTGCATGAAATAACTACCATCATCACGACTTCAGCTGAGCCTGATTGCTAAACATCATCACAATTGCACTTGTTGATGGTTGTGCTCATTCATTATAGGAGGGCCAAACAAGGTCCTTGGCCCCTCACCGGATTATCCAGGCACTCTTCCCAGCCAACTGTATGTAAGGTGGCCCTAATCACACATGAACTCCTGGCTTTTGGGCCAAATGTATGGCCTTAAACACCCAAAAGGAAAGTATAACCAAAGAGTAAAGGGGTCAATATATTTCTTAAGAGTCCATATGCATAGTGGAGAAAGGGGAACACTCATTCACTGCTGGTAGGATTGCAAACTTGTGCAATCTCTATGGAAAACAGTGAGGAGAACTCCTAAAAAACTAAAAATGAATATACCATATGAACCAGTTATTCCACTTCTTGGCATATACCTAAAGGACTCATCTTGTTGTAGAGACACCTGTACAACCATGTTTGTTGCCGCTCTTTTCACAATAGCTAAGAGATGGAAACAACATAAGTATCCCTCAACTGACGAGTGGATAATGAGAATATGGTACATTTACACAATGGAGTTCTACTCA
>NW_008340850.1:1280829-1309406 GCF_000622305.1 Nannospalax galili
AAAATGATGGATAAATTTGTTTTCTCCCCCTATCTAGAAGCCTTTGAGGGGGAACTAACACTGATTGTAATCACTCCAGCAGCTATCAAAATACCTGAAAGCAAATCCTGAATCCATCACTCTAGAATCCAGCCTTGGAAGACAAAAGAAAAATGAGGAGAAACTCAATAGAAGAATCGTTTGGAAGACCTTGTCAAGAAATTCCAATGGACTCTCATATGAATATTTGAAAATTTCCCTGTTCTGACATTTTCCTAGTTTCCTGTCCAGCTTTTGTGATGGTAATTACTCTTGCTTTACTTCTCCTTCACATCTCCTATTCATGATTCAAGGACTTTCTTTTCCCCTTAGAGATGTTATTCAATTTGGGATTCTTTTAGATAGACCCACTGAAGTGGTACTCCAATTGCCTCATCCTGCTTCCCTATTCAGCATGGAAGTAGCCAGAGCGATCTGCATCCCTATTAACTATTGGCAATTTAGGTAACCTCTTCAGAGGATGGTGTGATAAGAATAGTAGGTAGGAATTGGCTAGGCAGCTAGGGTAAAAAGACCCCAAAGAAATGTTGCCAGTTTCTCGGCTGAAAGTCAAAATGTCCTTGGGCCTGTTAGCAACAGGGGTTAGGGTTGGGGTTAGGGTTAGGGCTAGGGTTCGGGTTAGGGTTAAAGTTATGGTTAGGGTTAGGGTTAGTTTAAGGGTTAGGGTTAGGGTTAGGGTAGGTTTAAGGTTAGAGGTTAGGGATAGTGTTGGGGTTAGGTTTAGGGTTAGAGTTAGGGGAGTACATGAAGTTATGTGGAGATGGGGAGATATGGGAGGATTTGCAGAGGAGAAAGTGGTCATGGATTTGATTAAACCACCTTACATGCAAGTATGAAATTCTCAATAAATTATTTATTTAAAAAAAGAAATAGAGCTGGGCATGGTGGCACATGCCTCTAATCCAAGCACTTGGGAGGCAGAGGCAAGTGGATCTCTGTGAGTTCAAGGCCAGCCTGGTCTACATAGTGAGTTCCAGGACAGCTGGGGCTACAGGGAGACCCTGCTTCAAAAAGACAAAAAAAAAAGAAAGAAATATAGAAATATAAAGATTTTCAAGATATACTTGGCTGGTTTTCAATAATCATAAAAAAACAAAAATGCATTTCTTGCCACAAACTAAGAAGGCCTTCTTACATACAAGTGTATGCAATGGCAGAGAGATTTCTGCTGAATTTAGTAAAAGTTGAAAAATATGGACATTTAAGAGTGAAATGAACTAACCCTTGGATAGGTGAAAAAGGGGGCAGGCAGGCATCACGGTGGACAAAGATACCTATTAAAAGGTAGAAGAGAGAGGTGATGATTACTGAGGTCTACTTTTATGCTTTCTAAATATCTGCTTGCTTATCAAGGAGATGGAAAGAGAAAACCACACAGAAGTATCACAGTTCATCCTGCTGACCCTCTCAAACAGTTCTTAGCGGTAGATGTTACTGTCCATGTATCTGGTCACAGTGCTCAGGAAACTGCTAACCATTCTGGCCACGAGCACTGACTCCCACCCCCACATTCCCAAGTAATTCTTTCTTTTTTCTTCTCAATGTATATTTTTATTGAATTTTTGTGCATTTCATACAATACATCTTAATCATATTTAGGTCTCCTCCCCTATCAGCATCCTCTCATAGGACCCCAACCAGATTTCATTTTTTTTTGACGTATAAGTTAAGGTCTATTTAGTCAAGTTTGTGTATCTAGATGTCCCTTATTGTGAATTCATCAAGTGGCGTCTAGCCATCATATCTAGAGTCACTTCCTTAAAGAATATGAAATCTGCCTCACTTAGCAATAATCACCTGCCACTAACTCCTCAGCTAAGGATGTTGCCTGTGGCCCATTTCCCCAGTTCTATGATGGACTTTTGTCTTGTTGAGTTTGCATGAGTCAACCGAGAAGTGGGGAGTGAAGGATAGACAGGGAACCATGGGGGCAAAGGGAAAGAATTAGCTCAGGAGGGGGTAATAAGAGACATATACTATCAAGGAAAATTATGGAGAAATTGGGGGTACTTTAGCTTGGAAGGGAGGAGGAAGGTTAGACAGGGTGAGAGAGAAGATGTGTAAATAAAACTTAGGTGGTATGAAAAACCAGAGGGAAACGTATTAGCTGAAAAGCCTACTGAAAAATACCACTTAGGTGAAAAAGGGGGCAGGCAGGCATCACGGAGGACAAAGACACCTATTCAAAGTTAGAAGAGAGAGGTGATGACTACTGAGGTCTACTTTTATGCCTTCTAAATATCTGCTTGCTTATCAAGGAGATGGAAAGAGAAAACCACACAGAAGTATCACAGTTCCTCCTGCTGACCCTGTCAAACAGTTCTTAGCTATAGATGTTACTGTCCACGTGTCTGGTCACAGTGCTCAGGAACCTGCTAACCATTCTGGACACCAGCACTGACTCCCACCTCCACATTCCCAAGTAATTCTTTTTTTCTTCTCAATGTATATTTTTTTGAATTTTTGTGCATTTCATACAATACATATTAATCATATTTAGGTCTCCTCCCCTATCAGCATCCTCTCATAGGACCCCAACCAGATTTCATTTTTTTTTGACGTATACATTAAGGTCTATCTAACTGAATTTAAGGCTATCTAAATGGGAGGGAATGCATATGGGGCACTGTAAATATGGCCAAATGCACATGGCTGGAGAGTTCTTAGATCCTAGAGAAAATGCTATCTCTGTCATAGTCCTAGGCAAATATGATTTCTTACTGTATACTAAATATAGATCCCATGTACTTCTATCTTACTTATCCTTTGTGGACATTTGTTTCACCTCTACTACTGTCCCAAAGATCCTAACCAACATCCAAGACAGAGTAAGGACATCTCCTACTTAGAATATCTCACACAAGCATATTATTTATGGGTTTTGCAGGAATGGATAGTTTGCTACCAGAAATGATGTTTTTAAACATTTTGTGGTCATTTGTCACCCCCTAAACTACAGTAATCATGAACAATCATATCTGTTGACTCTTGGTCCAGATTTCATGTATCATCAATTTCTTGGTCTTCCTGCTTCATTTTCTACTAATGAAAGAATTGACCTTTTTTCACAGGAACTGAAATCTTCCATTTCTTCTGTGAACTAACTCAGATTCTCATGGTGGCCAGCTCTGATACTTTAATAAATAATATACGTGTGTATGTGGCCACTGAAGTACTGGGAACGTTTCCTGCAAGCATCATTTTCTCTTGCTCTCAGATTGTCTCTGCCTTTTTGAAGATGTCTTCCACTGTTAGCAAATACAAAGCGTTTTTCACTGGTGGGTCTCAACTCTGAGTGGTCTGCCTGTTCTATGGATCACTCTGGGTGTTTACCTTAGTTCTGCTATGACTCATTCTTCCCAAGGAAGCACTATTGCCTCAGTGATGTATACTGTGGCCACCCCCATGCTGAATCCCTTCATCTATAGCCTGAGGAACAAGGATGTGAAAGGGGCTCTGGGAAGACTCCTCAGAGCAGCCTCTCATCATTGATGGATGAATTAACAACGAAGTAAAAGGAAACATCACCTCTGAAACAAATGCTGTGGTTTTTGATATCCTATTTAACTACCCTAAAATTGTTGCTATTTCGTTTTCTGTTCCCAATGCATCACTGCTTAATTTTGAACATGTTTACATTTTTTCTGCTAAAAGCACTTCCATAGTAATTCTTTCTAAATTGTTCTTTCTCTCCATGTGTGTCATCAATATTTCCCTATCAGTTTCTGTAGCTTTTTAAAAAATATTTCTCAACTGACTTTAAATTTAGGGCAGGCAACATAGGGCCCTCGTCACCACCCTGACAACCTGAGTTTATTCCCGAGGTCCTACGTGGTGGAAGAAAAGACCTCACGACCATCAGCTGTCCTCTGACTTCCACATGCATACAGAGGTAAGGGCACACAACACACACACACACACACACACACACACACATACAATAATGTAATAAAAGATAAAGTGTAAATCCTGAAACTTTACTTAAAAATAAAAAAATAAATAAAAATTAAAATTAGCAGTAAAACTGCAGTCATTGTGCCTTGAGTAAATTTCTTCCTGGTTGGGTGGTTGGGGAGGTATGATGTCACCCACTCCTTGTCTTTCTTTAATTAAAACTTTACTTATTTATTTAAACATTGTGTATGAGTGTTTTGTCTATGCAGACAATACCTATACAGGCCAGAAGAGGGAGGCAGAACCCCTGGAATTTGAGTCACACACACATGTCAGGTGCCATGTGGGTGCCTGAGTCCTCTACAAGAGCAGCCAGTGCTTTTATCCACTGAGTCCTCCTTTCAGCTCCTTTGTCTTTCATTTTAATCATACTCCACAAGTGGACGGTGGGTTGCCAGTATAAGAAATTCAGCCAAATTACGACCTAGTAGACAGAATGATTTCTGTGCTGAAGACAATTTTCTGTGAGACTTCTGCCCTGGTTTCCCAAGAACTGCAAATTAGAATCCTAACTCCACATAGGTTAGTAGATTCTGTGCAGGGCATTCTCTGCCTATGGCTCTAAGTGAGTGTGGAAAACCTGCTCATCCATGTTTGTTTTTTCGGATCTGTCAGGATAAAGCACTAAATTCCACCTCAAGTTTCCTGCAGTCCTGATCACTGATCCCTACAGTTTTTCTGCATCTACAATAGGGTTGGACGTGTGGGGACACGAGACCCCTTTTCCACATTTCTGTGGCTGTCTCTCCATTATCTGTGCAACTTGCGGGCAGGGTTGAGTCTGATGCTTACATCAAGATTCTACATCATATTTCACCTTTCACTGTTCTTTGAGTCCTTTCCTGGTGAAACAAGAACAAATGTCTCACTTCAGTTAAGGAATCAACAACAGACCAAGTTAGGAATAGCACCAAAATCCAACTTGGTGAACCAATGCGTTTTACTGGAGTTGCTTACACTAATATACTTGAGGGGTTACTTACAGGAGCAGAAATGACTCACAGACAGCTGCATCACCAAAAGCCCACCTAAACATGGGTGACAGCTCACAAAAGCAGGAAACCTAGCTGCTCTGAAAGCATCTCTCAGCAGTTCTTACGGCTTATATATGCCTGGGGAAGGAGCTGCTTAGTAAACCTGGTCAATTTCAGGGACTTCTTGATCTTAATGAGCTTCTCTGAAGGATACAAAGTTTTACCTCCCCTCAAAACCACTTTCTAAATTTAGAGTTTCCTGTTGTTTACTTTCCTTTAGAGAATCCTGCTGTTCCCTTAGCTTCCCCAAAGAGGGAAGGTTTTATCTTGGACGAAATTACTACAAAACAACTCTGCCATTCTGGTCTTGATTCTTTGCTCCTCTAGGTAATGGGGGCTGGAGATCAAGGTACAGTAAGTATAGTAGTTACTTTTCTGTTACTGTGATAAAATACCATGACCAAGGCAATTAGTGGAAGGAAGAGTTATCTGGCTTACAATTTCAGAGGGATGAGTCCATCATGGTAGTAGAGAGTGGCAGAGGTGGCCAGAGCAAAGAGCTGAGCACTCCCATCTTCAAACAGGCACAGGAAGCAAATAATGACAGATTAGAAATAGGCTTGGCTATATGTTCTCAAAGCCTTCCCCCAGTGACATGCTTCCTCCAAAATGGAAGAGGGTTCCTAATGGCTCCATGACCCTCCCCATACATGACCAAAAACAAGGGTCCAAGTGTTCAAAACACTTGGAGCTCATGGGTGACATTCTCATTCAAACCACCACAGTAAGCAGTGCAAATCTCCTAACTTCAGAATCCCCTTGCCTTTTTCTGATGCTGGTTCTCCAGCTTGCTGTGCTCCACTCTGGACTTGCTGAATTCAGCCTCTTATTTGGGTTTCCAGCAGGAATAATAGTCTCTTTCCTCAACTATTAAAGTGTCCCGGGCTCAGAGTTCTTGAGCTCACTTTCACAGTGGGGACTGATAGAATGTTTGAATTGCAGAAGAGCCACAAGCCTCATTAGGGAAAGCCATAATCCCTTAAAGTGGCCAACTAGCCCTAAATTGACAGCCTGGCTTTTCTCAAGCTTTACCAACTGGCCACTCCCTGGACTGAGAAGACTGTCTCCTTTAGTGTCTCCTTTAGTGTCCTAAGATAGCTCACCTGCCTGAGAAAATAATCTTGGGAGAGAGGCCTCTAGGACACCAGACCCTGGCAGGGAGTTAACTCTTGCAGCTGTATGCAGCAGAATTCCTATAAAACTGGAACCTGCCCCTCCCTTCAATTCACACGCCTTCGTAGGATGGAAAGGCTTTTTTCCTCCTCTGTGTTCTTTAAATAAAGATGGCTCTTATTTCTAAACTCTAAACTCCTTCCATTTTCTGTCCTCCTAAATGTAACAGGGACCCAGATTGTACGAGCAGATGAGTGTAGCTAGAGACACCAGCTGACCATTTTATTTAATATTTTTTCATTTATTCATTTAATGCACTAATTAATGTATGTTATTACTTTTAAAGCTACTACAATCATAATGCTCCTCCTGATAGAATATGTGAATTCCAGAAGAGCCACAGGACTAACGGGCCCTAAATTGGCAGCTGGGCCTTGCTCAAGTCTGGCCTTGCTCAAGCCTTATCAACTGATCACTCCCTGGACATATAGAGACTGCTTGTGGAGCCCACCTGGCTATAGATAACTCACCCATCTGCCTGAGCAAATAATCTTCAGAAAAGAGACCCTCAAGGACACCAGATCCTGGAATGGACTTAATTCTTGCAGCTGTGCAGCAAAGTTCCTATATAAGACCAGACTGCTCCCAGGTTGTTAGATAAAAACCAGGTAGAGAATAGCCAGAGAAAACACAGGAGGACTCCAGCAAAGCAAAGTTTATGTCTTAGGATTGCTGCTGGTTGGCAGCTGAGCTGGGCAGAGAAAGCAACCAGCCACCTGCTGACTGCTGAGGAAGTTCTTATAGGCGAGTTGGGGCATGTGGAAGGTGGCAAAAATAATTTTACAGTTTCAGGGGATACAGTCTGTACTGAGACAGCTCTTACATCAGTGGTTGCAGGAACCTGTTTATCTTCTAAAATTATCTGGGGAACAGCCTTGTGCTGAGACAGTCTAAATGCAGCTGCCTGGCCAGTTCCTGTTTTGCAAGGGGGCCTTCAGGGCCTGTCTTGTGAGCTTTTCTGCACTGGGAGAGGGCCATCTGCAGATCTGGACTATAACATAGGATCAGAACACAGATAATCATTCCTCAAGGAACAGTTTTTATCAGCCCTTTGTTTGTCTTCCTGAATCCAAGGAGTACATTTCTTGGCTGTTGCAGGTCTGGCTCTGGTTCTTGTTTCTAAACTTTAAACTCCTTCCTTTTTCTGCCCTCCTAAATATAACACCTCCAAAATCTTTTTATATGAATTTTTACACTGTATTTAGAAGCAGCATTTAGCATTAAAAACTTAATTTTTGAAAAATCATAAAACACATTATTATATCTTTACAAGGATTTCTTATCAAAATACTGGGTTTCCTTAGGTACGTCACTGAGCTCATTGGTTCTCACCCAACTCTCCTATATAACAAGGAAAACTTTCCTGCCAGAAAAGGATTCCAAAACATCCTCTCAAGGATCCTTCCAGCTCCAGGGTCTGCAGTTCACCATGAAATTACAAGTAAGCTGTTTTTCCCACTTTGCACGTCTCCATACTTCCATATGGTGAGAAGCTAGTCAATCCACACACCTATGAAACATAAATCACCTACACGGAGAAGGCACCCTAGGGTGCCAATCCCCACCCATCCACAGTACTCACCCCACAATGGGAGCAGTCCTACAGCCAAATAATGGAGTGCCTCACAACAGGTATTTATCATCATCAGAATTTTTACTAATGACCCCCATGGTCACTCTACTTAAGCCACATATTAGTCCAGATAGTACCTTTTCCACACAAGGAGCCTTTTCCTGCCCAATTACTTAAGTCCAAAAGGCCATAGTCGTGAAGCCTTCGCCTTTTCCTGCCCAATTACTTAAGTCCAAAAGGCCATAGTCGTGAAGCCTTCGGGAAGTAAGAAACTGGAAGCCAGAGACCCAAAGCCCTGCCTCTGCATTCTGATGCTCACGCGCACACATTCAGCCAATTGTTAGCTCACCTGCAACAAGCTCCAAGGTGATGCTGGCAGCAGGCGCTGGCTGTGGTGCAGCGAATCACAAACTGCACACTTTACAGATGAAATATCGGATTCTGCAGCCCTGCCCTGGCTGTTGTATCCTACAGGCCAGCTCAGGCTCTCACCTTCCACTCACCGAGGCCTTCCGCTTCTACCTGAAACAGACACCGGATTTGCTTGGAGGCAACTTTGTGCCAAACCCTGAGGTAAAGGGAAAACAGGAGCGCTAGGGCCGTGTCTTAGCCTTCCGGTTTGCAGCCCTGAGAGGCAAGCAGGTTTACCTAAGGTGGGATAGGGTGGAGGTTCATAGTCACATTCCCGCCTCATGTCCGACCCTCCACTAGCTCAGCTACTTTGTACTCAACTGAAACACCTTGGCCTGGGAGCCCATCTTTCACATTCCGAGGTTCCTCCTTCCATTGTTTCCCATCTAAACTTGACTAGACCCCAATTGTACTACAGCTTTTAATGGCCAACTGATTTCTTGACAGAAAAAAAGCCCACCTAGTCTTAATTCTGAATTCTGAGCCTTTCTCTGTTTTATTGCTTGCTTTTTAAATCTTGACTTTTGATCCATCCTTACTGATAGACAAGAGATAGACCCCTAAAGTGAGACAGACAGTGACAAGTGCTTCCCAGTTGATGATGGGGCTATGCCCTCAAGATGACAGAGGCCAACCACTAGGAGCATCCTGTGGGAGCATCCTGTAAGAACATAATTGTCAAGACCCAGGTCCAGCCAGACGGCTACTGAAAGCCCAGGAACAGAAGTTGTCTGGGGCAACAAGGCCAACTGACTTTCCCCATTCACTGTGATTCCTGAAATGGGGACTAGAAGGAAGACCCTAGAACTCACTGGGATTGGGAGGGACCTATGCAGATTGGTGGGCTCATCTTTGGATCAGTCAAAATTGATTTCTTTATTTTCCAGTGTAGTAAAAACCATAAAGTTTCCTTGGCAACCCAGTCTCAGGTCTCTCAGTCATCAAGCACCTTTTCTTTCCCTTAATATCTCAGTCTCCACGCAGTCTGAATGCCACATATTTCATGGACTACAGATGACTGAGACGAGAAAATTTGCAACATCATACTCCCATAGACCCAGCTTCTAATCTGCAATCTTGCCTTAACCTCCAAATTCTTTTTTGTTTGTTTGGTTCACATTACTTGAATTATTAGAAATATGCTTATTTTTAAACAACTATACATATAAAATAGTATCTTAAGTGATTCTTAGAATCCACCAGTCTCAGTTGAGGTGGACAAAGAGAACTGATTTCACAAAGTTTTCTTCTGATCTCTACATGCATACCATAGCAGGGGCAGACATCTAACAATAAATAGAAGTTTAAAAGAAATAAATATTTTTGCATTTATTCAGCATCCTTAGCCATCAGGAAAATGCAAATCAAAACTGCTTTGATATTTCATCTCATCCAGTAAGAATGATCATTACTTAAAAAACAAGAATGGCAAATACTGTTGGTGATGTGAGGAATGGGGAACACTTACACATTACTGATGGTAATATAATCTGATAAATCACTATGGAAATTAGTGTGGAACTTCCTCATGCTAAAAAATAGAGCTACCATATTTTCCAGCTATGGCACTCTTGGCTATATATTCAAGGTATTATGTACCAAACAAAAGAAATACTTGCACATGTATATTCATTGTTTTCTATTCACAATAGCTAGGAAATAAAATAAGCCTAGAGGTTCATCAACTAATTGATGGATAATGAAAGTATAGCATCATCATATGATGGAATTTTCTTTAGTACTAAAGAAAAACAAAATAATAATTTCAGGAAAATGAATGAAACTTTAAAATATATTGAATGAGGTAACCCAGATCCAGAAAAAAGAAAATGCTGAATGGTCACTGTGAAATGAAAGTTCTATATTCATAGTTTTAGTTTTCTGGGTTTGCATTGGAGTGAATGCCTGTGGAGGACAGGAAGCAAGAAGAGAAGCATGAGCTGGAAGTGGGGAGGACTGAGGGGAGGAATAGTAACAACTGTGGAAATGGAAGAGGGAATACTAAGGTGTAAGAGTTAAACAGTGATGTGATTGGGGCAATTGGGAATAGGTGGGGGTGGCAGAGAGGCCAATCAAAATGAAGGATGTACGAAAAACCTCTATAAGAGCCCATATGTATAAGATAGATAAAATGTTTTTAAAGCTGTGCACACAAAATGTGCACCCACAAATGAAAAAAATGAGAAGGTTTAATGGAGCTAATCTGCATGAGCGGATAACATGAATGCCAGAATTCACAGTTGTTTTTTTTTTTTTTTCAAACCAAAATCTCAGTGCCAGGTTAGGGAAAACTCCCTATGTGTTGCTAGTAAAGGAGCCCAGTCTCCCAAAACATTATAAGCTATTGTCACCTCTCTTGATTGCCCCTCAGAAAAGCTGGTAAGACTTCATTACTAAAGACAACACTCACTGGATAACAGGACACAAAGAAGTCAAGCCAGAAATGGAAAAGGAGCTTCTTCTTTGCTAGCCAGCATTCAAAGTGCCAGAAGGTAGTGCACAGGCCATTGGGGCAAAAGAGTCATCAGTAGTCTAACCCAGCTGTGGACCCTGTGTGCTCCAATGATTACCATAATTGTGATAATGGCACAATTATCCTGGAGGTAATCAACCGCTTTCTGATTGTAGCTGAGGCCTACACCATAGAAAAGGTTACACGTCTGCTACTATAAGTCAATCAAAACCCTATGAATTAGGAGGTTGCAAGCCTTCTGAGAGCACCTAAAAATGTTTGACTAAATGGACATATAGTTGAACTATCTTCTAAACATGGATGCTTATACTCATAGACTGTTGCAGCTCTCCACCTTAGTCAGAGAAGCAGAAACTCATAACTGGTCAAACTGCTGAAAATAAGGCACTTTTGAGTGTTCATTCCTAACTGGGATATTTCTATCACCCACTCTAAGGCACAGGGAACATTGCAGAAAGATTGTAAGAACCTTAAGATGGGAGGAGTACTATAAAATGATATCTGATGGATGTGGCATGACCATTGCAATCCTGAACAAGCAATGGCTATGATCTCCCGTTGGGAAAAAAGAAGGAGGAAGGAAAGGGACTAGTTGGTAATAAGAAGACAGTCAGCAGAAGTAATGATATGAGGACAAATACCACAGTATATTGTATGCAGCTGTGCAATTGCAATCAAGATACTTATTTATTTTAATTTATTTGAGACAGTCTCCCTTTGTAGCCCCAAATATCCTGGAACTCACTATGTAGAACAGGCTGGCTTCAGTCTCACAGAGATCTGCATTCCTCTGCCTCCCAAGTGATGGGACTAAAGGCATGCACCACCACACCCAGCTGCAAAAACAAATTTTTAAATATATGAAAATAATGTGACCATGGAGACAGGAATTGTAGGTCTTGATAATGGGTTTCCCCAGCACACAGTAATAAAATCATGAATAAAATATGATACTGTTTCTGTTCGTCAGACCATAGATGGAGAGATTCTGCATAAAAAATGACTACTGTGTATATCACCAAGCCACAACATACTTCTTGGTAGAAGATGAGGCTTTCAAACCAAGGTATATTCAGACCCATTCCATAATACAAGCAAATAGCAGCTAATAGATGAGATCCACAGATCAAAAAGGCTCGAGCTTTCCAACCTCAAGGTGAGAGTAAAAATGGGAAAAAATTCTTTCTTAGCTAATATGGTGGGGGCAGATAACTACAAACCAGTCATAGACCATCACAGTCAGTATCATACTATCCATGTGTTAAAATAAAAAAGGGGGCATCTGTGTCATCCTGCCTAGGTAGATGATTGCTTTGAGTTTGGATGTTCACAATCATTTGGCGGACTGTAATGGAGGTGAAACAGTTGTCAGACAAGGACAGGTTGCAGAGGAAGTACATGGAGGTATAGAGAGGTAGAAGTCAGTGATGTCAACCAGGATGGCGAGTAGGCTCACAGGCACTGTTCACAGGTACATGATCTTGTACTGAGGAACATCTGGGGACACTAACTTGACTTGATAAGCCTTAACACAAATGACAGAATGCATAAAAACCAGTAAGGGGGGGGTATGGGAGGGTGTCAATGGGATGGGGCAAAACATGATTAAGATGTTCTATATGAAAAAGAAAGATGTTCTGTATAAAATACACAAAAATTAAATAAAATGTTACAGAAAAAGAATCAAATGAGACAGGAAAAAAGACATGAAGCAAGAATTTCAACAAAAGCACGTTCAGGACCAGTCCAAAGACTATGGACTACATTTGTGGATCTTCTGATAGTCTCTACAGATAGCATTCTGAGACAAATATTAGAATTTGTGTCTTGATATTCTTTGAGCATCTTTGGAAAAGAACAAACATAAATGTTGGTAGAAAATTAAATAGTGAAGCAGAACTCTGCATATAATTATTCTTGACCTTTTAAAAGACATTATAGTAGTTTGAGTGAGCAATGTCACAGGACATGGGCTTATATATTTAAACACTTGGACCCTGGTTGTTGGTATATTTTGAGAAGGTTACAGAACTTTTAGGATACGTAGCCATTCTGGAGGAAGTACATTATCACTGGGGGCAGGCTTTGGGAATTTATTGCCTCTCTCCACTTCTGATTCTCCCTCTTGGATTTCTTCTTGATAAAAAGTGACCAATCAACTTCTTGCTCTGTCTGCCTACTGCCATGCCTTCCCTGTCTTTATGAACTCTCCTCTGAATTCATAGCTGAAATGAACTCTTCCTTCTATAAGTTGATTTTTGGTCATGGTATTTTATCATAGCTACAAAAATATAATCAATACAGATACCATCTCAATGGGTATCCTAGGGCATCCTTAAACACATACTGATTTTTTTAAATCTTGGCCTCCCAAGTGCTGGGATTACAGGTCTGTGTCATCAAACGTGGCTATGTATATTTTGAGTACAATTACTGAGAATTAAAATGCTTAAAATAAGATCTATAAAACTTCAACACTATTTCTTAATTGTTAACAAATATTCTTCTGAGGTGTCTTTTGTTACTGGTTTCTGTGTTGTTCATTTCTTTCTACAAATGGTACTTTAGTGATAATCAGTGCTAGGTTCTTAAGAACACTGGAGAAATGTACATGAACACAGAAGATACAACCTATACTTTAAACTGGCAAAATAAATAGTTTAACAACCCTGGAAAACACAGATGATGAAAAGACTCTTTAATAAGGTCATTTTCAGTAAAAGAAATTAAAAAGTGCCAAAATATGCTTTAAGTTATACTAACACGATTGTAGAAATAATTCTTACAGTATTTGTGCACATTATTGGAACTATGAGTGCATTACCTGACCACTAAATTCAAGCTGATTGGTTGTAATTAGACCACATTTTCATTAGTCAGGTATTTTCTAAGATTTTCATCTAAGATTTTCTTTCTTTGATTTTCTAGTATCGAGAAGTCAGATTTTAAAAGCAGAATGTGTTTACTCATACAGTGTTTAGCTTTTAAAAATCATATGTGGATGAGATAGATAGATATAATTAATCTGAACTAAACATTCTGAAATGCATAAATACTTCAGGACATCATCAAACTTCATCTGATAAGCCACCTTAATAGCTTTAATGCTATAGCTGTTTGTCTACAAGGTCACATATCCATACCACACCACTTCACACAAATCAATCCTTACCATTCCTTATTAAGATACGGTGTAAAGGGACTGGGGAGATGTTTTGTTGGGTAAGAGCACCAGCTGTTCTTGAGAAAGACCCGGGTTCAAATCCAAGCGGCCAAATGGTGGCTAACAACCAACTGTAACTTCAGTTTCAGGAGATCTGATGTTCTCTTCTCTCCTCTGAGAGCACTGCACAACACCAGTGTACTTACACACATTCAGGAATAACACTCATACATATAAACTGAAAATAAAAAATAAAAAAATAAATAAGACTCAGTATAAAATATTCATATACACAATGGTATTCTTTTAACATAAATCAAGAAATATCATCTCATATAGGAAATGACTTTTCCACTGGCTTCAGCAGAGGAGCAATCGTATTTGGAATGTCTGGAAAATGAATGATTTTGTCTGTTATCAGACTAGCTACTATGTGTAGATTTTATGTAAGTTTCTTCTCTTCATGTTCATACTGCTTAATGATAGGTAGAAATACAGGTACTTCCATAACCCCTGTGGCACCTGAGGGATATCTAAACCCTAACATAATGGACATTGTGTTTGTTTCCAAAAGTATAAAAATCCATTCCAATGAAAATAATGACTTTTTTGAGACTGGGTCTCATATATTCCAGACTGGCCTTGAATTCCTCCTGTCTCCACATCCTGAGTCCTAGGATTGAGCTGTGCATCTGATTTTTTAAATTCAGTTGTAGGAATCAAACTCAGGCTTTCCTGATTGTTAAGTAACAATGTACAAGTTAAGCTATATTTCCATCGCCTTAAATAATGACTCTTTGGATCTTGCAATGATGTGAAACTGACTTAGCTGATCTCAAAAATAAGTTATTCATAGCTCCCTCTGTTTCTAGATATTTCCATTTTTTCCACCACCTGTTTTACAGTGGGCCCTGAGCCTTTGGAGGCAGAGGTTTGATATAGGTATCTTAGTCACAGATAGGTCTGCAGTCTCTTGTTTTATGCATGTTGGTCACTTGTGACTTTCTGTGTTAATTACCACCTGTTGCATAAGAAGTCTTCTCTGTTGAGAGTTGAAAAATGCTTTCATCTATGGATATAACAAGGAGTCAGTTTATTACTATAGTTATTTAGCAGAAAACTAGTATTTGTTCTCCTCGGTGCCCTGTGATATGTCTAGCCTCAGGTTCCTAATTCTGTTATAAATGTTAGGTTTGGACTCCAATGCTATCAATCAAACCTTAAATCAAATTAGAGAATGATTGGTTACTACCATAACATTCTTGCCACTGTTACACCAGTGAGACTATCTTCCCAGGACAGTTGAAGTTCACAAGATTCACAGCTGGGTAAGCCTGATGATTTTTTTCTTCCAGCAGCATACATAGGGCCTTCCAGAATTATGCAAGCTAGCCAGTAGAGATGAGGTTTTTAAGTTAGTACTAGCTTGATTTCTCCATGTTTGTTCTATAGCTTATGTATGTACTCCCTTCAATAATAGGGTCTTACCATGAAGTTCTGATGGGTAACTGAGAGAAAGACAGTGCTAATATTCTTTGAGGGTTTATGGGATCCCTGAACAACAATTTCAAGAGAGGGAATTAATTCTTGGCATAAGAGTTTTATATTGTTAGTCTATGGTGTTAATTAGGGACAATCCCCCTGTTGTAAGATAACTCCTTTCAGTGTATTTTTATAAGTATATGTATATACGTAAAGAATCTTCTAGAGTGGTAGCTTGCAACGTGGCATTTCTAAAGGCCTTTACTATTGGTTATCCCTCCCTATACTCCCCCTTCTCCCTTGACCCTGTTTGCTGCTCCATTTAACCCTAAGTACCTCATCATTTCACTTTTCCTGCCTTTGTATCACTGTAATCTACCATCCTTCCCAGGAAGCCTCCCCTGCTTCCCCTTTATGATCATTTATTAATTTTCTGAATTCTCTGGATTTTCACATTGAAACATGCATATCTAGGATTTTAAAGCTACTAGTAGAACATGTGACTCTTGTCTTTCTGAGTTACCTCACTTAGGATAACTGTATTCAGTTTCATTCATTTACATATAAATTTCATATTTTCTTGTAAGAGTTGAATAACATTCATTATGTATCTACCACACCCTCATTATCCACCTGCCAATTGATGCACATCTATGTTTTTTTCCAAATTCTGGTTATTATGAAAAGGACAGCAATGAACATGGGCTAACATGCATTTCTGTAGCAGGGTTTAGAGTCCTTGGGGTATATGCCCAAGAGAGATATGGCTAGATCAAATGGTAGATCAACTTCTAGCTTTTCGAGGAATCTCCACACTGATTGACATAGTGGCTGTACCAGTTTGCACTCACATGAGCAGTTGATAGACATTCCCTTTTCTCCACATTATCATCAACATTTGTCTTTTTTTCAATATTCTGAGTATGTTAACTTGAAATCTCAAAGCTGTTCTAATTTACATTTCCCCTATGAGTACAAAAGTTAAACGATTTTTAAAAGATTTTCTCAGCCATTTGACTTTCATTCTTAAAGAACTCCCTGTTCAGCTCCTTATCTCTCTTTTTAATTGGGTTGTTTGGTTTTTTTTTGAAGTTTAATTATTTTAGTTCTTTTTATATTCTAGATACTAACCCTCTATCAAAAATATAGTTTTTAAAGATTTTTTCTCATGTTTTAGGTTACCTCTTAACTCAAATAATGGCATCCTTTGCTGTACAGAGATTTTTAGCTTCATGTGGTCCCACTTTGTCAGCTGTTGGACTGAATGACTGCACTATAGGAGTCCTGTTGAGAAAGTTCTTTCCTGTGCCTGTAAGTTCCTATGTGTTCCACACTTTCTCATTTAACTGATTTAGGGTATCAGGTGTTTAGGTGGTTGATCCTTTTAGAATTGAGTTTTATGCATGGTGAGAGATCAGGATCTATTTTCATTCTCCTGCATACAAATATTAAGTTTAATTAGCACCGTTTGTTGAACATGTTGTCATTATCCACCATTTATTTATGACTCCTTTGTCAAAATAACAGATGTTTTTAAATGTATGGATTTAAATCTTAGTCAATTTTATGCTGCTGATCAATGTGTCTGTTTTTATGCCAGTACCATGCTGATTTTATGCTCATAGTTCTAGGGTATATTTTGAGATCAGAGATGGTAATGCCTCCACCAGTTCTTTTATTATTCAGGATTATTTTGCCTATCCTGGGTGTTTTTGTTTTTATATGAAATTATTTTGGAATATTTGAGATTATTTTTTCAATTTCAATGAAATTTGTGTTCAAATATTAATGTGAATTACACTAAATTAATAGAGCACTTTTGGTAGGATGACGGTCTTTACAATATTAATTCTACTGATCCATGAGCATGGGAGATAATCCATCTTCTGGTATCTTCTCCAATATCTACTTCATCTTACCACTCTTGTTAAGACTTCAAGTACTACATTTAACAGGAATGCATAGTGGACATCCTTGTCTTGTTCCTGATTTTAATGGAAATGCTTTCAGATTTTCAGATTTTAGTATGATCCCGTCTGTGTGCTTATAGTATACTGACTTTATTACCTCCAAATAATTCCCCTGAATTCCTAGATTCTCCATGACTTTTATCATGATTGGAGGTTGGATTTTGTCAAAAGTCTTTTCTGTACCTAATGAGATGATCATGTGGCTTTTAAGTGGTGAATTACATTTACATATGTTGAACCATCCCTTCATCTCTTGGATGAAACTAATTTGATCATGGTGGAGAATCTTTTTGATGTGTTTTGCATTGTTTGTATTTATTGAGAATTGTTGCATCTACGTTCATCAGAGGGATTGGTTTATAGTTTTCTTTGTTTGTTAGGTTGTTGCATGGTTTAAGCATTAGAGTAATAGTGGACTCATAGAAAGAATTTTGGAGTATTCCTTCTTTTTCTGTTTTACCAAGTAATTTAACGATTATTATTATTGTTTTTTTTTAAAGGCTTTGTAGAATTCTGTGCTGTATATATCTGATCTTGGATTCTTTTACATTGGGAAATTTTTAATTACTATATAAAACCCATTGATTTTCATGAGACTGTTTAAATTATCATTCTGTAGGATTTACTACATCTAGAAATTTATCAGTTTCTTTTAAGTTTTCTTGATAAATGGAATATAAATTTATTAAATATGTTCTGGTGTTTTTCTGACTTTCATCAGGGTCTGTTTTAATGTTTCCATTTTTATGGCTGAGTTTATTAATTTAGATCTTTTCCCTATTGGCTATTGTGTCCCAAACAGCGTTGTTCCTCCAAGGGGCGTGGCCTGTTGTGCAGAATTGACTGCAGAGAATTATCCTCAGAGGGAAGGGATTTTGGGCGCCATCCTGGAAAAGAAGCAGTGGTGTGGAAAAAACAACCCTGGTGTTTCACCTGCGTGGACGCAAAAGGGGACATTTACCAACCTGGGGCAAGACTGTCGAGCCATAATGTGTGGGCAAAAGCTAATAGAGACTGTGGGCAGGTGCAGAAGTGATCTGTAATGGCAGGGAGAGCCACACAGAGCTGTGTACTGGGGGTTGGGGGGAAGTTGCATTCTTTGTAAGTAGCTCTTCTCCTTCCACCAAAGATATAAACTATGAAAAATTCAGATAAAGATATGCTATATGGTTTGTCTACCCACATCAGGAACAAGGGACTCTAAGAAAACTCAGGTGACAGCTGTTTGGCTCAAGGTTATTCAATCTTGTTGATCTTTGCAAAGAACCAACTCTTTGCTTTTTTGATTCTTTGTATTGTTTTCTTCATTTCTATTTCAGACTTGACTTTATCTCTTCCTGTCTACTCTTTGTTGATGGTTTTAATTCTTGGTTTTCCAAGGTTATTAGGTGCATCATTAATATTTATTTATATAATTATGTTTCTAGTTTTCTGCCACAGGCACTTAATGCTATAAATTTGCCTCTTAAGATTGCATTCATTGTGTGTCAAAGTTTTTGGTATGCTGTGTTTTCAGTTTTATTTCATTCTAATTTTTTTTCCATTTCCTTCTTGATTCTTCCCATGATACAATTTTCATTCACTGGTGTGTTCTTTCACTTCCATGAGTTTGTATGCTTTTTCCAATTTTTACTCTTGTTGATATCTAGATTATTTCTTAGTTGTCAAATAGAATGTAGGATGATACTCAATTTTCAAAAATTCCTGAAAACTTGCTTTATATTCTACTATGTGGTCAATTTTGGATAAAGTTTCTTTCTTTGTCTGGACTGTTCTGTACATGTCTGTTAGGTCCATTTGATTTATGATCTCATTTACCTCCAGGGTTTCTCAGCCTGAAAATGCTTAAATCCACCTTCCAGGTGGTGGTGAGCTTCTCAAATCAGACCGTGCCCATCTCCCTACAATGGGACCACCTGCAGTCACTCCTGCTCAAGGCCTAGGTTTCTCTGCCACTTACTAGGGGCTGAGACCTTTGTAGACTGCCTGAGACCACCTCGATTGATCTCATCTTGGTTTAGGTTTGGTGATTCCCATGATTTTAGATATTCATCCATTTCTTTTAGGTTTTCAAATTTAATACAGAAGAGGTTTCTAAACTATTTCCTTGTAACATGCTGGATATTTTTGTTGTCAGTAGTGATGTTTCCCCTTTCATCTCTGATTTTGTTGATTTGGATTTGCTCTTTCTTTCCTTTGATTAACTAGGCTAAGGGTCTGTCTATCTTGTTTCTCTTTTAAAAGAAATAGCTCTTAGATTTTTTGATACTATTGTCTTCTCTGATTCTATTTCACTGATTTCTGCTCTGATTTTTGTTATTTCTTCTCATCTACTGGGTTTGTGTTTCATCTTTTCTTGCCTTTCCAGTCTTCAGCTGCATTGTTAAGTCATTTATTTGTACTCTTTCTGATTTTTTTAATGTAGGCACTTAAACTTCCCTTTAAGACTGCTTTTAAAGTGTCCTAGAGGTTTTGCTTTGTTGTATTATCCTTCTCATTTAGTTCCAGGAATACTTTTATTTCTTTCTTAATTTCTTCTTTAACCCATTCATCATTTAGGAATGTGTCATTTAATATTCATGAGTTCATGTACTTACTAGAGATTCTTTTGGTGTTGATTTTAAGCTTTCTTGCATTGTGGTTTAATAGAATGCACGGAATTATTTCATTTTCTTGCATTTGTGGAGGTTTTGTGCCTACTACGTGGTCAATTTTAGAGAAAGTTTCTTGGGATGCTGAATAAAAAGTATATTCTTTGTTGCTTTGGTGGAATATTTGGTAAAGGTTTGTTAGGTACATTTGATGGATAGTATCATTTACTTTGGATTTCTCTCTGTTTAGTCTTTGTCCAGGTGCCTGGGATATTGAAGTCCCCTACTAATACTGAGTTGCGGTTAATCTGTATCTTAATGTCCTGTAGTACAGTTTTCATGAAATTCAGTATACTAGAATTTGGTACATATATGTTCATGAATGTAATTTCTTCTTGGTCAATTGTTACTTTTATTAGAATTAAGTAACCCTCTTTATCTCTTAATACTAGTTGTAGTTTGAAGCCTACGTTAGATATTAGCCTATTCTTAGAGCTATTTCCTTGGAATATTTTTTACCATCCTTTCACCTTAAGGTAGTCTCTGTCCTTGAAGGTGAGATGAGTTCCTTGCAGAAAACCAAAAGATGAATTTTCTTTCTTAGTCCATTTGACTAGCCTGTGTCTTTTGACTAAGTTGTTCAGGCCATTGATATTTAAAGTTATTACTGGAAGATGTGGATTGTCTGCCAACTTTTTAATTTTTACTTGTATTCTCAGTCTAATTTTGTGTTTCCACAATGATACCGTCATTTAGATTCTGGGGACTACCTGATATCTACCTACCCCAGGGAGGGTTACACGACTTGGCCTCCAAAGCACCTTCCTCCACTTCTCACTTATTTTTTTTTTTAGTCTGATACTGTCCATACAGGACTCACCATTCATAAAACTTCAGGAGTAAATATTTGCTTTACATGCATTATAAACTCAGTCAACTACTAATGATTATATGCTAAGGAGGGTCTTGGGTCCCTTGTGGCCTAAACCACTAAAATCCCCTAAACATTCCCTTTAAGCCTTTTTTTTAAGTAAAAT
The DNA here is from genome assembly GCF_000622305.1 of Nannospalax galili. Taxonomy (NCBI): domain Eukaryota; kingdom Metazoa; phylum Chordata; class Mammalia; order Rodentia; family Spalacidae; genus Nannospalax; species Nannospalax galili. Next base: position 1,301,730 of record NW_008340850.1, read on the forward strand.
TGTAATTTGTAGGCAAATATAACACTCATTGTGTGTAACTTTTATAAGAATGGACATCAGTCTAGCTGTTTAGATTAGAAAAGCCACACTGTAACTCACTGTGTGTAATCTTTGATGAAGTATTCATAATTTGGAGAACCTGGAACGTAGAAAATAACAACACTGAAAGAATTTGGGAAAAGACAGTTATCAGAATGTTTGCTTTCTTTAACTTATCCAAGTCTTTTTAACTGGAAAATGAGTTCAAAAGCAGAATGACACAAAAACAAAGCAAGCAGACAGCAAAGGAGCTTTAAGTAAGGAAAGAATATTCTTTAAAAACAGGCCTGGCAATTCAGAGCAGAAAAAGCAAACATTACCAATCTCTGCACCTGCCATTCCAGATACACTGCATATCTAAGCTAGCATCTACCATTGCTTTTGGCCTGAGCAATGGAGCTCCATGGAAGGCATTAATTAGGCTTAGGTCGAAGAGATGCATTAGGTTTGATAAGCAGTTTCTTTGGAAGTAGTCATATTTTCTCTTAATATGGCTGAATATATAATTTAATTTTGTTTCAAAGAGTTGCCTGTTTCATTTTAGCCGTTTCAAAACAGGAGCTTAACTATGTTTTACCCAAGAGTCTGAATCAAGTGTCCCATGGCTGGGATATCAGAGAATATATTTCTGAGTAGTATTTAAAGGTTCACAGATTTGCTTTAGTGCTGTTTTGATGATCCTTTAAGTAAATTTGATACTTGAAGTGTATGTGCACAAGCTTCAAGATGATGTGATGCCCCGTGGGAAAAGTGAAAAGGTGAAAATGAAAGTGAAAGTTCTGAGCACAGAGTTGCAGTTTTGTGCTGGTGAAGAAGGAGATAAAAAGAAAAGAATAAATAAAAAATTAACTCTGCTAGTGAAAAAAATCTTCTGTTTGCTACCATATTGTTTTAATGTGTGCAAGACACAGAGGAATGCCACATAGTGATGGTTGAAATAAGAAACCATTTATTTATCAAAAAATCTGGCGGCCAAAGAGAGATCTTATGTTCAAAAGAACCCTTGACCCCAAGAAGCAGAGTAGGGTTCATAAAGCTTAAAGAAAAATTTCATCATGCCAGGGGCAAAGCCAATTCTTATGGTTACACCATAACAGGAGTAAGTCAGTTAATAAAGTTTTCAGTTAACAAATAGTTTAAAGCTCCAATTAGGAAAAAAAAATAAAACATGTTTCCCAGTATTATAGAAACAATGTATTTCCTGAAAGTGCACGTGCAGCCTCCATGGAGCTCATGCCTGGCTGCAGTTGTTGAAAGTATGGGAGGGGGCAGCTGGGCAGAAATGCAGGATGAGCAAAAGTCAGCTAGAATAAAATGGAGTCAATTTACTCATTTCATTCCCCACTGTTCTTAGGGCAAAATCAAAGAACTGATTCAGTATCCTCATGTATACCTGTGCTCTCAGTTAACAGTGGTTGTTAATTGTTTGACAAACCTTAACAACCAGTTAATTAGACAAAGCCCAATCATGATACGCAGGAGGAGAAGAACAAGAGGTCCTCTTAGGCCAGTAAGCAAAGGTTATCCATGGATTCCAGTCAAACAAGTGTTAGAACAAGGAATTGTTGGCCTATTTTCAGAACTGTTGTTGTAAAACAGATATCTGCTGGGTATGGGTTTAATTTCTTCTTGCCCTTCCAGAGTCTTGAGTTGCAATGCTAAGTCATTTATCTGTCCTCTTTCTGATTTTTTTTTAACATAGTAGAGATTTAAACTTCCCTCTTAGGATTACTTTTAAAGTGTTCCAGAGGTTTCATTGTGTTGTATTGTCTTTTTCATTGAATTCCAGGAATACATTTGTTCCTTCATTTTTTTCTTTGACCCACTCATCATTCAGGAGTGTGTTGTTTAACCTCTATGTGTTCATGTAGTGACTAGGGCTTCTCTTTTGGTGTTTTTAAGATTTATTGTATTGTGGTCTGATAGAATGCATGGAATTATTTCAACTTTTTTGTATTTGTTTGGATTTGTTTTGTGACCCATATGTGGTCATTTTTTGAGACAGTTCCATGGGGTGCAGAATAGAAAGTGTATCTTTGGTGTTTGGGTGGAATATTTGGAAGATGTCTGTTAGGTCAATTTGATGTATGGTATCATTTAATTCAGATGTCCCTCTTTTTATTCTTTGTCCTGTTGGCCTAATGGAGACAGTGGGGCAGTGAAGTGCCCTATTATTACCGAGTTGGAGTATATCTGTGTCATAAAGTCCTATATTGTTGTTTTTATGGATTTGGGTACACCTGAGTTTGATGAATATATGTTCAGGATTGTAATATATTCTTTGTTGTTTCTTTGATCAGAAAAAAGTGACCTTCTTCATCTCTACTGATAAGTTATGGTTTGAAATCTTTTGTCAGATGTTATAATTGCAACCCCAGCTTGTTTCTTAGTGCCATTTGCTTGTAATATTTTTTCCATCCTCTCATCTTAAGGTATTTCCTGCTCTTAAAGGTGATATGGGTTCCTAGCACACAACAAAAAGTTGAATTTTATTTCTTAGTCCATTCACCTAGCCTGTGTTTTTTGACTAGGGAGTTCAGGCCGTTGATATTAAAGTTATTATTGGAAGATGTGTATTGGTTGCCGTTATTTTGATTACTGTTTGTATTCTTTGTCTAATTTTGTGATTCCATAATTATACCTCAATTTAATTTCTTTCTGTTGACCCTTGCATACATTTGTTCATTTCTAAGTTCTACAAATTTCTTCAAGTATTCTTTGAAAGGCTGTTTTGTGGACATGTATTCTTTCTGCCTATACATGTTGTGGAAGATTTTTCTTTCCCCTTCAACTATAATAGATATATTTATTGGGTAAAGTATTCTGAGTTGGCATCTGTGGTCACTTAGAACTGGAAATCCCTTCTTCCAGGCTCTTCTGGCTATCATAATTGGCACTGATAAGTCAACTGTAATTCTGATGGCTTTTTCTTTATATATGAGTTGTTTTTCTTTTGCCACTTTCAATATTCTCTCTTGGTTCTGTACATTTAGTGTTTTTGCTATGATATGCCTTGGAGAGTTTCTTTTCTGGTCCTGTCTATTTGATGTTCTCTGTGCTTCCGGTATCTGTATGGGGATATCTTTCCTCAGTTTTGGGAAATTCTCTTCTACAATCCTGTTTAAGATCTGGTCATAACATTAATCTGAAATTCTTCTCCTTCCTCTATGCCTATGACATGTAGATTTGGACTTTGCATGGTGTACGACGTCTCCTGCATGTTCCATTCCTGTTTTTTTTTTTATTTTTTCATAATCTTTGCTTGAGTAGTCCAATTCTTCAACTGTTTTCCATTTCCTTCATTCTGTTGGTGACGCTTTCTCCTATCGTTTCAAATTGTCTTATTGAGCTTTATCACGTCCTTCCTCATTTAAGCCTGAGTTTTCATCAATGTTTCTATCTTTTTCATGAATTCAGTCATAAGTTTATCCTTATCTCCTTTTAGTTCTTTGATTTGTTTGTGTGTTCTTTAAATTCATTTAATTCCTTTTTCGTGGTTATGTTTTTTTTGTTTTTTTTTTTTTAATTCTGTGTCCTGGGTTGTGTCTAGGGGGTTCTCCTTGTAGAACTTTTCTACAGGACAGGTGGAGTTTGGTAGAAACATGCTTTTTTAGTTTTCCATAATATGATTTTTTTCCATTGTGATTTGTTTGTTGTTTGTGATTCTGGTATGAAACTCAAGCCTTCTTTTATTGAGTTGAAGTTTGCTTCTGTTTGTATATTGGTGAGCCTTGGTTGTTTTCTTATTGAGATATAAATCTGGTGGGTCTCGGTTCCAAGTTCTCTCTGATTTTATTTTGGAAAGAGCTAATGGCTTCAGATCAGCTGCTCAGGAGCTCCCACAGTGGCCCAAGTCAGGTTACAGTCAGGTACACTCAGGCTTCTTTCTAATGTTTGGACTCTTACTAGTAGGTTCTTACACCACAATTTGGGAAGGTCACAGGCAGACTGCTGAGTTCTCAACCCTACACCAGGCAGAGGCCATATCAGGCACTCTCAGGCTGTCTGCTGAGTTCTTAGCCACTATACCAAGCAGAGGCCATATCAGACACTCTCAGGTTGTCTGCTGAGTTGTTTGCCACTACATCAAGCAGAGGCCATATCAGGCACTCTCAGGCTGTTTGCTAAGGTCTCAGCCCTACCCTTCTGTATGGCACTGAGGTCTACCCCTGGAGACATGGGAGGGGCCTCACAGAATCCCAGTTAGGGGGTTGGGTACTGTAAAGTTTTCTGAAATTCACCAAACATGGAGTCCAAATCCAAGTGCTCTCAGACAGTCTGCTGAGGTCTCAGCCCTACCCCACTGTAGGGCACACAGGTTTATCACTGGAGACACAGGAGGGGCCTCACAGAATCCCAACTAGGAGATTGGGTACTGCATGATTTGGGGAAGTTCACCATCAAATGGATGGATCCAGGTGCTCTCAGACAGCCTGCTGAGGTCTCAGGCCCTACACCAGGCAGAGGCCAGACCCTTCTACACCTCCTTTCTTGTGGAGCATAACAATACACAAGATTATCTGTGATGATCCTTGGCAAGTTTGTGAAATCAAGATTGGGATGATGGTCTCTGTCCATGGTCTGTCAATCTGAGGAGAGCCCTATGCAACACTGTCGGGAGCCATGCTTGCCATAAGCATTGGAAACTAGGAGAGTGTCACTTTAAGAGCTTCTGAGCTCTCTGCTTCAGTGGTCAGAGCTGACAGGCTGTACCTGGATGATAAATCAGGACTTCTAGAAAGTTAGTTTCAGTTCGGCCTTCGTGCTGTCTCTACAGTAACCCTTTTGTTTCTGTTGGGAAGAACCCAAACTCCAGGCAGGATAAAAAGGACCTGTGGGACCCCTCAGTGGATTCTTCCTGATTCTTTCATCTAAAGAGAGCTCTCCTCTCTGTACCTGCTGTCCCTTTAATAAATTCCTCGCATAACTTCAGACATATGCCTGAGTGTCCTTTTTGTTGAAGACCCAAGCCTGGTAGGCTTGGGGGGTGATCGACAAGTGGAGACCAATATGGGACTTGAAGACCCCTGGCACCAGGCTGTCTGAACAGATTTTTTGAGGAAAAAGTGTTTTTTGGGTAAGTATGCTTTTGTTAGGTAAGTATGTCTTTTTCCCTTCTTCCCTGCAGTATATTTATTATAGTAATAGGTTACACATTTTAGGGTGTGATTTAGGGGTGCTCAATATGAGATTTTTAGATTTTAAAATAGGGGAGAGAGTCAGACTCAATATGAGATTTTTAGATTTTGAAATAGGGGACAGAGTCAGGGGAAAAGTAAAAACGGCGTCTCAGACAGGAGAAGCAGTTTTACTTGCCTTCTGGGCTGCTTGGACATTTGTCAGAGCATGTGTAAATGCTGTCCAAGGAAATTGCTTCCAAGCCAGCCTTTTCATACAGCTAGACGGATAATTAATCTTTATGAAATTTCTGAGGAGGTGAAGCGTAAAGTCTTAGAGCAAGTTTTCAGAGTTTTTTATTCAGACTTTCCTCCTCCTTACCCAGTTCCCGGTGTTCAGAATGCAGTGAGAAAGCAGACTCAGATGGCTAACTTTAAATTCTGGTGCAGGAAAGCCCGCCGTCTCCTGCTTTCTGTTTTAAACTAATGTAATATAGCCTGAAAATATGAGAAGCTGACTCAGGGCAGAAACTGGTCCTTTCTGTTCAGACTCATGCTAGTTCTCACAGACTTCTGTTCTCAAGAATTTTCCAGGTTCAGACTGACCCTCTGACTCTATGAAAGGAACTGAGAGCAGGTTGCATGTTTTAGTGCTTTGACATGCAAGATTTTCTTTGGCTTTATGGTTTGTGAAGCACTTCGCTTATGAAAATGCTAATTCTGCATGTCAAGCTGCACTTAGACCATATAGAAAGAAAGGAAATTTGTCTGATTATATCAGACTTTGTTCTGATATTGGCCCTTCCTATACACAAGGTGTAGCCATCACTGCTGCTCTGCAAAACAAATCTGTAAAGGATATTTTATTCCAACAACATGATAAGAAAAGATGTTTTAAATGTGGCCAACCTGGACATTTTCAAAAGCAATGCCCTTATGGTATTGTTACTTACAAAAAAGGGAAAGGCCCTCCTGGGCGCTTTCACGGCAAAGGTAGGATGATACAAAATGGATCTCAAAAGTACATTAGATCACATTCGGGAAATGGGAGGAGGGGCCAGCCTCAGGCCCCCAGACAATATGGGGCATTTCAGAAGGGCAACAATCCATTTCAGAACTACTCTGAGCACAATCAGGTGATTCAGAATTAAGTCTCAGTTCCTCAATATATGCAGTTATTATTCTAGAAATGGGTATGCAAGCCTTACCAACAGGAATTTTTGGTCCTGTGCCTCCAGGATCAATAGGTGTAATATTAGGCACCAATAGCATGTCTATGTCAGGAGTATCAGTCTCTCCTGGAATCATTGATGCAAATTATCAGGGAGATTTTTCAAATATCAGTTGTCAAAGATTTCTGTTATCCAACGAGGACAAAACGTAGCACAGTTAATCCTGCTGCCCTTGTTTCCCTCACATAAGAGAACTAAACGAACCCGAGGCTTAAAGTCCCCTGGTACCTTTTGGGTTCAGAAAATACACAAAAATCAGCCAGAATTAAGTTTAACCATTAATGGCAAATGCTTCATTAGTTTACTGGATACTGGTGCAGATGTATCTGTAATCTCAGAACTGCATTGGCCTAAATTGTGGCCCAAGAGGCCTACTATCACTCATTTGCAAGGTATAGGACAAAGTATGAATCCAGAACAAAGTAGTGATGAACTTCATTGGCAGGATGATGAAGGACATGAACGTTTGTTTATTCCTTACACACTTCCTGGCTTGCCTGTCAACCTTTGGGGTCGAGATGTCATGTCTAAAATGGGAGTTTGCCTTTCCAGTTCCACTAATCACGTTGAGACTGTTCACTCACCATCAAACTTTGATACTCCACAGCATTTTTAGTTGAGGTCGCTGAGCAGGCTGCACCCCATGCAGATCCAATCGTATGGAAATCAGACGACCCTGTATGGGTGTCTCAGTGGCCTCTTTCAAGAGAAAAAAATGCTGCCGTTGAGGAGCTAGTGCAGGAACAACTCAACGCAGGACAAATTGTGCCCTCTAATTCACCATGGAATTCTCCTATCTTTGTCATAAAAAAGAAATCTGGTAAATGGAGATTATTACAAGATCTTAGAAAAATTAATGAAACCATGGAAACTATGGGAGCCCCACAACCAGGCTTACCCTTACCTTCTGCTGTACCTCAAGGCACTCATAAAATTATTTTAGATTTGAAAGATTGCTTTTATACTATTCCCCTTGCACCCCAGGATTGCAAAAGATTTGCTTTTAGCGTACCCTCAGCCAACTTTAAGGAGCCCTTAAAGAGATATCACTGGGTGGTATTGCCTCAAGGTATGACTAATAGTCCTACTTTGTGCCAGAAATTTGTGGCTCATGCCATTCAGAAAGTACGTGAGTCTTTTAAACAAGTGTACATTATTCATTATATGGATGATATCTTACTAGCTCATCAAGATGAGGATTTGCTTCTACAGGTTTTTCTTTCCATCCAGGAAGCTTTACAACAATTTGGCTTACAAGCAGCTCCTAAAAAGGTACAAAGACATCCTCC
>NW_008340850.1:1316380-1341633 GCF_000622305.1 Nannospalax galili
CTCCCCTGCTAAAGTCTTACTTACATACTTTGAAGCTATATCTACTTTGATTCAGCTAATCAGGTCTGAATCTACTAAGTATTTTGGGCAGGAACCTGCTAAAATCATAGTTCCTTTTAGTAAATCTCAGGTTGATTGGTTGTTTCAAACTTCCGACGCCTGGGAAATTGCCCTAATTATTCAGGGTCTATTGATAATCATTATCCTAAGCATAAGCTTTTGCAGTTTTGTCAAACTACTGATCTTATATTTCCTAAAGTTACAAGCTCAGTTCCCTTGCCACATGCCTTATTGATTTTCACAGATGGGCCTTCTAACGGAAATGCCTCCTATGTTGTTGATGAGACCACTGTAGTGGTTCATACCTCTCAGTCCTCAGCACAGGTTGCTGAACTTCATGCTGTAGCTTTAGTTTTCCAAAGATTTCCAGATCAAGAGTTTAACCTTTATACTGATAGTTTTTATGTATTTTCTGCCTTTTGTATTAAAAATTGTTCCTGTTGTAAAAACTTCTAATAGTATGGTACATAAATTACTTTCTCAAATACAGTCTTCTATTATTGCGAGGACAAGGAAATTCTTTGTGGCTCATATTCGAGCACATACTAGTCTACCTGGATCCCTCACTCAAGGAAATGATTTGGCTGATCTTCATACTAAAATTGTAGCTTTCTCTGATATGGAGCTTTCTCAGCAAGCCCATGCTAAACATCAGCAAAATAGTAATAGTTTGTGGCTACAATTTGGTATCTCGAGAGAAGCTGCTCGGGATTATCGTTCGCCGCTGTCCTCAATGTCCTACTATTTCACAAGTCCCACAGGTAGGGATTAACCCTCATGGACTTATTCCTAATCAATTATGGCAGATGGATGTTACTCACATTCCAGAATCTGGACGATTATAATATGTTCATGTTACTATAAATACATTTTCTGGTTTTCTCTTCACTTCTGCTCTTACTGGTAAAAGTACTAAACGTGTCATCACTCACTGCGTTTGTTGCTTTTCAGCACTTGGAACTCCAAAAATCTTAAAAACTGATAATGGTTCTGGGTATACTTCTTGCTCATTTCAGGATTTTTGTGTACAATTTGCTATCCACCATAAAACAGGAATTCCATATAATCCACAAGGTCAGGGCATTATTGAACATGCTCATGGTACTCTCAAGTTACAATTGGAAAAGATTAAACATAGTCAACTGTATGCCCAGTCACCACAAAAATCAATTAAATCATGCTCTCTTTGTTTTAAATTTCTTAACCTTGGATGCCCACAGTCGCTCTGCAGCTGATAGAATGTGGCATCCTTCTTCTTCTACTGATTATGCCCAAGTCAAATGGAAGGTTCCTTGTACGGGACTCTGGCATGGACCAGATTCTGTCCTCATTTGGGGGAGAGGGCATGTTTGTGTTTTTCCACAGGATGCTGACAATGCATGTTGGGTACCTGAACGCCTTGTTTGATTGGCTGAATCTCCGGCCCCCACACCACCTGTGCCATCGCGTTGCACTGACTGATGTCATCGTCCTGCTCTTTTATGCCTGAACTTTTGAACTTTTTGCACCACCTGGTGCCCACCATTCTATGTCTCTGGACTTTGGCTATAATGCATCCCTGCCCTATTTGATTGCTTGTGTATCCCACGTGATTTGTGCACCATTGTTATGCTCCTTTGTGTGATACTTCTTCCCTTATGTCCTCCCTTTGGCCCCTTGGGCTATGGGGTCCTTTTTATTCATTTAGGAGGGGGACTTAGGCTCTGCCTAACCTCCAGTTGCACAGATAGAGAATTGAATTCACAGGTAGCGAATTCAAAAATTACAATTTAAATGCTACATGATTTGGCCATATTTTGTTTCCAGACTCTGGTCCCGCAGTCCAATTTCTCTCTCCGTGACACTGTGCCTCAATGGCATTTCCCGTTTCTTCCCCAAGGCCGTGGCCATTCACTGGGAGCTTTCAGGAAGCCAGTTAGCCAGATATGGGTAAGATTCTCTCAGAGGAAAGCGGGACGCTGGCCGCCCCCAACGGCTTTCACTCTGGCAGAGGACAACCTAAGACAGGCACAGTCATTCCATCCCAAGTCTTGGCATGTACTTCATCTTTAAAAAATATAAAAAGAAAGGGGGATATGTCGGGAGCCATGCTTGCCATAAGCATTGGAAATTAGGAAAGTGTCACTTTAAGAGCTTCTGAGCTCTCTGATTCAGCAATCAGAGCTGACAGGCTGTACCTGGATGATAAATCAGGACTTCTAGAAAGTTAGTTTCAGTTCGGCCTTTGTGCTGTCTCTATAGTAACCCTTTTGTTTCTGTGAGGAAGATTCACCTAGGTAACCCAAACTCCAGGCAGGATAAAAAGGACCTGTGGGACCCCTCAGTGGATTCTTCCTGATTCTTCCATCTAAAGAGAGCTCTCCTCTCTGTACCTGCTGTCCCTTTAATAAATTCCTCGCATAACTTCAGACGCCTGAGTGTCATTTTTGTTGAAGACCCAAGCCTGGTGGGCTTGGGGGGCATTTGACACAACACTCCACCCCTTTGTCTGGCTCTTCTGTGTTTTTCTCCCATCTTATTCTTCAAGTGGCCCTGAGCCTTTGAGTGGTGGCAGAGATGCAGGAAGATCCTCTCACTCTGACAAGATGATGAACTCGTGGGTCTTTTCCTCATCTGTTCTCAGGACATGGTTGTTGGCCCATCTCAGTGGCATTCCTCCTAGTATAAAAACAGAAATGAAAAGGAAGAAGCAGGGACATCGAAATGGACACTGACTTCAGTAATAACCTACAGGTGTAAACACAACTTCTTGGAAGGCAGCTTGGCATGTGCATTATATCCATCTAACAAATTAATTACAGTGGCTTTCCCAATGGGATCTATAACTTCCCATGACACTGAAGGTTGTCCTGGCTTACAGTGCCAGTTATGTGTTCCTCCTAGATAGTGGGCCTTAAATCCAATTGTAAATTCATTGGTTATATATAGTTAGTCGTATTGATACTACACCAGCAGGCACATCTTCCTTGGCAAGTTAATAGTGCAGAGCTCAGAGTACATCATTAAGCAGAACTGTTAGGGACAATTTTCTCTCAGTGATCTGCATAGTGTCTTCTGTCACTATGAAGGGCAGTCATCTAGTGCAGAGTTTCCAGCTAAGTTCTAGCTTCATTTATACCTTTCCCAAGCTCACATCATGTGATGTTTTTAGCAATAGGGTCTTAAAATCTAGCTCTAGAATGGAACCAATATTAGTGGCAATGACCTTTATCCATTTGGGGGCCTCTGGGTCCTTCCTGGTAAACAGCTCATAGGGGGCAACCCAACTCTACCACTGGAGTTTTCATTTAGCAATTGTACAGTTTCTGGGAGCCTCCATTTTAGTTTTAACACGGTATCTTTGCTTATTCTTTAGCATCCTTAGGCTAAAGTTGTTGTAGATTTTTCCAGACCATCCTACTGGATATCACTTGTAACCTACATGGCCATAAAGATACCAACATTTTCACACAGGTACTTGGGCCTTGTAACACCTGTGAGCCTATTTTCTATCCTTGTTTATCCAGGTAAAAATGAATATTTTTCAAATGGGTTTCCACAACTACAAAAGACTCAGAAGTTAACATTATGTCACTTAAACCATTTTCCGGAGGATGGGAAAAACAATATACCATACTGAACCATCATTCCATACTGATTAGTAGGGTTACAAAGATAATCTTCCCGAAGCTCTGAACATCAGTTGTCCTCTATTCCAAGCAAATGTCAGATCGTCACAGATACTCAAAACTAAGATTATACTAAATCATACAGAAACATGATTAAATACTGTATAGAAATATTTTATTCATTTGTTTTCTCAAGAGATCCAGGTTATGTATAATAGCATGGATAAAAGGCATTAACTTAGTTGGCTCTTTACTATCTTTATTCATTTTCTCCAAGCCATTCTATATCTTAGAGCTCTTACACTTAGCTTCCCTACAATTCTCCATTCCTGATGAACTTGGTGTGATTGCCGAAGCTCCTAGGCCCTGCACAGGACCAAGGAGGAATTGGGCTCCATTCACCCCTGCTGCACCTGTTGGTTCCCTTTGTCAGATAGGTCCTGGGCCTGGCCCATGGCTATAACCATATCTTTTGCCTCTCTATTAACCACAACTGGCTGCTGGAGAGGTCCTGTCTGGGCATTTGTCTTGCCCCTAGCATAGTCTTTCACAGGAGGGAAATATTCCCTATTTAATTTGTGGAGACATTATTTGCCCCTAGGGAAATTTTTGTCCTCTGTAACTATATTGTTTTTTATCTTGGATGCCTTCCATGAACTGTTCTAAGGTTTAAAACTTCCAGAAGTTCCTTAGCACAGAATTTGGCTTTTATTGATTTTTTCCTTATGAACTTGTGTTCAACACAAATCTTGCCCCATTTATCTCTGAGTAACTCAAGATCTCTTTTTTCCTTTATCTTTTTCCTATCTCTCCTAGGTTGTTCTACCATTCTATGGAAACACTTTACATGTCAGTTTAAGTCATTTAGAGCTGCCAATGCCTTTTCTACTTCACAAAGATCCTGCCCCACTAAGGGACTCAGCACAGCCACTAGAGTGCCATACCAATCTCGAGGTGACTGCTGAACCAAGGTCTTCTTTAAATCTCTGGAGAACGCAGTTCTCTTTGGCCTACTGGGACACATACGTTGCTTTCCTCATACTTAGCGTCCTCAGTAATGCTTGCCCCTCCACTATTGTCCTCCAGCGATTTATATCCATGGGAACTTACCCTGGTGATGACCAAGTATCTCTAATTTTCCATACTAGAATGATTCCCCTTGTTATACCTCAGGTTATGCATCCTTTGTCTCAAGGAGTGAAGGGTGGTCATATTGCTCAGATTTTCTGCTTGTACAGCACTTAAACTAATTTCATTTGTTCCCATGACCCACAGCCTCACAAATAAGATGGTGAGGGACCCATTAGTTGATTTTTTGAAACCTTCCATAGTTATCTAGCTCCAGTGCTGATTTCCATGGTCTCTCACACTAGACCATTGCTAAGGCCTCCATCACCATGCTGTACCACATATTTTTCCTTTCTTTGCATTAAAAGTTGAATCAGAGGAGTATCTTCAACTATTTCTAGGTTTCTCCATTTTTCATCATTATCTGCTTTCTCCCATGGGTTCAAGGTTTCAGGGTCCAAGATTTATCCTTGTATTTTCAATCTAATTTGTGTTCATTTTTCCTAAGGCTGCACTGGAAAGTCTTCATTCAAGCATGGACAGTGACTTTCCCACAATCACACAAAACGGCGAGAGATCCTGTCCTCCACTTGCTCATTTTATATATCCTTAATCCCTACCCCTCATACGACTAGGGTCAACTGGTTTGTTGGGAGGTGTGCCTAACTCCACTTCCTTTCTTTGGGGAATAACAGCCAATAAGATTAGTTGTGGTGATTATAGGCAAGTGGTGCAACCAAGGTTTGAAAGATGGCATCTGTCTATGGTCTGGATGTTGGAGGACAGTCCTATGCACCACAGGGTATCTAATACCATCTTCTGACCTCCATGCATATTGCACAACACAAGCACACTTACATACATGCAGGCAATACACTCATACACATAAAACAAAAATAATAAATTTTTTAATAAAGAAAAGTGAGACCATATATCTAAACCAAGAAATACTAACAACTTGACTCTCAAGAACTAGACCCCTTCACAAAAATACAAACATTAATAAGACAACAAATATGTCTTCTCCAGAAATTAATGTCCTCATCACAATGTTCTCTGAAATCAGCTTAATTGCTGTACAAGACAATAATATCAAACTATCAATTAAAATATGGTTAAAAAATTCAAAGAGGACATGTATAAGTTCCAGAATAAGGACCACAAAAACACAGCACCTGAATGAAGTAAAAAAATCAATCTAAAAACTGAAGAGAGTATTTTATATATAAAAGAAATAAAGAGAAGCCAAACTGTATAAGAGCTGGTTGGGGGTGGGGAACATGAACATGTGAGGAGGTATATTTTGATTAAGAACAGTTATATGAAATTTACAAAAGCTCAATTAAAAAATTTAAAAAGAGAAAAGCCAAACTGAAAATTTAAAACTGACTCAATTGGCTTTAACACATATGACAGAATGCATGAAATCCTGTGGGTGGACTGTGAGGGAAGCAGATAGGGGAGGGGAGTCTAAATGTGTTTAAGATATATAAAACATACAAAAATTCAATAAAAAATATGTATTGAGAAAAGGAAAAAAATGAAGGCATATTGGATATAGAGATTATTCACCCAGTCCAGAACCCTTTCAGGGGTGAGAGGTAGAAATAGAGAGGCTGTGACAATGACATGGCCTGGAGCTTCTCAAAGCTGTAGATTGTCAGAACTAGGGAGCCACATCACATTGGGCATAGCAGATGAGAGCTGACAACTGACTCAGTGGGTTTAGGATTTTTGCGGTCATCAGACATTCTGTGTCCTTGACATCTTTAATAGCTCTTGCATCCACTGAAACTTGGTCCTCACTCTTGTGAATTCATCAATAATCCTCTTAGAGGTTGCTGTAAGAATTTTGTTCTGATTAAAAATCATCTGGAAGCAGAGAGGTAAGGAGTTCTCAGGACCTGACCACTCCAAGCAAACTTCCCCAGTTGGTCCACTGCCTGGTGCCAATAGGTTAGTGCCCCAGACCCTGACTACCTAGCCTAACTTATCCAGTCCACCCAGCTCCCAAAACCAACATGAATAGGGACCCCTAGCTTTGAACACTTAGCTTAAACTTCCTCATCTGCCTAAATCCCAGTGACAATGGATCCCCAGGCCCCAAATATATGACCCAATATTCCCCAGTCTGTCCATCTCCTGTTGCTGCCAGGTAAGCTTTCTGTAAGTCCCAAGCCTCCAGCCCACAGTTCCCCTAGCTACAGACCATCAGACCCAGGCCCACATGCCCACTATACCAACTAACTCCAAATGTGCAAGTCGCAGAAAAAAACCAGAAACAATGTAAAAATCCAAGACAATATGTATCCTCCAAATATTACTGATGCCATAATAACAGATCCAAATTAGAACTACCTCAAAGAACTCCAAAAGAATTTGAAAGAATGATTATAACTATGTTCAAATGTCTAAAGGAAAACATGATTATACTCCAAGAGAAAAAAAAAGAGATGAATGAAAGAAGGAAGCTACTGTAAGCGAGAAAATAGAATTCAGTAAAGAGAATTACAAGAAAAATCAAACTGAAACAATGCTATGTAGATTCCTATTATCACTGTAGATTTATTCATTGGAGCCAAGTCGTGCAATAAAATTGTTTCTTACAAAACAATACATTAGTAAATGACATTTATATATAATAAACAGAACCTTATTCAGACCTAAAATGTGAAATTCTGTCATTTGATCCACACTGTTAAGAGCAGAAACAGTAAGACAAAATACTAAAGGTACTCAATAGTATGTGGATTCTAAAATACTGAAACACATGCATACACAAGAGGTTATAAGGAGGGTAGAAGTGGGGAAAATGACACAAAATTTCAGTTACGTGAAAGAAAGAAATAAATTCTGGGGATTTGTTGCACCATGGGATGAATATAGTTAGTAAGAATGAAATGTATACTTCAAATAAATTAACATACAGCATGCAAAAGGTAGAAATATTTAGAAAACATATATATGGTGATGGTGATATATTCAGAATGCATGAAGAAATCTTACAAGTAAGAAATAAAGAAATCTTACAAGAAATAAACATAGTACTAAATTTGAAAATCACAAGTAGTCAAAAGGATGTGAAAACCTCCCCAAATTTATATATTGAAATGTAAATTTCATTTGGTGATTCTTCAGAGACATTAAACATACAATGACCATGCCACCTAGCAATTTTACTCATATACAATATACATGGATATATAATAAATTTGTAATATACATACATATGTATGCATAATATATAAGTAAATACATGTATATATTACATTATATCATATGTATACATATAAAATAAATGAAAACAAGTAGAGAAACTTTACTAAATGATTCTATCACTTTGTGAATATCATTGAGTGTACTTACAAAAATGATTATGGTAGTGATAACAGTCATGAGACCACCACAGTGCATGCACTCTGTCATTTAAGTGAGTCATTATGAGGCATTTGACTGAACTGAAGTAAATTCATTCTTTTTTGGTTGTTTTTAGTTGTTGTTGTTTATTTTGTTTTTTATAGGATCTCTGTAGTCTGTAGTCCCAGTGACCTGGAAGGCACTATGTGGACCAGGCTGGCCCCAGTCTCACAGGGATCCTCCTGAGGGTTGAGATTAAAGGCTTTTCCACTACACCTAGTGGTGAATATTGATTTTTATCAGAAGAATTTATACAGTGACTGAAATATTGAAATTTCCCAAATTCTATCACTAGATGGATTGATAAATATCTTCTCTGTATGTATAGTATGGAATTATTATTTGTCCACAAAACAGGATAGATAAGGTAATATTAACCAATAAAATGTACAAAATAAAAGATGAAAAGAAGAAAGGAGGAAATGAAGGGAAATGTAAGAAAGAAAACAGAAGAATGAAAAAAGGAACAGAGGGAGAAAGGGAAGGAAGAAGGGGAAAGAAGGAAGGAAGACTGGAAGGTGGGAAGGAAGGGGAGAAGGTAGGAAAAAAGGAAGGAGCACAGTATTGCTCACCCTAGGAACTATGCTCACCCTAGGAACTGTATTACTTTTTATATCTCTCTGACAAAAAAATAACCCGTGAAAACACCAAAATATTTGAAATACGTGTCCTATTCTTGGATAAGCACTCTGTCACCTCTTGTTCTCTGCATGTTGGCCGATTGTGGGTTTCTGTGTTAATCACCATCTGCTGCATAAGGAAATTTCTGATGAGAGGTGAGGGATGCATTCATCCTGTGTGTAGAGGTTCCTTTGAAGATATGTCACTTAGGATTAAACAACTCACAGACACTTTAATTCCATTTGAGCAGTTCTGGAACACTGTGAAAGTCTTCATCTGTTGCAAAAAGAAGCTTTTTTGATGAGGAGGACATTTGGGGACACAAATCAACTATATAGTAAATTTTTATATGAGAGCACATTAAATTGGGTGGGGGCAGTAAGGGGTGGTGTGGATAGGGGAGGTGATCTAATACCTTAAAACTATGTTGTATGAAAATATCCAAAATTTAATTTTAAAAACACAGAAGAGAGGAAAGATTTATTTTGGCTCCTGGTTTTATTGTGTTCATTTTGTCATGGAGAGAACAACATGAGTACAGTAGTTCACGTCACAGAAGATTAGGAAGCACACAAGACAACTAATGATGTCACCTGGATGACCTTATTCTTTCCCCCTTTTTACTATATATAATTTCCAAGTTCATATAAGTGTCACCTACACTCAGTTCAGGTCTTTCCTTCTGAGTCACTCCTCTCTGGGAAAGCCTTTGCAGAATGACTTGAAATCAAGTAAAGTGTACAATGAAGATTAACCATAACAACCATTATAAATCATATGAGAAAATTCCATTTTAAAGCCATTTTCCTGCTTACACAGAGAAAATCCAAATGTCATTCCAACTTAACAGAACAGCAAGTGTATGAGTGTTCTCAGTATTTGTATGCTTGTTTTCAGAGTTCTCCTGCATCCAAATCTGATTTTTGACCTTTCAGAAAGTGACGGATTGAGATTAAACAAACTCTAAGTAATGTTCTCAGAATTAAAATAATCATACATGTAAAATTATCAGCACTTTGCTTTCATGATTTTAATTTCGTTTCTTACATGAAAACCAAGAATGCAATCAAACACAGGTGAAGAAAATCAGTACTCAAGAGACACTTGTGAGGAACTCAAGAGATGGTTAATTCAGTGGAAAAAAGCACTTTCTCCAAAACTTTAGTACCTGAGTTCAGATCCCAGAACCCATGTAAGACACCAGGCATGACTTCACACTGGCCTATAAATCTGTCTCTGTGGAAGGTTGGAGACAGGTGGATCACTGGGGCTTGTTGGCTGTCAATCTACTTCTAGGTTCACTGAAAGTTCTTTTCCTAATGAAAGGAAGGCAGAGAGAAACAAATCTTCCTCTGGATTCTGCACACTCACCACATAAGTGTACACACCCATACTCACAGAAAATATGCCATACAGTTGAGAGAGAAAGATTTGAGAAAATCATGTCATCCTTTGATATTAGTGTCTTCAGTAACGTGGGTATTGTCATAAATATCTGTAAATAACATATTAGATTATTAGATGAGGATCTTTACTGCACTTATAAGGGGAAAAAGTAAATCAAAGTTATGAGGGAATTTTTCAAGTGAAATAAGTAAACAAAAATAGAAAATCAAAGTCACAGCTGCTTTGGTAAAAAAGAAATTAAGTTTATATGTTAGGGCACAAAATGGCACTATGGAGATCTGAGCCACTGTGTTTTGAGTTCTCCAAAGCCTGAGAACTTCCAATCTCCCCACCCTTTCCCCATTCCCCTTCCAGTCGTGTGCACAGGCTGACTCCCACTCTTCTAGCTCAGATCTCTGGATTACAGTCCTAACACAGACTAGCGGAATCCTCTAGTGTGGTTTGTTAGAGAATCCATAAGCTGTCCCCAGCCTCACATTCCCCTGGACTCCTGGTCTGCCTGACACAGACCAGTCCTCCTACTACCATGATAAGTCAGATCCTGCTCAATGGGCCTTGATTCCCCTGAAGCCTGAACACCTCCAAATTTCCCTCCCCCACCCTCTCTCCCTGCTAGTCATGTGCACAGTCCCACTCTTGTTCTGCTTCAAATATCTGGACTAGCTTCCTAATCCAGACTATATTAACCCTCTAGCATAGTTTGTTAGACCTTCAACAGGCTGTGCCACCTCATATTCTCTGGGCTTCCGATCTACCGGACACAGACCAGCCTGAAAAATACCCTGCTAAGTCAGATACCACCCACTGTGCCTTGACTACCCTTAATTCTAAGCAGCACACCCTGTCCCCTTCCTCTGGTCCTCTTTCTAGCATTGGGCCAAGACCTGCTCCTGCACTTTTCACTCCAGATCCCTGGACTACCCTCTTTGCCTAGACCCACCCACTGTGACCTGATCCCCTGCACCTAGATAACTCAATTCTCCACCGTTATCTGTAACACCATGCACAGTCTGTCACCACCATCATGTTGCATTTAACTCCCCCAATACTGATCGGCCTACCACAGAACAACATATGACTGACACCAGCCTAATACCCTAGGAGAACCTAAAAATCCTACTGTGAAGGTTTGAATGAAAATGTCTCCCATAAGCTCCATGTATTTGGACATTTTGTCCCCAGATGACGGTGTTGTTTTGGGAGGTTTTAGAAAGTGTGGCTATCCTGGAGGAAGAATGTCACTGAAGGTAGAATTAGAGAGTTTTTAAGCCTTTCCAGATCTCCAGTTGCTGTCTTGTTTCCTGTGCCTGTGTGATGATGTGAGAGCTTAGCTTCTGTTGCTCCTGTTCCAGCCAACTCCAGCCACCATGCCTCCCTGACATGATGGACTGTAATTCCCCTGGAACCATAAGCTCAAATAAACTCTTCCTCCTATAAATTGCTTGGGTCAGTGTTTCTATCACAGCAACAGAAAAGTTACTAATACAGTAATTAGTAGCAGGAGTGGGGTGTTGGCTGTGAAGATTCTGACCATGTTGGGTTATGAAGAAATGAGGAAGAATTTGGAAGATTGGGCTACAAAAGTGGTTGCTTGCTGTAAGCACAACTTAACAGGCCATTCTAGTAAATGCTTGGAAGAAAGTAGTGCTCAGAACAATGTAGTTCCAAAGGGAAATAAGGACTTAAGGCGAATTTGGGATATTTTGGCAAAGAGTCTGGCTGGAGTCTGCCCTCAAGCAAAAAGTTTGCCTGAGGCTAAGTTGAAAAGCAATGGATTCAGGGCTGGAGGGATGGCTCAGTGGTTGAAAGCACTGACTGCTTTTGCAGAGGACCTGTGTTCAATTGAGCACCCACATGGTGGCTTTGAACCATCCTTAACACCAGTTCCAGGGGAATCTGAAGCCCTCTTCTGACCTCCGGAGCATTGAATTGTGGCATGGATATTAATGGTGAATATTATGCATATCTACAGTGAAAAAGAGCATGAAAGATGTAAGATTGAAGGAGTCATTAATTCTTCCTCTACGGTTTCAGAGAGGCTTGGAAGTCAGGCAGTGTGCAGTGGGGGTTCCCCTGGATAGAGAAGGCCCTGATAGGCCATTGTGTAAAGCTGTGAAAGTGAAGCCTGGTTGGCAATTGAGACACCAAGAAGATGTCTGTGATACTACCAAGAAGACCTGCATAAATGGAGTGGTACCAGTACAAGACAGAGATGTGTGTTGCACACAGCAAAGCTAGAGAGCCTGAGCCATCTAAGCCCTTTGGAACTAAAGCCTCAGAAGTTGTATGTGGAGCTACTGGATTTTGTGTTTGCCATGACGTTTTTTGGTCTTGTTTTAGTCCAGTATTTCCTTACCTTGCCTCCATTCCTCCATTTTGGAATGGTAATGTGTATTCAGTTCCAGTGTATGTTGGGAATATATAATTTTTTTTTAATTTTATTTTATCGGGACTTACAGTTAAGATATTTACTTGAGTATAAGAAGAAATTTTGCACTGCAGACTTTGGAATAGTATTGAGACTGATGACTATGGAGACTTTTAAAGTTGGACTGAATGCATTTTTCATTTTATATGGCCATGAGTCTTTGGGGACCAGGGGGTGGAATGTGATGGTTTGAATGAAAATGTCTCCCATAGGCTCCAACTATTTGGACATACTGTCCCCAGATGATGGCACTCTTTGGGGAGGTTTTAGAAGTTATGGCTATCACAGAGGAAGCATGTTAGTGGGGATGGGCTTAGAGAGTTCCTAAGGCTTGCTGGATCTCCAGTTGCTCTCTTGTTCCCTGTCCCTGTGTGATGATGGGAGAGCTTAGCTTCTGTTGCTCTTGCTCCTGCCACCTACAGCCACCATGCCTCCCTGCCATGATGGACTGTAAATCTCCTGGAACCATAAGCTCAAATAAAATCTTCCTTCTATAAATGGCTTGTGTCAGTGTTTCTATCACAGCAACAGAAAAGTGACTAATACACCTACCATCTAAGTTTTCATCCATGAGCAAAAAGCAACCAAGAGACATCAGTAATACAAACAGAAGCAAAATTTAAATAAACAAAGCATAATAGAATTTCATTTCAAACACACACAGTCATCAAAAAATATACAGATACATTAGAAAAACACAAATAAAATGAAAAAAACCAAATTCCATCACTTCTACAGACATGTACTACAATTTGAATCACTCTAAGGAAGATCATTATGCAGAATTTAAAAGAACAATCATAAACATGAACAAAGAATTTAAAGAAGACACAGAAAAAAAAACTCAAAGGTCTCAAATAGGATAGACAGAAACTTAGCAGGGAAAAATCAAGAAAATAAAAATATGCAGCTTAATGAAATAACACAAGCTATTCAGGATTTCAAAAGTGAATTCATTAAAAAGATACAACTATTGAAGGAATTCCAAGCAAAAGTGAAAATGCAAAGCAAAATTCAACAAGCCAAACTGAAACATTAGACAAAAGCCTTACAAGTAAAATAAATAAAACAGAAAACAGAAATCAATACTGGATGACAAAGTTGAAGAACTGTAGTCCTTAAGCAAAGACTTTGAGAAATTTTTAAAAGCACAGGTATGGAATATGCAGGAAATGTGGGACACTGAAAAAAGACCAAATCTATGCATCATAGGTATACAGGAAGAATCTCAGGCTAATGGCATTAACCAGATCTTAAACAGCTTATGGAAGAGAAACTTTCCTAAATTAAGAGAAGACATATGTATAGAGATTTAAAGCCCATAGAACAATTAGACAGGACCAGAACAAAAACTCTCCATGGCATATCATAGTAAAAACACTAAAAGTACAGAACAAAGAGCGGGTACTGAAGACTGTTAGAAAGAAAACAAGTTACATACAAGGGAAAACCCATAAGAATTACTGCTGGATTTTCATTGTAAACTATGAAAGCCAGAAGAATCAGTATCAACGTGTTCCCAGTTCTCAATGACCGTAGATGCCAACCTTAGCTAAACTAACTATCATAGTCGAAGAAGAACAGAAAATTTTCCATTACATGAAAAGTTTGAAAGAATTCATGTCCACCAAACCAAACCTACAGAGAATACTGGAAAGAATATAAAGGAACAAAGATAGGAATACCTAAGAGAATACAGAAAAAAATAGGAAGTTATAATAACAGAAACACAAAACAGGAATAAGAACACAAACAAATAAAAATAACAGTAACCAATACATATTTTAAAATTATAACTCTAAATATCAATGGCCTAAACTCTTCAGTCAAATGGCACAGGCTAGTGGACTGGATTAAGAAACAAAATCTTTTTGTCTTTAAGAAACTCCTCCAAACTTAAAGGATAGGCACTACCTTATGGTGAAAGAATAGGAAAAACTATTTCAAGAAAATGACACTAAGAAGCAAGCAGGTGTTGCAATTCTAATATTTGATGAAATAGACTTGGAATTAAAACTAATCAGAAGAGATTAAGAGAGTCACTTTATTTTAATCAAAGAAACAATTGATAGATATTACAATCATGAACATATATGCACTGAAGTCTGGGGCACCCAAATTCATAAAAAAGACTATAAAACACAGATGAACACCAACTCAGTAACAGTAGGTGACTTCACTACCCCATGATAACCAATAGACAGGTCAACTGAACAAAGAATAAACAGACAACTGAATTAAATGGCATCTTACAGCAAATGAACCTAACACATATCTATAGAATATTCCACCCAAGCACCAAAGAATATACTTTCTACTCAGCAGCCCCTGCAAGGGTCTTTAACATTGACCACATACTGAGACACAAAATGAACCTCAAAAAGTACAAAAAAATTAAATAATTTCATGCATTCTATCAGGCCACAATGCAATAAAGCTTATAATCAACAGCAAAAGAAGATCTATTAACAACAGAAACTATTTGGGTTAAACAACACACTCATGAATGATGAATGAATCAAAGAAGAAATTACAAAAAAATAAAAGTATTCCTGGAACTAAATGGAAAGGTTAGTACAACAAAAAAATCCTTTGGGACATTTTAAAAGCAGTCCTAAGATGGAAGTTTATAGCTCTTAGTGCCTACGTTGAAAAAATAAGAAAGAGCACTTATAAATGATTTAATATACAACTCAAGACTCTGGAAAGTCAGGAACAAACCATGTCCAAGCCCAGGAGATGAGAAAAAAATAACAGAGTAGAAGTTAATGAAATAAAAACAAAGAAAATACAAAGAAACAATGAATCAAAGAGCTGGTTCTTTGAAAAACTAAACAATATAAACAGACCCTTGGCCAGTTAACCAAAAGAAAGAGCAAATCCAAATTAATAAAATCAGAGATGAAAGTGAAAACATCACAACAGACTCCTCAAAAATTCAGAACATTATAAGGTAATACTTCAAAAACCTATACTCTATTAAATTTGAAAATGTAAAAGAAATGGATAAACTTCTAAATTCATGGAAACTACTAAATTTAAACCAAGAAGAGATTAGCAGCTAAACTGGCCAATAACAAATAAGGAAATTGAAACACTAGAATTTCCCAACTAAAAAACTCCAGGCCCAGATAGATTCACAACAGAATTCTACCATATGTTCAAAGAAGATCTACAACGACTACTCTTTAAATTATTCAAAACAGAGGGCTAACTCCCAATTTTTTTCTATGAAGCCAGTATCAGACTAATACTAAAACCAGGTAAGACAAAAGAAAAAAGAAATCTATAGGCTCATATCCTTAATAAACATGTAGACAAAGATCACAACAGAGTACTCACAACTACATACAAGCACACATCAAAAATATCATGCATCATGATCAAATCTGTGTTATTCTGGAGATGCAGGGATTGTTCAACATTTTAAGTCAATAATTGTAATAATAAATCATATAAATGGTCTTAAAGATAAAAATCATGTGGTCGTCTCACTAGATGGAGAAAAGGCATTTG
The DNA here is from genome assembly GCF_000622305.1 of Nannospalax galili. Classification (NCBI taxonomy): domain Eukaryota; kingdom Metazoa; phylum Chordata; class Mammalia; order Rodentia; family Spalacidae; genus Nannospalax; species Nannospalax galili. The sequence goes on from NW_008340850.1 coordinate 1,332,506, forward strand.
AACAAAATCAACATGCATTCATATTAACAGTCCTAGATAGGACATACCTCAACATAATTAAATGTATATACAACAATCCACAGTCAACCTCATTCTAAATGGAGAAAAAGTGGAAGCATTCCCATTAAAATCAAGAAACAGACAAGGCTGTCCTCTATTTCCACTCCATTTGATATAGTGCCTGAAAGACTTTCAAGAGCAATAATAGAAGAGAAGGAAATTAAAGTAGTACTAATTGGAAAAGAAGAGGTCAAAATATCACTATTTGCAGAAGATACAGAAGGGATCCCAAAAATTCCACTCTACTAGAAAACTGCTAGAAATGATTCGTACTTTCAATAAAGTGGCAGGTTACAAAGGCAACTTTCAAAAATCAGTAGCCTTTTGATATCAAACAAAATCCCCATGCTATTCCTCAGAGTTAGAAAAACTATCCTATAATTTGTACACAATCATGAAAGACCCTGAATAGACAGAGTTATAGTCATAAAAACAGCATGATACTGTCACAAAAACAGATATCAGTGGACACGTAGATAAAAGATCCAAACATGAGAAAATGAAATTTCCATCACCTGATATTTGGCAAATGTCTCAAGAACACCCAATAGAGGAAAGACAGCATCTTCAACAAATGGTGCTCACAAAACTGTATTTTCACCTGTAGAAGAATGGAATTGAACCCTTATCTCTTACCATACACAAAAATCAACTCCAAATGGATCAAAGGCCTCTATACAAAATCTGAAACTCTGAAACTGCTAGAAGAAAACATAGACAGTACCCTATAAGGTATAGCTTTAGCAAAGGACTTTCTAAATCAGACATCAGTTGCTCAGGCATTGAGGTGGACAATTAAAAATGAAACTCATTAAACTTAAAGACTTCTGTACAGCAAAAGAAACACCCAAGGAAGTGAAGAGGAAACCCATTGAGTGGGAGAAAATCTTCACCTGCCACATGTCTGACAGAGGATTGATATCCAGAATATTCCATGAACTCAAGAAACAAAGAAAACAAGAAAACTGACCCAATAGAAAGATGAGTTAATGACTTGAACAGAGAGCTCTCAAAAGAAGAAATAAGAGTTGCTAAGCAACAACTTAATTATTGCTCAACATCCTTAGTAATTAGGGAAATGAATATCAAATCCACTTATGATTTCATCTAACCACAGTCAGATTTGCTAAGAACAAGGGGAACAAAAGACACCACATCCTCTTGAGGCTGTGGATAAAGGGGAGCACTAATTCACTGCTGGTGGGAGTGAAAACTGGTCAACCACTATGGAAAGCAGTGTGGAGAACTCTCAAAAAACTAAAAATGAATCTATCATATGATGCTGTTATATTACTCCTTGACATATACCCAAAGGACTCATCTTACTATTGACATACCTAAATATTCATTTTTGTTGGTGCTCTTTTCACAATAGTCAAGAAATTGAGGCAATCTAAGTGTACTTCAGCTGATGAATGGATAATGAAAATGTGGTACATTTACACAATGGAGTCCTACTCACCAATAATAAAAGATGAAATTATGAAATTTGCAGATAAATGGGTAGAACTAGAAACTGTTCCACTAAGTGAAGTAACACCGACTGAGAAAAGCAAGCAGCATATATTCTCACTCATTTGCAGATCATATCCCCAATCTCTTATACATGAGCATGTCATAGAAAGAATAAAATCTGAAAGGGGAATAGTAAGGAACATATGTTACTTGGGGGAGGTGGAGAAAGTAGAGCTGTTTGGCTGGGAGGGGAGGTTGGAGAGACGTGCAAGGGACCATGGAGGGAGGAAACAGGAGAGGGGGTTGGTGTTGGGGGAAGATGAGGAAAAAGGGGGCACTTGGTCTAGGTAGAGAGAAGGGAGTTTGGACAGGGGAAGAGAGAGCGGATATGAATGGAGCTTAAGAGATGTAGGACAACAGAGGGAAATGTGTTAGCTCAGGACACCCCGGAGAAACACAGATACTGTTTGTGAACATTAGTGAACATGTATACCTAGGGACTGTATAGCAAGGATCACAGTGACAGAGTATACCTCCCTTTAAGTTGTTCATTAGAGTAGTCCAAGAGACTTCCAAAATAACACAGGCTATTGCTGGAGCCCTTGGTTATCTCCCAGGACTTGAAGGTAAGATCCACTACTGAAGACAAGACATAGTTCAGACACAGGTCTTGGAGTAACGGAGATGGAACTGGCCTGGATGCCTTCTCCCTGAAGACTAGATTTCACGGTTCTAGAGGATACTATGCAAGTTGTTAAGAGAGAAAAATAATCAATGGTTCGACCCAGCTGTAAAGCCTAATAACCAAAACACCTGGCGTAGCAAACTACTTCTATTGCTGCATTAGTGGCACTGTTATCTTGGGAGGGGGGTAAATAACAGCTGTGTAATTGGACTTAAGGCCCTCTCAATGGGAGGAAACTCATGGGTGGCACTGTACATATAGCTAAATACATATGGCTGGAGAGGTCATCGATCCTAGAGAAAACCCTATCTCTGTCATATCTCTAGACAAATGATTTCTTTCTAAATGCTAAATTTGGATCCTTATATTTACAGACAAGTGTATTATACACCACTCATCAAAGAAGCTTCTTTTTGCCAGAGATGGAGGCTATTACAGAGTTCCACAACTGGTCACACACAGAGAACATATGTCTGAGAGATACCCAGCCCCAGATGACACATCTACAGTGGAAACTCTACACCTAAAGTTCATGGAACATAGCAGAACAGGGGGTGGAGTGAATACTAGTGTATCCCTCAGCTCTCTCCAGGGAATCTTCCTTATACAACAGAGTGTGGTGCACACAGAAGGTCACCACTGTTTAAATTTTAGAGAATAAGAGACTGCAGAGTGTATTCCCTTGGATAGGATTCCTATATTAAACTTCACACCACCCACAGCTCAGGGGGCATCAAGATTGTAAGAGCCAGGGTTGGTCCATGGGCATAGAGAAACAGAGGCTTTCAGATCACTGGTAGTTTGTCCATGTTAACTTCTGGCAATGGTGGTGGCTGCATAAGACCCATGCTGGCTAAATCATCCAAGGGCCTAATACAGAGCAAGGAAAATGAGCTGCAGGACCTCGTCCTAGCCTGGAAACTTTGGGAAACTGATTAGTGCTGGGTGAGGGAGAGCAGGTCTTCTTTAAGATCTCCCTGGGCTGCCTGTGGGATTAAAGGGCACACACCTTTAATCCCAGCACTCCGGAGGCAGAGGCAGGTGTATCTCTGTTAGTTTGAGGCCATTGAAGTCTACATATTGATTTCCAGGCCAGCTGTGGTTACAGGAGACCCTTTCTCAAAATAGACCCAAAAAATAAAAATATAAAAAAGATGTCTAGATAGGCTGACTAGACTCCAGTAAATGAACCTGCACCAAAGGCTATCTGGGTACAAATGCTGGACTGGACAGGATTTAACATATATGATAGGATGCATGAAATCCCATAGGGAGAGCTCTGTGGGTGTTTATGGGAAGAGGTCTAAATTTGATTAAGAACTATTGTATAAAATGCACATAAACTCTACAAAGATATTTTTTAAAATAGCACTATGCTAAAATTCACACTTACACCAGTATATAACATATAACCAGTTATATAATAACTCTAGTTCTAGAGTTAGTAATCCATGATGGACAAAGGAGTGCTCTGTTGAGCAGTCTTCCCAGGCCTCCCTTTACTTCCTTGTTCCTCAGGCTGTAGATGAAGGGGTTCAGCATGGGAGTCACCACAGTGTACATCACTGAGGCAATAGAGCTTTCTTTGGAAGAACAAGTCACAGCAGAACTGAGGTAAACCCCAAGTCCTGTTCCATAGAACAAGGAGACAACACAGAGATGAGACCCACATGTGGAAAAGGCTTTATGTCTGCTTGAAATAGAGGACATCCTCATCAACGTGCAGACAATCCGAGAGTAAGAAAACAGGATGCCAGTCGTGGGAAATATACCCAGCAGAGCAGTTACCACATACAGACAGATACTATTGATGAAAGTATCAGAACTGGCCACCCTGAGAAGCTGAGCCAGGTCACAGAAGAAATGTGGAATTTCAGTGTTGATAGAGAAGGTGAGGTGCATCAGCAGGAGAAAGTGAATGAGGGAGACACAGAGCATGACGACCCAACATATCAGAATCAGGAGGCCACACAGCCTTGGGTTCATAATGATTGTGTACTTCAGAGGGTGGCAAATGGCCACAAATCTGTCATATGCCATTACAGTCAGTAAAAAGTTATCCATTCCAACAAAAGTCATAAATAAATACAACTGAGTGAGGCACTCCATGTAAGAAATGCCTTTGCTGTACATTGAAATATTCATGAGCATCTTTGGGACTGTGGTAGAGGTGAAGCAGATGTCAACAAAGGATAGATTGCAGAGGAAGAAGTACATGGGGGTGTGGAGGTGGGGATCAGAGCTGACAGTCAGGATGATGAATAAATTTCCAAATACTGTGATCAGGTACATGATCAGAAATAGTCCAAAGAGAATGGATTGCAGTTCTGGATCCTCTGAGAGGCCTTGGAGGAGGAACTGTGGTCCTCCAGTGTGATTTTCTATTTCCATGTCACTTGACTATATCCTGGTGAGGGAAACAAAAGAAATGTTTGATGATGGCTTGGTAGATAGCTCATTGGTTAAATAATCTACTGCAAAATGGTAAGAACAGAAATTGTGATCTCCTGAATCCACACAAATGTCAGGTGAACATGGCAGCCCATCTGTAATTCCAATTGGAAAATTGGAGACAGGATCCACGTAGTAAGCTGGTTATTGAGACTAGCCATAGGGTAAGCTCTAGGTTTGGTTGAGGCAAATTATTTATTTGGATGATTCCAGACATTAATCTTGAACCTCTACTTACATGCATACCCACATGCACCCACACCTGTATACGTGCCCACACACATGTAAACATACACACACACACACACACACACACACACACACACACACACCAAACAGAAATAAATAAAATACTTAATGAATAGCCAATTTGAACCTCAGTTCATGAAGTCATTCAAGGATGGACATCCTTCATGCTGAATGAAGTCTAACCTATGAAAGCTATTCACTTTACTAAGTAGTATCTCATTTACCTTTAAAATACATGTAATCACTGGGTGTGGTGGCATGCACCTTTAATCCCAGCTGTCTCCTGCAGGTGGAACTCTGTGAGATTGAAGTCAGCCTGGACTGCACAGTGTCTTCCAGGCAGGATGGAGTAACAGGGGAACATATCTCAAAATATGTATAATTGTTCACATTTCCTTTAAACAGAAGTTTATTCTGTTTGTATCACTAGCTCAATTGTTTTAATTTTCCTCTTTCAATTTATGAACATAAACTAATTGTTACTTGTTATATCCTATCCTAAGTATTGTCTGAATAATTTCTATTTTTTAAATATTTTATCAATTATTTTTATTTTATGTATGTCAGTGTATTGACTCCATGTATGTAAGTGCACCCATGTCATGCAATGCCCGAGGAGGTCAGAAGAGAATGTCAGAGCCCCTGGAACTGGAGTTACAGATGATTTCTAGCCACCATGTGGGAGCTAGAAATTGAATCCCAGTCCTTTGCAAGAGCAGCCACTTCTCTTAGCCACTGAACCATCTCTCTAGCCCTGATAATTTCTATACTTAGGTTTGAAGTAATTGTTAACTGTAGGCCTTTAATAGAAACAAGCTTTTTATTCAGTTACTTAATGCAGCATGGTGCCCTACTATTTCTTAGTGCCCTACTACTTGTTTTGTATAAATACAGTCATGATTGTTACATTGTAAAGCTTTATAAAACTTTGATCACTGAAGGACTTGAGTCTCAGTAAATGATAGCTATCATTATCACTATTGTTATCATTGCTGGGTTTTATTCTAATTTTATTATAATTACTTTTACACATAGCTCTTCCAAGCTGCAGGATACAACTGTGCCTTGAAAATGGAATTCTTGAATCATGCTTGATGGAACAGAACTTTGATCCACCATCTTTCTGTGGAAAAATTATTTAATTGCTCTTAACCTTAATTATATCACATCTATGATAGAAACACTTAATGTTGACTATATGGTAGAATTAAAAAGCAAACTTAAAGATATAACACTTGTCCCATAAATCCTGTGATATATTGGATATTTCATAAATGTGCATTTCTGTTTTAATGCTCCAATAAACCTCACTTAAAAATATAATTTGTTACTATCCCATTACACCGTGCAATCCTCATGTATAGAATTCTGATTATTGTGAACATATCAGACTTTTTAGCTTTTTGGACAACCATGACATCATCTCTAATTAATGAAGGTGTCTGTGATTTCTTTTTTTCAAGAATGCCCTGCATGTGAATTTCCTCCTGAAAGAGAAAAAGGTGTGTGAACTGCATAGGAGGAGGAAGACACAAAAGCTGACTACCAATAAAATCAAATATGGGGTTTGGATATGTAGCTCAGTGGTAGAGCACTTAACTAGTGTGCACAAAGCCCTAGGTTAATCATCAGCATTGCAAAAATTAAAACCAATGAGCGTGTTTGTGTGTGTGTGTGTGTGTGTGTGTGTGTGTGTGTGTGATCTCATGTGTCCATGCTCATGAAGAGCTATGTATTGTATTAAAATCATCAGAGTTCATAGCCAAAATATAAAATAATATAATTAAAATACTGAAAATTTTACATTAATAGATAAATTATTTTGTAAAATTGAAAGATAAAACAAACACATAAAAATATTCTGAACAGGTACCTCCCCCAAAGATCTACTGGTAGCTGACTTCTGGGGAATGGGAGTTATTATCATCAGTGGTGCAGCCAGTCGTGAGTTACCTGTGTTCCAAGACATAGCTCCACAGCCATGCCCATGCTAGAGGCCCTGCCTAAACACAATATGTTACAAAAACATGAAACAAAATGTCATGACATTAGTCAAGGGACTTCATCAGAGAAAAGGGATTTTGTGGGAAGTGTTAAGAGATAACTGAGTGTTGAACATATTATATACATATATGAGATAGTCAAAAAATGACTAATTAAAACATTTTTGAAATATAGATCATTTGTAGAGGGCTTGTACAATATGCAGAATATTCTGAGTTAAATTCCCTGTACCACACAAAAAATTCTTGTATGGTAAACATTGTCAGTATAATGAATGATGAAATATTATTAATCATCATCAAGAAATAATTTATTCTGTAAACATTAATAGGGTTTTCTCTGAAATAAGGGCATTTCAATTGTAAGAGAATGGGTGTGCTGTTATTAATCAGTGTTGGTAAGGAAAGACAAAAGTTTTAGGCTTTGAAAACAGAGTGTAAAGTTGTCCTATCCTATTAGATGGTAAGCTCATATGATGGAGGGTTGAAGGGCCAATGTGATGAGTGAGGGGGTGAGAATTGGGGAGTCAGACTACAAGGACCAGGTTAGTTTTCTTTACGCTTCATTAGTTCCTATTTCAAAGTACTGTGTTTGCATTTATGGAGAGTCTGTGAATGTGAGCTTTACCTCATTTGCTTTCTAAACACATACATGGCTTTTCTTACTTTGTGCATTTTGAACAAACGCAAACATTGGGCATGTGATAAAGATCAGAATCCAAATCTCAACTACACAATTAAATAAGATAATTAAGTAAAATACATTCATATCTACTTCAAAAACCAACCAGTGCTAGGAATAGAAGACTGATTAATATAACTATGTGGACTAGCATTATTCACTACAGAACAGGATTAATGAATATAAATCCTAACCAACCAAAATTACAGTAGAAGAAAGTACTTGAGAATATTGAATAGCTATTTATGGCTTTAAATTCCAGAAATGAGACTGTCAGGACAATAAACAAAGTAACAAAATGACAATATTCTGACACAATAAAGAAAATTGTTTTTAAAGAATGTCCAGCACAACATGTTACAATAAAATACTAGAGGATCTGTGTCTAACTCATCATAGTATGCCAATTCAGACTTATCCCACTTCAGTCACATTCTATATTTCTGATCATTTCAGGGGCTGGTAACATGAAAAATAAAATTGAGCTATTAAGTATCAGAAATAAAGACATTATTTGCAGATGCTAATGTGGGAACAAATTTGAAAATAGAACTAAAATAGGGTGATATTAATAAGACAGCTAAGTCAAATCTACTAGTTAAAAAGTATAGGGACTACAATAAAATCTATAGAATTTGAAACAAAGTAGGCAATGAGTATCTTAATATATTTTTTTTCAGTGAGTGAATAATGATTAAATAATTGGATGGAAATAAACTAACAAGAGTTTGCAATCTATAATTAAACAGTGGAGAGACTGGCGAACTTACCAGAAAATAAGTCTAATTAGAAAGATGCTCTCTATTTTAAGAATGAGAAAAGGAAACAGAGTATCTGGAGAAGGCAGTTCTTGCTTCTAACAGCTGAAGTTCCTTCAAAGTTCAAGGATTTGAACTAGATAGACTGAGTAGATATGGTATTTCCCCATTCTCATTGTTCTAGCACTAAAGCCCAGAACTCACAGTCCCTTCACTTTGCCATATTATTTCACCAGTTCTAATAAAAACAAACAGTATCTCTGCAATGATTATCTCTTTTACAAGTCTCCCTGTAGGAAACCCTTGTGAATTTTCACACTGGTTGAGATCACAGAAAAATAGAAGAGGGATGGCAATGGCAGGTTTGTAGCTTTTAGCATTCTAAGCTTGAAATCCCAGAGCTCCTAATTAAGCAAATAGTTCTATTGTCATTTCACGTTAAACAATTTCTGTCTCTTGAGGTACAAAGAAGAAAGAACAGAGGGATGTTTAAGTCAGTTTTCCTATGTAATCAGTATGGGGAAAACTGTGTTTCCTTTGAGAAGATTTTTAGACATATTTTAGTTTCCTTTCTGTCATGGTGTTTATTCTAAGCAATGTTGAATTACTGCAAGAGATTGATTTAAGGAATAATGTCTCTGAATTATAAATACTTAGAAAAGTCGTTGGACATTACTTTCATATTATATCAGATTCATTACACTTATATTTATTTATGTAAATTAGCCTAATGTATTAGCTATCGATGTGGAGCTATCTCACTCCACTGCCCCATTCAACTTTAT
>NW_008340850.1:1341643-1347159 GCF_000622305.1 Nannospalax galili
CTGTATGTATGTGTATGTGAGTCGTGTGTTTGTGTGTATGTTTGGGTGTGTATATGTGTGTATATGTATATATGTGTGTGTGTCTGTCTGTGTGTGAGTGTGTATGTGTGTATATGTATATATATATGTGTGTGTGTATGTGTGTATATGTATATATGTCTGTGTGTGTGTCTGTGTGTACGTGTGAATATGTGTATATGTACATATGTATGTGTGTGTCTGTGTGTCTGTGTGTGCATGTGTATTTGTGTGTTTCAGCCAGAGTCTGATTTGTTTCCCCAAATGTCCTTCAGTGTGGACCATTCACTGGACCCACCAAGAACCCCTACCCTGTAAAACACTCTCTATCCCCTTCCCAGTAGCCTTCAATTACCAAAAGCTCCTTAAGTTGGATTAGTATGTCTTACTTAGTTCCCCATGTCTATGCTGGAATTTTGTCTGACTTGAGCTTGCATAAAACTTGTGCATGTTGTCACTATAGCTGTGAGTTCATATGAATACCTGACCAGCTGTCTAGAAGACTCTGTTTCCTTGTGGTTATCCACACCTTCTGGCTCTTAGTCTTTCCACTTCCTCTTCCACAATGATCTCTGAGTCTCAGGAACCAGAGGTTTGAAATAGATGTCCTATTCAGGGATAAATACTTTACAACCACTTTTTCTTTGCCCCATTGGCCAATTGTGGGTTTCTGTGTTAATCACCATCTGTTACATAAGAAAATGTCTGTCGTGAGAGTTGAGAGATTCATTCTTCCTGTGTGGAAGTTGCATTAAAGTTGTGTTGCTTAAGGTTAGGCATCTCATGGACACGTTGTTCTCTGCATTCAAGCAGTTCTGGAACTCTGTAATAGTCTCCATCTTTTGGAAAAAGAAGTTTTTTGATGATGGGTATACTTATGTGTCAATATGAGTATGCCCATTGAGGACAGTTTAGGAAAACTACATTGGTCTAGCTATGGAGCAAAAGTAAGTTTTTCTCCAGGGTGTGTGCAATAGTCTCCATCTGTTGAAAAAACAAGCTGCCTTAATGAGGGGTGAAAGCTACACTAGTTGGTAAACATGAGGATGCGTATTTAGAAAAAAATATGAAATTACATTGGTCTATGTATGTGGCAAAAGTCAGTTTTCCTCTAGGATCTATGACCCAACCGACCATGTGTATTTGGTAATGTTTACAGTTTCACACATGAGTTCACACCTACTGAGTGGACCTTAGTTCCAATTAGACACCTGTTGATTACCCCAAGGAAAGGTGCCACTACTGTACCAATAGCAATATTTTACTGGGCCAGTAATTCTTGGTTATTGGGCTTCACAGCTAGGTAGGACCATAGACTGATTTTTGCCTTGGCAGTTCAATAGCATTCTCTAATATCCTGAGACCTAGTCTGTAGTGAGGAGGCTTCCAGGTCAGTTCCAACTCAATTGCTCCAAGTCTTGTGTCCTAAGTGTGGCATGTCTTTACCAGTAGGGCCTTATCTTCAAGTTGAAGGGCAGTGGCAGTAGCCTGTGTTATATTGGGAGACTCTTGGACTACCCTGACCAAGAGATGTTTCTCTAGTCTGGCACTGAGTTTTTTGCAATACAATAATCAACTATAGGTATGTTTTCATATATTTACTGTATGTGTATTTTTCATTAGGACTTTGAATTAATATATTTTCCTCTGATTTTTCATTCCTTCTATGAATTATTTATCTCTCCACTTATTCCTCCTGTATAACCCTTCCTTCTCCCTCCCCAGTTAAAGTCCCCCCTCTTTTCCCCATTTCCCCCTTAGAAAACCTATCTTCTTCTCTCAAGGTCCTTCTCCCCTTATCCCCACGGGCCCTTTCCATTTTTCTGGTTCCTGTGTTTATATCAGGATATATACACACACCTAAAGATTTAAAGCTAAGATCTACAAATGAGACAGAACAGGGGCCATTGGGTTTTCTGAGTCTGTGTTGCTTCACTTAATATAACAGCTTCTAGTACCATCCATTTACCTGAGAATTTCTTGATTTTGTTTGCTTTTCCACTGAGTAGAACTCCATTGTGTAAATGTACGATATTCACTATCCGTTCATCAGTTCTTGGACATTTAGGTTATTTTCATTTATTAATTACTCTGAAAAGAGCAGTGATTAACATGGCTGTGCAAGCATCTCTGTAGTAGAATGAGTCTGTTGGTTAATTGCCAAGGAACAGTATGACTGGGTCAAATGGTACATTTAATCTTAGTTATTTTTTTTTCTTCTTTTTTAAATTTTTTATTTTTTATTTTTTCTTACAGGAGAACTTTATTTGTATGATTTCTTTTTTATATCCCTCCCATCGCCATGGCCCACCTCCCTCCTTCTACTTCCTTTAGAATTACAAGTCCATTTCATATAGTTCATAGTACGTGTGCTTAGAGACAACAAATTGGTATTGGATAACCTATCAGGGAGTTCATCCCTGGAGAAAACCGATTCTCCCTCTCTTGGCAGCTGTTGATTCGCTATAGCTCTTCATCTAGGGGTTGGGGTCTTGTGAAATGTACCCCAACCACATTTGCATGTGCACTGGTCTTGTCATTACACAGGTCTTGTGTAGGCAACCATACTCCAAAAATAACTTCTTAATGATGACTGGTAATATTCCCCTCAGATCCCAGCAAAGACCACTGGAGTGATTCTAAAGAGGGGACATTTACTATGAAACATTTCTATTAACTATAATTTGTGGCTTAATAAATTTTATTGGAAAAGCAGGAAAGAATAGTTTATTAGTCTTCTCCACTGAATATCCATACCATTTGACTCTATTTTCAGTGATAAATTTGGTGAAGATTTTAGTTGACTCCACATTGTATTAATAACATATGAAAATACATAATCACAGTGTCTCAGCCTGTCTGTCAGTCTGTCACTTCTTCCAAACCGAATATTATTTTCAGGACAAGAATCCAAGGCAAAAATTAAAACAGGGCTATAACATTGTTCTTCTGCTGTGTAAATAGCCTAACCTTTTAGCCACCTGGGTGTGGAATGGCTGCTCTAGCAAATTTCTTGCTTTAAGCCTCTTGTTAAAAATATAGACAATTGTATAACTTTATCTAAACTCATGCATTATGTTTTTAAATTTTTATTAATGGTTATTTTTGTGGATTTAGGGAGGACTATAGAAAACTTTTTTATTGAGATTTTTTTTACAATATTTCCCAATCAAATCCAGACCCCCTCCCTCATCCATACCTCCTCCCATCACCCAACCTAACCCTATGCACTTATGCACTGTGCCATACATGCTGAGTCCTATTCATTCAGGTGTTTACACCCAATTTCCTTCAATGTAAATGCGTCCACTGGATTCTAGTCAGCTTATTTAGTGGTCATCAGCAGCAATCATTCTCAAATAGTTCTGTCTAGTGCTGGCCTGCCACCTATTTCACACCTCCACTTTGGGCCCTTTTTTAATTGAGCTGACATGGGTCCTGTGTTCGATGCCACCATTACCACAGACGTACATGAGCAAGCCTCCAGTGGCCTGGAAGTTTCTACTTCCCTGTGTTCATGAACCAGCCCTGGCTCTTACAATCTTTCGCTCTCCTCTTCTGCAATCAATGGTCCATGAACCATGGGTGGGTGAGGTTCCATATAGCAGTCCCATCCTATACTCCACCATTTCTTATTCTTCAAAACTTGGCCAGTTATGGCCTTCTGTGTGCATCACACTCTTCTTACAAGGAAGCCTTACTGGTGAGATTTGAGGGGTGCATTAGCCCTCTCTCTACCCTTTATTCTGCTATGTTCCATGAGCCTTAGTGGTAGAGATTTGACTGCAGATGTACCACCTAGTACTGGGAAACTCCAAGACGTATGTTCTCTGTGCCTTACCAGATGTGCAACTCTGCAGTAGCCTCCATCTGTTACAAAAAGATGCTTCTTTGATGAGTGTTATTCGGCATGCTTGTCTCTAGATAGAACGATGGATATTTAGTATATAGTAAGAAGTTACTTTTGTCTTGAGATATGGAAGAGATAGGGTTCTCTCCATGATCAATGTCTTCTAGGGCCATTGTATTTGGCCAGGTTTACGGTGCCACCCATGAGCTGCCTCCCACTGAGAGGACTTTAGTTCAATTAGATAGCTGTTGATTACCCCCCACCCCGAAGATAACAGTGCCATGCCAGTCATTATGGTTATTAGGCTTTAAGTCTGAGTTAACCATCAACTGCCCCTCTCCCTTAGCATTTTGGATATCATCATCTAGCGTTATGTTAGCCAAACTTCAGTGAGAAGGTTTCCGGGTTAGTTCCTGCAGCATTGTTTCAAGTCCTGTACCCTAAGGATGTCTTGTCCTCAACAGTAGAGTCTTATCTACAAATTCTGGGAGATAACCAAGAGGTATGGCAATATTCTGTGTTATTGTGGGAGTCTCCAGGACCACTTTCACCAACCACTCAAAGTGATGTCTCTTCTGTCTGGCATTGTGTTCCTTGTCAAGCAGCTCATAGGTCTACATATGCAAAAATGTTCAGAAACTGTACATCATTTCTCATAGGGTTTTGAGGGAATCAATTTTTCCTGCTAGGTTTTCTGGCCCCCCAATATATGGCAGGACAGGGCAGAGATCCTAGGGAAAATCCTATCTCATATCTCAAGAGAAATGAAGTTTCTTATCATATGCTAAATATCGATCCTAATATCTAAAGACAAGCATACCATACAGCACTCATCAAAGAAGCTTCTTTTTACAATAGATGAACGCTGCTGCAGAATTGCACATCTGGTCAGACAGAAAGAACATACATCTAATAGATGCCTAGTACTAGATGACACATCTACAGTTGAACCTCTACAACTAAGCTCACAGAACATAGTAGAATAAGGGGTATAGAGAAAACTAATGCATCTCGTAACTCTCACTAGTATATTTACCTTACACAACAGAGTGTGATGCATACAGAGGGCCACAACTGGCTAAGTTTTGTAGAATAAGAGACTGTAGAGTGTAGAATAGAACTCATATATGGAATCTCATCCATGCACAAGCTCAGGGACCATTACAGAAGAGGGAATGGAAAGATTGTAATAGCCAGGGCTGGTTCATGAACACAGGCAAGCAGAGGCTTCCAGGTCACTGGAGGCTTGCTCATGTGAACTCGTGGCAATGTCGTCATGAAGCACAGGACACATTGTCAACTAAATTAAACAAGGGCTCAAAAGGGAGAAGAGAAATAGCTGGTGGACCAGCACTAGACTGAGAATTTTTAGACACCGATTACTCCTGGTTGAGTGAGAGTATGATGTACATACAATCACTAAATGGGCTGACCAGTCTCCAGTGGACACATTTACACTGAAGGACATTTTGGTACAAATTCCTCAAAGAATAGGACTTAACATGTATGGCAGGGTGTATGGGGTCCCACAGGGGGATGGGGAAGGCATGAATGGGGCAAGGGTCTAAATTTGATTAAGAAGTGTTGCATGAAATTACAAAAGCTCAATACACACATATATGAATATATATAATATATATATATGTAT
>NW_008340850.1:1347272-1352304 GCF_000622305.1 Nannospalax galili
TGGGAGTCTTATTTCATTGTTCTACATGTGGAGATCCAATTTGGCCATCACAGTTTGTTAAAGATGCTGTCTTTCCTCAAGTAAGTATTACTGCCACCTTTGTCAAATATCAGGTGGCTGAAATTGAGTGCATTCATGTTTGGGTCTTCTACTTTGTTCCATTGATTGACATGTCTGTTTTTACACCAATAACAGGCTGTATATGACTTTAGCTCTGTGATATAAAGTGTGGCATGGAAATTCCTCCAGATTATTCTCTGTGCTGAGAATTTCTTTGGGTTTCAAAGCATTTATATTTCTATATGAATTTTAAGATATATTTTTATATTTCTATGAAGAATGTCACAGGACTTGTGATTGCTATTGCATTGAATCTGTAAATTGCTTCCAGTGTGATGACCATTTACACTCTATTGATTCTATGAGTACATGAACATGAGCAATCTTTCCATCTCCTTGGGTCTCCCTCAACTTCTTTTTCAAAGATTTATAGTTTTCATTGAATAGATATTTAATGTCCTTGGTTAGATTTAGCCCTAGATATTCTGTTGATGCTATTGTGAATTGAAGGTTTTCCTTGAACTCTTCTTCTGATTGCTTGTTATTAGTATACAGAAATGCTGCTGGATTTTGTAGATTGATTTTTTATTCTGCCACATTGCTGAAAGGGTTTATAATTTATAGAAATTTTCTGTTGTAATATTTGGGATCTTTTACATAACATCTGCAAATAAGGATAATTTGACCTCTTCTTTCCAATTAATAGCCATTTAATTTCCTTCTCTTTTTGCTTCAGAGTTTCACATTAGTATAATACCAAAACCGCAAAAAGACAAAACAACCAAATAGAAAACTATGGGTCCTTATCCCTAATGAACACAGCTATAAATATTCTCCATGAAATACTTGAAACTCCCATAAGGAAACATCAAAAATATCTTTCACCATGATTAACTAGGCTTCATTCCAGAGATGCAGGGATGGTTTGGTATATGTAAGTCAACAAATGTAATAAATCAAATAAATGGACTTTAACCCCAAATCACATGGTAATCTCAATAGACAAAGAAAAGGCCTTTAACAAAATACAACATGCATTTGTGAAGAAAGTGCTGTAGGTGATTGGGCTGGATGGAACATACCTCAACATACTTAAGGCTATATACATCAAACTCACAGCCAACATCATTCTAAATGGAGAAACACTTGAATCATTCCCATTAAAATCAGGAACTAGAGAAAGCTGTCCTCTATCCCATCTCGGTTTTGAAATCCTAAGCTGTGGATCCCTTCTTCCTTTAAGTTTGGTGGTCTCCAAGAATTTAGAAATGAATCCATTTTTAAAGATTTTCTCATTTAAGTATACTGTTTTCCCCTATAATAATCTGGAAATTTTTGATTGTCTATTGTCATGATTGCATTGATTTGGATTTGCTCTTTCTTTTGGTTAACTAGACCAAGGGTTTACCTATCCTGTTTACTTTTAAAAAGAACTAGTTCCTAGATTCATTGGTTCTTTGTGCTGTTCTCTGTCCATTTCATTCATTTCTCATCTGCCTTTAGTTATTTCTTCTAGTCTTCTATGTTTGGATTTGGTTTCTTCTTGTGTTTCCATGCTCTTGGGTTGCCCGAGTCATTTAATAGTGCTCTTCTTGATTGTTTTAATTTTTATTTATTTTTTGGGATTTTCATACAGTATATCTTGATGGTATTTAGACTCCTCTCTTACCTACACCACTCTTGACTTTTGTCTTTCCATTTTAATTATATATGCACTGGGAAAACCAAGAGTTCCATCCTTGTATGATACTGTCTGTCACTATCCTGCCAGACATCATTTGCCAAAGATTCCTTAGATTTGGTTAGGAATTCTCAACCACTTCCACATGACTATGCTAGGGTTTTGTTGGTTTTAGTTTGCATAGAATCTATGCATGCTGTTACCATTGCTGCGAATTCATATGAGTATCTGACCAGCTGTCTGGAAGACTCTATTTCCTTGTGGTCAACCATCTGCTCTGGGTCTTAAAATCTTTATACAACCTCTTCTTCAATTATTTCTGAATCTTGGGAGGCAGAGGTTTGACATAGTTGTTCTATTCAAGAATAAGCTCTCTGTAGCCTCTTGTTCTGTACATGCTGTCCAATTGTGGTTTTCTGTGTTAAATACCATCAATTGCATAAGGAAACCTTTCTGGAGAGAGCAGAGATGAATTCATCCTATGTGTATAGGTTTCATTGAAGATGTGTCACTTAGGTTTAAGTGTCTCACACACACTTATTCTCTACATTTAACAATTTATGGAACTTTGTAATAGTCTCCATCTGTTGAAAAAAAGTTTCCTTGATGAGGGGTGAAAGGTACAGTTGACTGTAAATATGAGGATGCTTATTTAGGATAAAGTAATACATTACGTTGGACTAGGTAGGTGGTAAAAGTAAGTTTTTCTCTAGGATCTATGATCTCTCTAGCCATGTGTATTCTGCTATGTTTACAGTACCACATAAGAGTTCCCTCCTAGTGAGCAGGCCTTAACTCTATTATCTTGATTATAACCAAGATAAAAGTACCATTTCTACACCAATACTTAGAGCTACCATGTTAGTCATTTTTGATAATTAAGGTTTATACTTGGGTAACACAACTGATTGATATTCTCCATTGGCAGCTTGTAAAGGATCCTTGGATATCATGGGGCTTAGGCTTCAGGGAGGAGTCTTCCAGGAAAGTTCCAGCTCAATTGCTCAAAGTCTTGTGTCCTAAGTATGATATGTCTTCAGCAATAGGGTTTTATTTTCAAGTTCTTGGAGACAATCAAAGGCTAGGACAGTAGCTTGTGTTATAGTGGAAGTCCATTGGATTAACCTAACCAACAACTCAAAGGGAAGCTTCTGCTTGGTCCTGTGTTTTTGTTTTATAGCCCTCAGCTCTACATATATATCTATTGTATGTGTATTTTTCATTAGAACTTTGAAATAATGCATTTCCCTCTGGTTTTTCATACAACCTAAGCATTATTTTTTATTTATTATTTTTATGTCATGTATATGAGCATATTTAAGTTCACTCATATCCTGTAATACTTTCAGATGTCAGAGAGGTCATTGGATCCCCTGTAACTGGAGTTACAGATAGTTGTTAGCTGCTATGTGTGTGTGTGTGTGTTTGGAACACAACCTGGGTCATCTGCAAGAGCAGGCAGTGCACTTAACTGCTGAGCCATCTCCCCAGCCCCACATATGCATTATTTATCTCACCTCTTATAACTCCCCTCTCTTCCCCATTTCTGTCTTAATAACACTTATTTCCAATTCTGTCTCTTAGTTTCTTCTTTGCTTTTAACCCCATGATTCCTTTCCAAGTCCCTGGCTCTTGAAGTTACCTCAGCATATATCCTTATATCATTTTTTGAGCCTGTGTTACTTCATTAAGTATAACAATTTCTGGTTCCATCCACTTATCTGCAAATTTCATGATATTGTTTCTATTTGCCACTGAGTAAAACTCCATTATGGAAATGTAAAACATTCCCATTATCCATTTATTGTTTCAGGGATTTTTAGATTGTATTCATTTCTTATTTATTTTGGAAATAGTAGCAACAAACGTGGCTGTGAAAGCATCTCTCTTGTAGGATGGTTCCGTTGGGTGTACACCCAGGAGTGCATTGACCAGACCTTATGGTACATTTTTGGTTTGTTTTTTAAGAGTTCATACTGATTCCCACAGTGGTTGCACCACTTTGCAATCCCGCCAACAGTGAATGACGATTTCTCTTTCTCCACATCCAAAACAGCATTTGGGACCATTTTTTTTTCTCTTAATCTGACTAGCATTAGAATAAGTCTTATATGTGTTTTGATTTGGATTTACTTAATTATTAAGGATATTAAACACTGTCTAAAGTTGGACATTTTTATTTCTTCTTTTGAGAACTTTCTGTTCAGATCCATAACCCAGTTTAATTGGGTCTTTTATTTTCTTCCTTCTTTATCTTTGAGTTCTTGGCATGTTCTGAATATCAATCCTCTGTCAGATGATGACCTGGTGAATATTTTCTCCCACTCTGTGAACTTCCTTTTCATTTGGATTGTTGCTTCTTTGGCTGTACAGAAACTTTTTAAATGAGTTTCCATTTGTTGTTTGTTGATTTTTAACTCCTGAGCAACTGATGTCTGATTTTGAAAGTCCTTTCCTACAGCTTGTAGGGTACTACCTATGTATTCTTCTAATAGTTTCAGCATTTCAAGACTCACATTGAGGTCTTTTGAAGTTGACTTTTGTGGAAGGTTGTGGGTATGGGACTAATCTAATTCTTCTACACATGGTGATTCAGTTTTCTGGTACCCTTTGTTCAAGATGATGTCTTTCCTCAAGTGTGTGTTCCTGGTACTTTTGTCAAATATCAGACGGCTCTAAGTGTGTGTACTCATGTTTCATTCCCTAATATTTTTCAATTGATCTACAAGCAGTTTTGATTTTTTTCATGAATTATTGTTTTTTAATCATTATTTTTTTAATTTTTTTTCATACAGAATAATTCATGCCAAAGCAATTGACATTGAGACATTTTCACATGCATTTCTAATCTCTATATACATGACTATCACTGATCACTGGTCCCCACCTTTTGAGCTCCTCAGCATCTGAGCATGAATACAAACTCATCAGATAGACAGCCTACCTCTCCCACTAGAGGCTCCATACTCTGCCATCCCTGTCACTGTCCACTGTGTTGTCAGCACCCTCATCCATTCCCCCCTGTCTGCCCTTCTGGTAAATCTAGTCAGCCAGAGGTCCCTGTTCCAGGAGGATCAGCTGTTCCTTATCAACGGCAATCCATTGTCAGTATTCCTTTGGATAGAATTGGGGTCTGCTGTTCATTTTTCCTGTACTATGTTGGGTTACTGTCTGGAAGAGCCTTTATCCATCCTGGCCAAGAACTCGACTGAAGGTATCGCCTGTCTGGCTTTGCTGTTTGTCAAGTAACTTTTAGTTATATATATGTATGCTCTTATGATATTATGTTGG
>NW_008340850.1:1357946-1360307 GCF_000622305.1 Nannospalax galili
GTGAGAAGGATCAGGAAACAGTATTGGTTCCCCAGGTGTCTGGGGCCCCAAGACTAGGAATGGCACAGGGTCCAAGCTAGAGTATAGAATGCCAGGCGGGGGGGCAGGGGAGTGGGGGGTGGGGTGGAAGGGTGAATGAGGCTTAGGGAGTCCCGGCACAGAGAGCTGCGCTATAGACTTACCCCAAGAGGCCTGAGGATAGTAGCACAGTTTTGATTTTTAATGCAGATGTTTAGAGCTAGAAATTTCCCTCTTAGAAATGCTTAATGTATCCCACAGGTTTTCTTGTGTTATATTATCATTTTCATTTAAATCCAGAAAGACTTTTATTTCTTTCTTGATTTCTTCTTTGACCCTTTCATCTTTCAGAAGTGTGTTGTTTAATCTCCATGGGTCTATGTAGCTAATAGATCTTCTTTAGCTGTTGATTTTTAACTTTAGTGTATTTTGCTCTGATGAAATAACATGAATTATTTTAATTTTTTGTATTTGTTAAGATTTGGATTTTGCCCTGGGATATGGTCAATTTTAGACAAATTTCCACGGACTTCTGAATAGAACGTGTATTCTTTGGTGCTTGAATTCAGTGTATGTCTGTCAGGTCCATTTGGTGTATGATATTCTGCTCAGGCTCAGATCTGCTGGTAGACAGCAAAATGAAAGAAGGCCAAGGACTAAGCTCTCTAGTGAAGCACAACACAGTTTAATTCTAAGACTGGCTTTTTAAACATAGTGAACAGGGCCATTCAAGTCAAATGTTTTTCTCTTTTTTCTTAGTTCAATTTGACCTGTTTATTGGAGACAGTAGGGAATTGAAATTATCTACTGTTGCTGAGATTGAGTTACTCTCTATCTTGAATTCCTGTAGTACTCTTTTTTCTAAAATTGGGTGCACCAGAGTATAGTGCATATGTGTTCATGATTGTAGTGTGTACTTGGTCAATTGTTCCCTTGGTCAGAATGAAGAGAACTTCTTTATCTCTTCTAATTGATTTTAATTTGAAGTCTATTTTGTCAGATATTAGAATGGCAACACCTGCTTGTTTGTTGGTACATTTACTTAGAGTATTTTTTCAATCCTTTCACCCTAAGTTAGTAGCTATCCTTGAGGTGAGATGAGTTTCTTGCAGACAACAAAATGACTCAGCTTGTCTGTAGTTTTGACTGGGGAGTTGAGCCACTGATATTTAAAGTGATTATTGAAAGATGAGTATTGGTTACATTTTTCATTTTTGTTTGTTTTCAAGTTATTTCATGTTTCCGTAATGATACCTTCCTTTGAATTCTTTCTGTAGCTTCTTGGGTATTGTCATTCCTTCCCTCAGTCTTTTGTATTCCTTGGATTATCCTCTGTAGGCCTGGTTTTGCTGGGGGTTTGAACCAGCGGCCCCCGGCGAGGTGAGGATTGGGGATGAGTAAGCACGCCATTCACCAGTCCACACTGTGCCCATTATCCAGGGACACTCCGACACAACGGGAATTCTTAGTCAGGCAGAGACTCATTTAATGTAGGTGTTACAAAGCTTATAAAGGCACCTGGAACTCCCCCCTCCCCCGTGAGGGTGGATCTTAAGGATGGTCATGTGCTGATCATGCACTCCTCAGCAGTATGGAAGTATTCTTCTGACTTTCAAAGCAAGCCAGACCGTGTCCCCAGTAACTTCCTTTCATACCTATGCAAGGTGGGGCCTTTAGGTCCCCACATATCCCCCTTTTCTTTTTTACTCTAAGGCTGGACTGACTTTATTGCACGGGATACCCGTCTCATAGGCAGCTCCCTCAGGAGAGATGGCTATCTTCTTCCTCTAATCTTATGCATTTTTGCCTGCCTTAGTTTGTGTCACCTCTGATAAAGCCTTGCCCAACACTGGATCATGCACCTGGCCATGTGTATGTCCTGTCTCAGGAGTACTTGTCATGGGACATCTTACCCGTCTTTGGCTAAAAATGCATCAGGATTAAGGGCAGCCACGTGGGTAATGCCAGCCCGTGATAGTCTTAGTCTCTGCCTAACTTGGTTAGCCAAGCGTGGGAAACCAGAGGGGATCCTGGGGAAGTCTGTAATCATGAGGAGGTGGGCCATGGCAGTTCCAAGGGTCCTCTGTCACTGAATTATCTGGTGAAAGCACTTAAAGATAAGCATTATCAAGAGAAACAAAGCAAGTCATGGCATAGG
Organism: Nannospalax galili; assembly: GCF_000622305.1. Taxonomy (NCBI): domain Eukaryota; kingdom Metazoa; phylum Chordata; class Mammalia; order Rodentia; family Spalacidae; genus Nannospalax; species Nannospalax galili. The sequence goes on from NW_008340850.1 coordinate 1,360,123, forward strand.
ACAAGTTGAAACACTTCTGAGACCATGTACCTTTTAACCAATCAGCCAGTTGTCAAAGAGGCTGCAATGAAGTCAAGGAACTGGGTCCTTCACTTCAGATGGATACAAATAAAGAGAGGAATTTTTTCTCATGAACTATTATCAATGGACCGTCATGCTAGTCAGTCGGATCCTGGCCTACCCAC
>NW_008340850.1:1360889-1371409 GCF_000622305.1 Nannospalax galili
TGGCTGTTGCAGAGGCGGTACCTGTAGAAAGAGTTGACAAGACTTACAGGTATGTACAATCTTCTTTAGGTCCTTGATGGGAACTTGAGGAAACCTCTTATGGAGTCCCTGCCAATTTACATGAGTGAGGTTATGTAACCCCTGGGCTTCATTCAGGCCTGCTGACAGGACCTGGGTGGAAGCCACCTTGTCTGCCTCTGCATTGCCTTGGGATAAAAGCCCAGGCAATCTTTGGTGCCCCCTAACATGCTGTAAGAAGATAGGGGCTTCTCTCTCTCTAAGGAGTGTACAAGTCTGAATCATCAAGGGAGTAAGGGGGTTCAGATCCAACCAGATATGAGAACCTAATAGCCCTGGAAGAAGATTGACTACATACAGACTGTTAATGGGCTCATTTATCTTTGTTAATGCTAAAGCAATGACCATGAGTTACTTGAATTGAGTTGCTGTTTGGTTCTCCACATCTGCCAAAGGCTTTACTAAGGGCTCCCTTAGCCCAGGATTTGGAGAGTGCCATGTTGAGTGCCAGAGGCCTGGGGTTTGAACCCACCACCCCCAGGGAGGTGATAACTGGGGATGAGTAAGCACACCATTCACCAGCCCATGCTGCCCCCATTACTGGGGGACACTCAGACGCAGCGGGGAGCCTTAGTCAGGAAGAGACTCATTTATTGCAGGTGTTACAAAGCTTACAAAGGCACCTGGAACCCCCGCCCCCCCATGAGGGTGTATCTTAAGGATGGTCACGCACTGATCATGCACTTCTCAGCAGTGCTGAAGTATTCTTCAGACTTTCAAAGTAAGCCAGGCCACGCCTCCAGTAACTTCCTTTTGGACCTATGCAAGGTGGGGCCTTTAGGTCCCCACAGGTTTGATGGACATGAATTTTTTTAGGTTATTTGTGTAATGGAAGATTTTTCTTTCCCCTTCAAATATGATAGTTCTACTAGTTAAAGCATTTTGGGTTGGTGTCTATGATCATTTAGAATTGGGAATAGTAATACTCCAGGCTTTTGTTGTTTGCACTGAACAGTCAGCTCTAATTCTGATAGGTTCTCCTTCATAAGTCACTTGTTTTTCTCTTGCAGCTTTCATATTCTCTGTTACACAGATTTAGTGTTTTACTATAATGTTATGTAGGGAGTTTATGTTCTGGTACTGTGTATTTGGTTTTCTGTGTGCTTCCTGTATCTGTTAGGATAGATCATTCCTTAATTTAGAGAAAATTTCTTCTATAATCCTAGAGAAGATATGGCAATGCCCTTGGCCTGGAATTTCCTCCTTACTCTCTGCCCATGTTCCATAGATTTGATCTTTTCATATGTCCTACATTTCCTGCATAGTCATTCTTAATTTTTTTCTTAACTTTTCATATTCTTTGCTTTAGTTGTCCAATTCTTCAACTTTGTCATCAGTCTTAATGTTGTTTTCTATGTCATTCATTCTGTTGATTAGGCTCTTTCCTTTCATTTCAGATTGGTTTATTGAGTTTTTTGGCTCTGTCTTCATTTCAACCTGTTTTCTTCAATATTTCTATCTCTGTGGTGAATTCACGTTTCAAATTCTGAATTGTCTTTCTCACCTTACTCATTGATATATTTTTATTTTCTAATTTCAGCCAGGAATTTATTACTAACCCCTTTGATTTCTTTGGGTATTCTGTAAATTTGTTAAAATGTTTGATCATGCTCACGATTCTTCTTTCAAATTCTATATCCTGTGATCGTGCCCACTGCAAGTTCATCTCCCTGTACCTTGTACAGCTTGACTCTCTCCCTGCAGTGGGCCCCACTTCTAGCTTGGATCCAGGAAACCTCCTGTTCTTTCCACCCCTGATCTCTGGACTAGCCTCTTAGTCAAGACCCACCCAATCATCCTAATCTTCTGTACTCAGATCAGCTCAAGTTTCCAGCTTCATTTATTATACAATCCATAGGCTGTCCCCATGCTCCGTCTTGCACTTGACTCCTGATCTGTTTGGCACAGACCTGCCTTCTACACTGGTATGCCAGATTTCACCAACCATGCATTGATTTCCCTGCAGCCTGAGCACCTCCACAGTCTCACTGTACTATGTCTCCATTCTATCCTTGGACCCAGACCCACTCCTGCTCTTCCTCTCAGATCTCTGGAATAACTTCCTAATGCAGACAATCTTAATGCTTCAGTTCAATTTGTTAGACCATCCACAGGCTGTGCCCACCCCCAGCTTACCCCGTCCGTCTGCTCTGCCTGCCACAGACCTGCCTACTACCCTTTTAAGTCAGATCCTGCCCAATACACTGATTCTCCTACACCCTGAGCAGCTCTACTCTCTCCACACATTAAGTCCTCATTCTAACCATGGTCCAGGCCCACTCCTGCTCTTTCCACTCCAGATATCTAGACTATATTCTTAGTCTAGACCTGCCCACAGCATTCTGATCCCTTGTACACAAGCTATATAAAGTCTCCAAATTCATTTGTTAGACACTCCGAAGGGTGTGCCCACCCTCATACTGCCCTTGGCTCCCTTGAACTCTTCCTACCACAGACCTGCATATTACCCAGACCAGTCTACTATCTTGAGATTAAGTTTTCAACCTTGAGAAAAAAGCAACCAAGCAACATCAACAATATAAACAGTACCACATTTCAATTAAACAATAGGAGAATAGTGTTTCTTAATACATACACAAACAACAAAAGACATCCATATGTCTAAATGGCAAGACAAAAACACAAATAATTTGAAAAAACAAGAGAATATGTCTTCAATAAAACCCATCAGTCCTGAAAAGTATACTACAATGAGATTCACCCAGAGGCATCCCATGATGCATAATTTCAAAGAACAGTCATAAACGTGATCAAAGAACTTAAAGAAAACACCGACAAACAACTCAAAGAACTCATAAATTTGTCACTGAAATTCAAGGATATACAAATATGCGGCTGAATGAAATAACAATTCAGCACTTCAAAAGTAAATTCACAAAAGACATAGAAATATTTATGAAAACCCAAGACAAAATGAACTCCTAGAGATTAAAAACATACTCCTGAATGATGAATGTGTCAAATAAGAACTTAAGAAAGAAATATAAGTATTTCAGGAACTAAATGAAAGAAATAATACAACACAACAAAACCTCTGGGACACTTTAAAAGCATTCCTAAGAGGGAAGTTCATAGCTCTAAGTACCCACATTAAAAAGGCAGAAAGAGCACATTTAAGTGACTTAACACTACAACTCAAGACTCTGGAAAGGCAAGAACAAACCAAACTCAAACTGAGCAGACAAGAAGAAAGAACAAAACTCAGAGCTTGACTTAATGAAATACAATACAAAGAATCAGTGAATATAAGAACTTGTTCTTTGAAGAGTTAAATAAGATAGACAGACCCTTACCCCAGTTAACAAAAAAAAGAGCAAATACAAATTACAAAGCAGAAATGAAAGGGGAAGCATCGCAAGAGAAGCCAAAAGAACACCACAACATTATAAAGGAATACTTTAACAACCTATACACTATTAAATTTGAAAATCTAAAAAAAAAAATGGATGAATTTCTAAATTCATAAAACCGCAAAAGTTAAACCAAGAAGAGATCAACATATTAAACAGACATATAACAGATAAGGAATTTGAAACAACAATACAAAACCTCCCAACTAAAAATGCCCAGGCCCAGATGGATTCAAATCAGAATTCTACCAGACATTCAAAGAGGATCGACACCAATAATCCTTTAATTATTCATGAAGATAAAAACATTTCATAAAACCGCAAAAGTTAAACCAAGAAGAGATCAACATATTAAACAGACATATAACAGATAAGGAATTTGAAACAACAATACAAAACCTCCCAACTAAAAATGCCCAGGCCCAGATGGATTCAAATCAGAATTCTACCAGACATTCAAAGAGGATCGACACCAATAATCCTTTAATTATTCATGAAGATAAAAACATAGAGATAACTCTGAAACTCCTTCTGGGATGCAAGCATCACTCTAATACCAAAACCAGGAAAAAGCACAGAAAAAGAAAACTTTATGCCCATAATCTTAATGAAGTTAGATTCGAAAATTCTCAACAAAATACTTGCAAACCACATAGATGCATATCAAAAAGTTCATCAACAATGACTAAGTCAGCTTTATTCCAGAGATGCAGGGTGGTTAAATATACATAATTCAATAAATGTAATAATTCAGGTAAATAGACTTAAGACAAAAATTACATGGCCATCTCAATAGATTCAGGAAAGGCCTTTGACAAATCCAACATGCATTCATGTTAAAAGTCCTAGAGGCAATTGGACCGGAGGGAACATACCTCGAATTAATGAAAGCTATGTACAACAAATCCACAGCCAACATAATTTTAAATGGAGAAAAACTGGAAGCATTCCCCTTAAAGAGAAACCAGACATGCTATCCACTATCTCCACTCCTTTTCAATATAGTGCTTGAAATTCTTACTAGATCAATAAGACAAGTCAAAGAAATTAAAGAGTGCTAATTGGAAAGGTCAAATTATCCTTGTTTTCAGATGATATGATATTATACATAAGGGATCCCAAAAATCAGTAGCTTTTTTATACTAGTAATGGCTATCAAAGAAAGCATTTATGGAGAACCTCCTCTGCACAGTAACCTGAAAAAAAATCTAGGAATAAACCTAACCAAAGGCACTAAAGACATCTACAATGAAAAAATTTTTGTCTTTTTTTTTGAGTCAGGGTCTCCCAGTAGCCCCAGCTGGCCTGGAACTCACTGTGTAGACCAGGCTGGCCTTAACTCACAGAGATCTGCCTGCCTCTGCCTCCTGAGTGCTGGGATTAAAGGCGTGCACCACCATGCCCAGTTTACAATGAAAATTTTAAATCATTAAGGAAAGAGAAAGAGGAAGATATCAGGAGATGAAGCAACCTACTGTGCTAATGGATTGTAGAATTAATATTGTGAAAATGACCATCCTATGATAAACAATCTATACATTCAATGAAATGCCAATCAAAACCCATGACATCCTTCTAAGAGCTAGGAAAAACAAACATCCTAGAATTCATATGGAATCACAAAAGACCATGGATAGCCAAAGCAATCTTTGGCAAAAAGAGCAATGCTGGACAGGTCACCATACCAGATCTCAAACTACATTACAGAGCTGTAATAAAAATATCAGAGTAATGACACAAAACAGAAATGTAGGTCAATGAAACAAAACCGAAGACACAAACATGAGTTCATGCAATTTCAGCCACCTGATATTTGACAAAGGTGCCAAAAGGACTCAATGTAGCAGACAGAATCTTCAACACATGATGCTGCAAAACTAGATTTCCACCTGTAGAAGAATGATATTGTACCCTTATTTTTCAGCCTGCACAAATTCAATTTCAAATGTATCAGAGACCTCAATATGAAACCTGAAACTCTGAAAATGCTGTAAGATAGGCAGTATGCTACAAGATACAGGTGTAAGAATGGACTTTCTAAAGCAGACATCAGTTGTTCAAGCATTAAGGTCAACAAGTGAGACCTCATTAAGTTACAAAGAAACAATCAAGAAAGTGAAAAGCAAACCTTTTGGGTGGTGGGAAATCAGCTGTTACACATCCAAAAGAGGACCAATATCCGTAATATATAAAAAACTCAAAAAACAATTTATTGCTTCTTAATCAGTAAAACAAATGCCCTAATAAAATGGTGGGCTAAAGACCTGAACAGAGTCTTCTCAAATGAAGAAATAAAAATAGCTAAGAAACACATCAAAAATTGCTCAACATGCTTAGTAATTAGAGAAATGCAAATCAAAATACTTTAAGACTTCATCCTACTCCAGTGAGACTGGCTAAGATCAAGAGAACTAAAGGCACCAAATGCTGGCGAGGATCTGGAGAAAGGGAACACTCATTCACTGCTGGTAGGAATGCAAATTCATGCATCTACAATAGAAAGCAGTGTAGGGAACCCTTAAATCACTAAAATTAAATTTACCATATGATTCAGTTATAGCACTCTTTGGCATATATCTAAAGGACTCAACCTACTGTAAAGATACCTGTTCATTCATATTTGTTTCTGCTTTTTTTCACAATAGCTAAAAACCAGAAACACCTTAAATGTCCTTCAGCTAATGAATGGCTAATGAAAATGAGGAACATTTGTACAATGGAATTCTACAGCACTAAGGAAAGATGAAATTATGAAACATGCAGGTAAATGAAACTAGAGAGTGTTATACTAAGTGAAGTAACACAAATGCAGAAAATAAGTGACATATGTTCTCCTTCATTTGCAGATCTTAACACAAGTCCGTTACATGTGAGTATATATCCTAATACGACAGAATGAGCCAGGAAAATGGAACAGAAACACAGAAGTAAAGGAAAATAAAGAGCCCGGGAGAGGGAAATAACAGAAAAAAGATGTTGCCAAGGGGGAAATATGGAAAATGGGGGTTTTCAACTGGAAAGAGTGTAGGGAAGGCCATTCAAGGAAATGTGAGGGTAAATAGGAAGAAGGAACTAAAGAGAGGGGAGATAATAGGAGACAGGTATTATAAAGGGGAAAATGGAGGAAATGCAGGTACTTAAACTGGGGGGAGCAAGTGGGAGGTTAGACAGGGAGAGAGCGAGAGAGAGAGAGAGAGAGAGAGAGAGAGAGAGAGAGAGAGAGATCCTCAGTATGACTCACCCCCCCAAAAACTACACATATAATATCTAGACATGACTGCATGTGTATAGCTTAAGGTTATAAAACAAGGAATACAGTGCCAGACAGGAGAAACCTCCTTTCATATTGTTTGTCAGAGTAATCCAAAAGACTACCAAAATAACAGTTTTCACAGCCTTTGATTACCTTCCAGAACTTGAAGATATAACCCTATTACAGAAGATAGGACATACTGCGGACATACTTCAGACACAGGACTTGTTGAAATGGCACAAGAATTGATCTGGAAACTTTCTCCCTGAAGAGTAGCTCTCATAGTTTTAGAAGACACTATGCAAGCCTCTAAGGGAGAAAATCAATCAAATAGCCAAACCAGCTGCAAAGCCTAATAACTACAACACCTGGAAAAGACAGCAATCGCTGTTGATGCAGTAGTGACATATTGTCTAGATGATAATCAACAGCTGTCTAATTGGACTTAAAGTCCTGTCAATGGGAAGGAACCCATCAGTGGCACTGTAAGTATAGTCAAATAAACATAACTGGAGAGGTCACATATCCTAGTGAAAACACTATGTCTAGCATATCTCTAGAGAAGTGAAATTTCTTACTGTACAGTAAATATAAATCTTTGTATTTACAGATAAATATACCATACACCATTCATCAAAGAAGATTCTTTTTGAAACAGATAATGGCTATTACAGTGTTTCACAACTCATCACACAGAGAAAATATGTCTTAGATATGCTCATCCCTAAGTGACATATCCACAGTGGAACCTCGACACCTAAGGCTCATGGAACACATTGAAACAGGGGCAGATGGAATATTAATAAATCTCTCAACTCTCAGCAGAAGCTTTCTAATACAGCAGAGTGTGATGCACACAAAAGGCCACAACTGGCCAAATTTTAGAGAATAATCGACTACAGAATGTGTATCCTTGGATAGGACTCCTGTATTAAACCTTACCCACCACTTGGTCAGGCACCATTGCAGAGGATGAGGTGTAAAGACTGTTAGAACCAGGGTTTTTGCATTAACACAAAGAAACACAGGCTTTCAGACCCATGGGAACTCACTAATGAACTTGCAGCAATGGTGACAGCATATACAAGTCCCATGCTGACTCAGTCAGAAAAATCCCCGCATGGAACTGGGGAAATAGGCAACAGGCTCCAACCCTACGTGAGGAACTATTGGCAATGGGTTGCTATGGGATGAAGGAGAATAGATCTTTAAAAGAGTAGCTCTACATAGACTGACTAGACTCAAGCCAATAAAGTCGAATGGAGGGACATCTGGGTACAAATGATTGGGCAGACAAACATTAACATATATGAGAGAATCCATAGACTCCAGGTGGGGGTGCTACGGGGAGGCTAGGATGGGATGGGCAATCTAAATTTGATTAAGATCTACTATATGAAATGAACAAAAACTCAAGAAAAATATATTTTTTTAAATTCTGTGTCCTGGCATTCTTCTAGGTAGCTCTTTTTGTAAAAATAAAATAGGACTTGTGGGATTTGTTGGAGACATTATTTTTATTTTTCATATTTTCATTTTTTCTGGGCATGTGGATTTCTTTTGTTACTTTTGTGTCTGGCATAACATTTAATCCTGCCTTTGTTGAGTGGAGGTTTGATTATGTTTATATTGTTGATGTAGCATGGGTGTTTCCTGAACCAGTGTGAATAGTTAGTTGGTCTAAGTTTCAGGTTCTCCTCTTTTGAATTTTTTTATCGGAGGGACCCAATTTATCCAGGGAGAATAGTCAGAAACCCTCACCCCAAAGTAATCAGTTGCCAACGGTTACTCTGCTAGGGTTGGGGCCTGCTGCCCACAGACACAGGACATGGAAAACGAAGCTAGAACTGACCTGAAAGCCTTCTCCCTGAAGACAATAGTTCTAGTAGCTACTATGCAAGCTGCTAAGGGAGAAAATCAATCAATGGTTCAACTCAGGTGTAAATCTTAGTTGGCAGCTATTTTACTTTCAGGTTGAAGTATATCATCCAGTGCATTCCTAGCTTTTAGGATTACTGATGAAAGATGTCAAATTACTTCTGCCTTTTTATGCATGTTGGCATTTTCTCTCACAGGTTTTGGTATTGGTTCTTGGTTTTATATCTTTGATGTCTTGGCTATTATATGTCGCTGAAAGATGATTCTCTGTTCATGTCTATTTGTGCTGCAAAATGACATGTCTGTTTGAAATGTCAGCTTTTTTATATAGATTTGAGAAATTTTATGGTATAATTACATAAAAGAATTTTTCTCTATGCCAATTGCTTTTAACTTAGTTTCTTATTTTCAATCCTATAGAGTCTTATGTTTAGTCTCTTGATCAGATCACAGTATTCATAACAATAGTAAATAATTTTTCTTTATGTATGTTGAGTATATTATTGTTTCAATTTCTTCCTCCATCCCTGAATTTCATTCCTCTGCATGGGTGTGTTTTTCATGATGATTTCCAATGTATTACTTTTACATACTATTCTTGTCCTTTTGCACGAGGTATAAATTTGAACACTACATTGAAAAAGAATGAAGAGTGGGGACATTTTTCTCAGTATAGATTTCACTACTAAATACACACACACACACACACACACACACACACACACAAGAAATAATAGACCAATTTTCCTAATAAACATAGATGGAAAAATTCTTAATAAAACACTTGAAAATTGAATTCAAGTACACATTAATAACATATATCTCAATCAAGCCAGTTTCACTCCATGATGTGAAGTTTATTCAATATAAGCAGATCAGTAAAACTAATATACCATATAAATAGACTTAAGGACACAAATCATACAATCATCTCAATAGATATAGAAACCATATATGACAATGTTCAAAATGGGTTTCTGATAAAAATCCATGAAGAAAAACAATTGAGAACAATTAACAATTACATGAAAAACTCTTGAAGCAACTAAAAACAGATGGAACTTACCCAATATAATAAAGGATAAAATCATTCTACTTAAAATGAAAAATGACAGAAATTCCCTCCATGATCTTTCTAATATTATTTTTCTTTCCTAATTCTCTAGTTAGGAACTCTAGTTCTACATTGTAGGAAACCAGGATGCCAGGCCCTAGGGTAAACACAGGTTATATTAATTAATTGTCTGTTTATCTCAGATTCCATGTTCTTTTAGTAAAACAATGCTACTTGGCACTCTCTTCCAAAACAAAACTGCTACTTTCATCGTGACTCCAGATATGCCTGCTTTCAGAAGAGCTTACAAAATTCATCATAATCAAACTTACTAAGTAACATGTTTTAGGTGCACCTAGTTTCATGTAATTGTGTCATGTATGTATAACAATCATTTTTATGTTACTTAAAATTATGTAATATGTTTTTATATGTTTCTATGTATTGAGATCTCATGTAATTATGTCATATGTGTCTATGATAATTGTCTTCATATATCATTTGTGTCAAGACAATTTTAAAATTGGCCACTTCAAATTTTCCCTTTTTCATTCTTTTTATTGTGCACAAAATTATTGGTTTTATTTTTGACATGCCTAATTAAAATACTCAGATACAAATTTACATTCAAAGGCCTTTTAACTTGGGTACCCTAATCAATTTTTGAATCTATTAAACAATGTCTCTTAGTCTCTAGGTATGTAAAAATCCTATTCACTAAGTATCCTTTTGGTTCTGGTTTAGTCTCAAAAGGTTTTAAAATGTCTATTTTATCTGTACAGGTCTATATAAATCCATATTCCTTAAAAATAATTTACTTGGTATCAATTTGACTTAAAAGTAAAGCCTCATACAAACTAAAATTGTTAAATTAACCTAAAAATAT